>NC_090271.1:254077545-254427545 GCF_040414725.1 Anabrus simplex
TGCTGAAATCCTACAAGCTGAGCTTCAGTCGAATAACCTAAACCCAAACTGCCTTCTGTCAAACCAGTTATTAATTTCGCAAACATGTCTAATATAATCAGATCCCAAAGCTTACATACAATGCATGTCAAACTGACTGACCTGTAATTTTCAGCTTTGTGTCTATCACCCTTTCCTTTATACACAGGGGCTACTATAGTAACTCTCCATTCATTTGGTATAGCTCCTTCAACCAAACAATAATCAAATAAGTATTTCAGATATGGCACTATATCCCAACCCATTGCTTTTAGTACAGTATATCCCCAGAAATCTTATCAATTCCAGCTGCTTTTCTAGTTTTCAAATTTTGTATCTTACTGTAAATGTCATTGTTATCATAGCTAAATTTTAATACTTCTTTAGTGTTACTCACATCCCCTATCTGGACATTATCCTTGTAACCAACAATCTTTACATTCTGCTGACTGAATACTTCTGCTTTTCGAAGATCCTCGCATACACACTCCCCTTGTTCATTAATGATTCCTGGAATGTCCTCCTTTGAACCTGTTTCTGCTTTAAAGTACCTATACATACTCTTCCATTTTTCACTAAAATTTGTATGACCACCAATTATGCTTGCCATCATGTTATCCTTAGCTGACTTCTTTGCTAGATTCAATTTCCTAGTAAGTTCTTTCAATTTCTCCTTACTTCCATAACCATTTCTAACTCTATTTCTTTCTAGTTTGCACCTCCTTCTTAGACTCTTTACTTCTCTGTTGTATATAGTGGATCTTTACCATTCCTTACCACCTTTAAAGGAACAAACCTATTTTCACATTCCTCAACAATTGCTTTAAACCCATCTCAGAGTCTGTTTACATTTTTATTTACCATTTTCCACCGATCATAGTTACTTTTTAAAAACTCCCTCATGCCAGTTTTATCAGCTATATTATTATTAGAAAAGGAAACGAATGTGCATTACAAAGATTATTGACCGTTTTAGTCTTTGCTATAATCGCATAGAGATTTGTTGTTGTTTTTACATCTTGTGATGTGATATATGTCACAGAACTGATCACTCAGCGAACACTCACATTTTTCATTTGGGTCGTGATAAGACATATTTTTACATATTTTATGGTGGTAGCCGTGTACTGCTAGTTTTATTTATTATCACATGTCTTAGCTTCTGGTTGGCGTTCGTCCAATTTCGATCCAACATGGCATCTGTGCTGTAGAACTCTAGCGGAATATCTTCTCTCTTCTTCCGCCCCTCCGCTAGGTGTGCTTCTACATTCGTTGTGAATGGCAGTGGTAGTTTTATCCTCAGTTCTTCAATAAGAAAGGGTTCTCGTGCTAGTTCGAATGTTAGGCGGGAACGCGTGTATTTTGAGATGGCCATTATGGTCTTTAGGAATTTTGCCTTAACTCCTTCTATGGTGGCCAGGTCTCTCTTTGTTAGTCTTTCCCATATCAAGTGGATTCCATAGGTGAGTATTGGTAGGATCGTTGTGTCAAATAGGCGCATGGCTGTTTTTAAGGATAACTGCTGTAGACTGTTGATGTCGTACATGGCTTTCATGGCTGCAATTGCTTTGTCTTTTATGTGCAGTCTGAACGTCCCAGTAGTCTGCAAGGTTATTTACAGGTATTTGAATGAGTTTACTATTTCCACTTTGCCGTCTTCGTATTCTACGTTGTCGTTTGCTGCATTTCGTCCGCCTTTCCGAAAGACCATCTGTTGAGTTTTTGTCCAGTTTATTTTCAGACTGTTATTTCCTGCCCATTCAGCCAGCGCTGAGAAAGCGTGTTGGAGCTCTTCCTTGTTTGTTGACCCTAGGACCATGTCGTCTGCATATATGTAGATCACTGCATCCTTTGCTCTTTCTCTGATTGCTTTTGTTACATCCGCGGTGGCAATATTGAATAGTATGGGGCTGAGTGGATCACCTTGTAGCACTCCATTAGTTTGGGTGATTTCCTTTGTTTTATGGGTCGCATCGTCTATGGTGATCTGGTTGTATGCCAGAATATTTCTTATTAGAGCTGTAAGGGGAGTATTTCCAATCATAGTTTGGAGTTTTGACATTAGTTTCTTCCTGTCTATTATGTCGAAGGCTTTTGCATAGTCTATGAAGACTGCATAAAATTTTCCTTTGTGAAGCCGTTGTGCTTCTTCTATGTCACTGAGTAGGTTTTGAATTGCATGCAGGGTTTCTCTTTCTCTTCTAAATCCAAATTGCTCTTCTGGCATTTTGGGGTCTACTTCTTCAACTATCCTGTTGGTTAGGATTCTTGTTAACAGCTTGAAGATATTGCTTTCTAGAGCGATTCCTCTGTATGAGTTTGGGTCGTTGGTTTCACCTTTCCCTTTATAGCGGGTTATAATTGTTGATTTTCTCCATTCATCTGGAATATTTCCTAATTCTAGGCATTTATTAAACAGTTTGGACCATATTTCTGCTAGATGCTGCGCGGATTCTTTAAGGTGCTCATTATAAAACCCGTCCGGTCCAGCGGCCTTTTTGCATTTTGTAGCTTTGATAGTGTTTAACACCTCTGCTTTGGTGATGGGAGGTATCGCTTCAGGCTGGTTGTTGTATTCAATTTCGTACGCCGCCTGTTTCCTTGCATTGTTAAGAATATGAGTGAAGTGCGTTTCCCAGGTTCCTATTTCTACGTTGCTAGTTCTTGATGATCTTCTGGGTCTGATGGCTACATATGGGTCTTTTATTGCTTCTTCAGCGGTTTTTTCACCTTCTTTCTCTATGTATTGAGTACGTTTTTGTGTTAGTAGGTTCTTGTAATATTTTCGTTTTTCACCGTATATTTGTAGGTCTTCTGGTTTTGACGTCATCTTGGTTTTATGCAGCGCATTTAATGTGATTTGTCTTTCTGTGTAGCACTCCTTGTCGAACCACGGTTGAGCTTTTCTTGTGTTCAGTTTGTGGGTTTTACTTGCTTTTAGCATATTGTTGATTGTTGCTAGGGCTTTGTTTAAATCACTCTCCTTGATTGCCTTTTCTGCTTCCGTTACATTTTCTAATACTCTCTCTAGTTCTACCAAATTTATCTTTCTGGATACGGTGATTTTTACATTTGTTGTTATAACTTTCTTTGGAATCTTGAGTGAGAATTTGGTCTGTATGGGGATGTGTTTTCTCAGCGGGGTTACTGGTGAAGTCCACAATCCCTTTTGTTCTAGAATGTGTATATCGTCTCCTTTATGAAATACCAGGTCGATGGTGCTACTTGCATTGTGGGCAAAATAAGTTTTATGTTTTGGGTCACTCACTAATTTGAAATTTTCTTCATCAAGAAATGTGAGGACAGCTCTACATTTCATGTCGGGTTTGTCTAGTCTGCAGTTCATATCTCCTGCTAGTGTGACGTTTTCTTCTGTGTTTGGAATTTTCCTGAAGGAAAGCGTTAGGAGCTCCATTATTTATTCTATGTCGGTGTTCGGGCTTATATAAATGCCTATTACAGTGAACTTGATTGTTTTTGAAATTATTAGATTTTCTTAATACCTTTCTTTCTTTCACATTTATTTTTAACTACGACAAAAACAGCTTCGTGATCATTAATACCATATATTACTTCGGTTTCTCTATAGAGGTCATCTGGTTTTATCCGCACCACATCCAAAATATTCTTCCCTCTAGTTGGTTCCACCACTTTCTGAATCAGGTGCCCTTCCCATATTAACTTACTTGCCATTTGTTGGTCATGCTTCCTGTCGTTTGCATTACCTTCCCAATTGACGTTTGGTAAATTGAGATCACCTGCTACTATCACATTCCTTTCCATATCATTTCCAACATAGCTGATTATCTTATCAAATAATTCTGAATCAGCGTCAGCGCTACCCTTTCCCGGTCTATACACTCCAAAGACATCAAGTTGCCTATTATCTTTAGAGAAGAGCCTTACACCCAGAATTTCATGTTTTTCATCCTTAACCTTTTCGTAGCTTATAAATTCTTCTTTCACCAGAATGAATACTCCTCCCCCTACCATTCCTATCCTATCTCTACGATACACACTCCACTTCCGTGAGAATATCTCTGCATCCATTATATAATTTCTCAGCCATGATTCAACTCCTATTATAATATCTGGTAAGTATATATCTATTAAATTACTTAATTCGATTCCTTTGTTTACAATGCTTCTGCAGTTGAGCACTAACAATTTTATGTCATCCCTACTTGATTTCCAGTTCCCTGTTCGCTTAACACCGCTCCCTAGGCCACCCCGTTTCCCTGAATGTACCTTATGGCGACGATGGGATTGGAAAGGCCTAGGAGTGGGAAGGAAGTGGCCGTGGTCTTAATTAAGGTACAGCCCCAGCATGTTCCTGATGTGAAAATGGAAAATCATCTTCCATTATCTCCCGGATGGAAGTTCACAGCCCGGAAATAAGGTAACGATCGGTATAAAATACAATATTAAGTATCAACAGGAAATTAATAACAATGTAACAAGAATGGTAACGATGACTGGCAAGGGTCGGTTTCAGGGTTAGCAAGAAGAAAGGTCATGGGTTGGAAGGATGGAAGAAAATGGAAACTTTGGGCGGGGAGGGGACTTCAAATGAACCTTTTAGTTTTGTGTTTGAAGGATGGGAAGGGTGTGAATTTGTCATTATCGGGTTGTGAGTTCCCAAGAGTAGGGAGACGGTGGAAGATAACGCGTTGTTGTAAGGTTAGGTACGGACGGGACACATCATGAGTATGCCGGTTGCGTGTTGGGCGGGGGAGGGAGGGGCGCGTGTATAGGGATGTATGTTGGAAGAGTATTGCATTTGGTATAGCCATTGAATATTTTAAGAAGGTAACAGATCAGAGAACTGTAAACGGCTTCTCAGGTCAAGCATACGCGGGTAGTTCAAGGTGTTAGATTTTTGGTTGTGTTTCTAAAAACAAGATTGCGTCTCTTAATAATGAAAGTTAAAATGTTAAAATTACTATTTAGCTGAGTTATGTTTGTGATAGCAGATGAGGACGAAATAGGGGAACAAAAGTCAATAATGCGGAGAACATAGGAGACAGAGTACATTTTTAAGGCGTTATTATCATTGATTTCAGAGAACCTGAAAAGAATGCCTAGGCTACGCATAGCTCTGGATTTTATTGACTCGATGTGAACAGAGAAGGTCAGTTTACAGTCGATTATAACACCTAGGTCTCTTACCTTAGAACCATATTGCAGTGGATAGTATAGGCAGTGTTCATTTCTAGCCTTAGCAATGAAAAGCTATTGTGTTACATTTCTTAATATTGGGAGAAAAATATATTTCTAAAACCAGTCACCACACGAATTGATAACTGTCTATAATTCATCACAATCATCAGGCGTAGAAAATTGCCTTAGGATTTTCAGGTCGCCGGCGTTCAAGAGGAGGGGACACTGACTATTTTTAGTGCAAAGAATTATGCTATCAATATAGAGAACAAAGAGTAGGATTCCCAGAATACTACCCTGAGATACACCTGATAACACAGATACTCATGATGAGGCAGATTCAGGGAGTACCACTCTTTTTCTGCCGGAGAGGAAACTAGTTTTCAATGGCAAGACGGGAACTTGGATATTAAGCCTGGTAGCGAGCTTATGAAGAAGAAGTGCGTGATCCACTGAGTCGAATGCTTTGGCCAGATCTATGTAGATTACATCTAAGTGAGATTTATTTTCTATTGCTGAAATGATGTGTTGATTAAGAACTGTGAGGTTAGTGAGGCATGCTTTTTCCGGGAGTGAAACCATGTTGTTCTTCAGAGAGGTACGGCTGTGTGAAAAGGCAATTGCTAGGGCTCTACCTTAAATAAACTCCGGAACACTTCCTTCCTTCCTTCCTTCCTTCCTTCCTTCCTTCCTTCCTTCCTTCCTTCCTTCCTTCTTTCCTTCCTTCCTTCCTTCCTTCTTATCCAAATCTAGTTGGGTTAGTGCAACATTAAATCACTTAGGAGAAGATACACCTGAAGTTCAGCAGAGATCTCAGTCTGTTATCTTGACGAGAAATTACCAAACTCCGTTTATTTCGAAGTTCATTAACTTTCTGAAATGTATGAAATCAAATACCACATCTCTTCACGGCCTTCGATTCGTAATACAGTGGTGGAAAAAATATCCAAACACCATGAAATAAGGAATGTAGAATACGGAAATTTTAGCAATATATTTGTCGAGATAACATATTTAATTGATTAAAGGTACAAGACTACAGGTTTAATATCCGCGCAAGAAAAGCCACCGTAAATGTGCCATGCTGGTCCATTTAGCCTGACTGTTGAATGCAGGTATGCAAACGTGCATGCATTGTGCGGTACAGGTGCCGGATGTCAGCTTGTGGGATGGACTTCCATGCCTGTTGCACTTGATCGGTCAATACAGGAACGATTAATGCCGGTTGTGGATGAAACTGGAGTTCTCGTCCAATGATGTCCCACACGTGCTCGACTGGGGACAGATCGGGGAATCGAGCAGCCCAAGGTAACATGTCGACACTCTGTAGAGCACGTTAGGTTACAACAGCGGCGTGGGGGCGTGCATTTCCTGTTGTAAAACACCCCCGGGAATGCTGTTCATGAAAGACATCACAACAGGTCGATTCACCAGACGGACGTATACATCTGCAGTCAGGATGCGTTGGATAACCACGAGAGTGCTCCTGCTGTCATAGGAAATTGCTCCACGGACCAGAACTAAAGGTGTAGGTCCAGTGTGTCGAATCCGCAGACAGGTGGAATGCAGGCGCTCATCTGGCCTTCTTCTAAACAACACAAGGCCATCACGGGCACCAAGGCAGTACCCGCTTTCATCGGAAAACACAACGGACCTCCACTCCATCCTCCATTGAGCTCTCGCATGACACCAATGAAGTCGCACATGGCGTTGGTTTGGGGTAAGTGGAATGCACGCCGCAGGGCGTCTGGCTCGGATCTGTCCTACAAGTAACCGATTTCGAACAGTTCGTTGCGTCAATGTGGTGCCAACTGCCGCTCGAATTGCTGCTGCAGAAACAGTCCGCTGCGCCACAGCCATACGCCTAATACGGCGGTCCTCCCTCTCGGCGGTAGCACGGGGACGTCGGGAGTCCGGTCTTCTTGCGAGCGTACCCTCTCGTGACCACTGCTGCCAGCACGCTTGCATAGTGGAGACATTCTTGCCAAGTCTTTCTGCAATAACGCGGAAGAAAAATCCACCTTCACTTAGCCCTATTATACGGCCTCGTTCAACCGCAGTGAGCTGTTGATATTGGCGTCTTCGTCGTCATAAAGACATTCTTGTCCCACTCACAGTCACTCCTTCTAATCTCACAGGTAACTAACACTCTCGCACAGTGCAGTCCTTACTTAAAGCAAACCTGATGTGCAACACCATTGGGCCACTACTAGAGCCACGCTAATGCGATTTGCGGGAAATTTGAATCAACGTCATCTTTCAGATGTATAAACACTCCTACCAGTGTTCGTTAATCTAGCACTTGGTGTCAGGATATATTTTCCGTCAGTGTAATATGTAACAATAATGCCACAACACTACACTATACCATGTTTATTTTCACATTACGTACCGGTAATTAGGCTACGATCATTAATTTTGTTCACCAACTTACTAATCATCCGCGCTATCACCTGAAAACTCATAAATCACAAAAGTACTTCTTGACACGCTCGTTACAGTTTATGCTGACTATTCCACTGCTTTAATTCTAAATTGACGTTCTGGCCGACTTTGGCTCGGTGGTTATGTACTGAAACAAAGGCATCCAACCACAGCCGACTGGACCCTCGCTGCGCTCCAGCTAGCTAGAGCGACGCATCAAGTCGGCCGTGATCCAACCAATCCCAAGCCAAGACCGACTCGAATCCTTAGACCGTAATATTAAAAAAACATGGCGGCCGAAGTAGCCGGATTGCTGGTAATATCAATCAATCAATCAATCAATCAATCAATCAATCAATCAATCAATCAATCAATCAATCAATCAATCAATCAATCAATCAATCAATCAATCAATCAATCAATCAATCAGTCAATCAATCAATCACTACTGATCTGCATTTAGGGCAGTCACCCAGGTGGCAGATTCCCTATCTCTTGTTTTCCTAGCCTTTTCTTAAATAATAAATATTATTGCGCACAATGTGCAAAATTTAAATATTGTATGTTGAATGTTGGGTATTCATCCCGAAGGCTGGTTTGATCCTCTGCAGCTCCGTCAACAGCTGTCATAAATAGCCTAGGCGTCACTGAAGAGGCCTGCTAGGGAAATGAGGAGTGAGGTAGTTTCCCGTTGCTTTCCTCACCGAGCCAGCTGTTGCTATTACATATCAGTCTGCCAAGCCCACTGAAATGCGTGCACCAACCGACCCTATGAGCGATATTTTCACACGATTCATAACAGGGACTGGCTGCATAAGCAATGGTATTACTAGCATCACTCATACCTCAGTCACTTTCATATTGTCAAAGCCAAGGATGAGACTGAGACAGGTCAACGAAAGTAACAAATTTGATATAGCCCATACCAGAAGACATAGTGCACTGTAAACACTACATCTTGCCAGCAAATTCACTCAAGGAGCACTTTGTTCAGAGCAAAATTGATTCAGAGAGACTGTTCTCTTCTTGCACTTTATTACGTGATATGTATCACACTGTTCATTGCACAATACACATACACACTCCTGGCTGGCCCGGTGGTAGGATTTCTTGGTACAGATACGGTGATGAAAGCCGTATATTGCAAAGCGTGTCACCAAATGTCTCAACTCATATTCCTCTTTCATCCAATCCTTATTTATCAGTGCGTCTGTACTGTAAAAGCTTTCCTCGATCGAGTCCCTTTTCTCTCGTAGTTCTCGTAACAGCTCCTCGTATGCCGGAGTCTTAAATCCTCTATCAAGAAGGTTTCCCGTGCTAAAACATATATACGTACCGGGATCGGGTGAATTTAGATACCCCTAGGACCCTCTTAAGGTATCTCGGTTTCATGCTTTCCAGTTCTCGTAGCTGTTTACATGATATGTACTCCCATATTACTTCTAATCCGTATGTGAGCCTTGGTAGCACTTTGACTTGGAAAAGTTTCATGGCTGTCTCCAGTGACAATTTTTTCAGATATTTGATTTCACTTATGCTTCTAAGTGCAGCAGCTAATATCTTCTTTATGTGTACTGAGAAGGTCGTCCCGGAGACTTGTGTGATTCCTAGATACGTGAACTGGTTTTTCGGTGTTAATGTGTGTCCCCCACATACAATGTAGTCAATGTAGGGGGGACAGACAGCCTTTTCTTAAATGATTTCAATGAAATTGGAAATTTATTGAACATCTCCCTTGGGAAGTTATTCCAATCCCTAACTCCCCTTCCTATAAACGAATATTTGCTCCAATTTGTCCTCTTGAATTCCAACTTTATCTTCATATTGTGATCTTTACTACTTTTAAAGACACCACTCAAATTTATTCGTCTACTGCGTCATTCCACGCCATCTCTCCACTGACAGCGCGGAACATACCACATAGTCGAGCAGGTCGTCTCGTTTCTCCCAAGTCTTCCCAGCCCAAACTTTGCAACATTTTTGTAACGCTACTCTTTTGTCGGAAATCACCCAGAACAAATCGAGCTGATTTTCTTTGGATTTTTTTCTAGTTCTTGAATCAAGTAATCCTGGTGAGGGTCCCATACACTGGAACCATACTCTAGTTGGGGGTCTTATCAGAGACTTATATGCCCTCTTCTTTATATTCTTACTACAACCCCTAAATATCCTCATAACCATGTGCAGAGATCTGTACCCTTTATTTACAATCATATTTATGTGATTACCCCAATGAAGATCTTTCCTTATATTAACACCTAGGTACTTACTATGATCCCCAAAGGGAACTTTCACCTCATTAACGCAGTAATTAAAACTGAGAGGACTTTCCCTCTTTGTGAAACTCACAACCTGACTTTAACCCCGTTTATCACCATACCATTGCCTACTGTCCATCTCACAACATTATCGAGGTCATTTTGCAGTTGCTCACAATCTTGTAAAAAGCCTTATCTCTGATTCCACTTCTTTACACATATCATTGATATAGGGCCTACCGTATATAAGAAAACATAAAGGTCCAATAATACTGCCTTGAGGAATTCCCCTCTTAATTATTACAGGGACAGATAAAGCTTCGCCTCTAATTGAACAATGACTCTTAATCTCAATAACTCTTAATCTCGAAACCTTGTTGCCAACTTCAATATTTACATTCACCACGTGGTTAACCTATCTCGCTCAGCGTGTATGGTATTCGGTATGGTTCGCGATCTTTTGCATTTTTCTTCAGTAATTAATATTTTTCATATTAGTCTTTATCTCTCTAGTATAGTAGGCCAGTATAGCGTAGTTTACAGTTTTGCATAACATAGCATAGCATAGTACAATACAGGTTTAATACTTCAGTGTATAAAAAAAGCTGTAGGCTTACTTACGTCCGTATATTGTTTAGTGTACTAAAGTTGTGGCGAATGTCAGTGCCGATGACTGGAGGAAAGTTGTGCGCCTTATGCAAACAATAATACCGGTACGTGAGGCGTGGGAAAATGAAAGTGTAGTGGAGAACTGCGTCAAAAGTTTAAAAAATATCTTTGGGAGTTGGTGATAGTGACAGTAATTCATTGTTGGAGGGTTACCTCCTTCCTGTGCCAGCCACGAAGCTACGAACGGGACGTATCCAGAAGTGTCACGTGACCATAGAAGTTGTCATTGTAATCGAACTCATCGTTCTCATCGAACATTACAGTAGCCTACAACGTTGCCTACACTCAAAGTTCACAGCTGAATTCTTATCTTTGAATGAACTACGAACGAACTACAAGTTGTGTACAAACGTTTATCAGGACGTAGGAACTTATCGTTCATGTTAGTTTGTGAAGAATCCTTCTTGGTTGTTTCATATTCGGTTTGCGTCCATATTGTGAAAGAGTGCCGTGCGTCCATCAGCTTTCTAGCGTACTGTATCTGATTTACAAACTTTCTGGAGCCGAAAGGTAACTTATTTGATTTGATTGAACTTAGTTATAGTGGTAAACGTTTTCCCCTGTCGTGCAGTTCTTTACAGCTTGATTAATCTTTAGGCCTAACCATTCATCAGCAGCTGCGGTTAGGAAAGTAGGCGTAACTTGCCTAAATTCTGCTTTCTGTTTGAAGACTGTCTGGCAATATAGGGAATCAAATCGAATAAACTTTTGTTGTGAAACAAGATCCAGGCGTTAACTGCATTGTCAACGAGTACCGGTACCGGTAACATTTCCCAGCTAAAGAAGTAGAGACCTGTTTGTGTAGGCTAAAATTAATCAACAATCTTATCAGTTATGATCTAATGACTAATACACACCTTTTAATTACGAACAACTTATTTCAGCGTATTGAATGGCATTCGAGTTTGTCGTTCGTATCGTTCATATAGTCTACCAGACAAGCTATACTACTCATTACGGAGATAATTGAGAATTTTATTTATGACACAACAGAATTACACTTCAGTTACGACAGACAAATTTAAATTTGTATTACCAAGTCTACCAACGGCGAGTATCACTGACTTCGAAATAGGCCTACGGTACCGTATTGTTTAGTTGTCATGATAACGAGTTAACTAGAAGTGTGAAAAGTTAAATAATGCGAATATCTCCGTCGTTATTCCTCGTACTGTAAAAACACATGAAACATACAAGATTGGAAATTATGTTTTACACACTCTTTATTATGTAGCTACAGCTTTTCCATACAGCTTACATTAACAGAAAAATTTGATATTTCATGTTTTGACGTCCTAAACACATATTAACGGATACTACTGATCGAAGACACGTAAAATATTATTTATTTCGATTAGTTCTTTATTTGCCTACAATAGATAGACTACCGGTATCTATTCGCAATATACTGCTGCGCTATTTACCGCAGTACCGGTACTAGGACGGTAGGACATCTCGCTATTCTCTTGTGGGTTGGCATTATTAGGGGATCCGAGGTCAAGTGAGTCTAATCCCTCTTTACCGAGGAAACTGAACTATATTTTCATGTCAGCGATACTCTCCGTTGATTGACTTGGTAATAAACATATGAATTCACAAGTATCTTCATTACCATAGTTCGTGAGGTAAAAAAGTAATGATGTAAGCTTGCATTCGGGAGATGGAGGGTACGATTTCCATCGTCGACAGCCCTGAAGATGGTTTTCCGTGGTTTCCCATTTTCACAACTGTCAAATTTTCGGGGATGTACCTTGATTGTGGCCACGGCCGCTAACTTCCCAATCCTAACCCTTTCTCATCCTTCCGTCGCCGAAAACCTTCGATGTATTAATGCAACGTTAAACGACTAACAAAAATAAAACTAAAACATGTATAAGACACAAACGATTGGAAACTTCATTTTTTACTATACTAGCTATGTAGTATTTTGATACAGCTATTAATAACAGAAAAATTTGACACTTCCAGTTTACCCCAGGCCTACTGTTCAACTAACACAGAGCTTAGTGCATAACCTGGCTATCACTGAACTTACTGGTAAATACCCAGTTTCGAGAAATTCTGTTGAACCATTTTTCCGTGATATGATAACAAACAGACAGGCAAAAATTGAACTGAACCTACTTTCAACTTTTGTGTACCTGATTTGAGATAAAACCAAAGCAAGCCTATGAGGCCTGAATTTGAAGCGTACACTACCAGTACAGACAAAATTATAATTTTATTTACATAATCGGATTTCCTCTTTGATAGGTTTCCTTATGGCCCTGACAATGAGCAAAAGAATAAATTTACTACACTGGGATGGTAAATACATATTATTATTATTATTATTATTATTATTATTATTATTATTATTATTATTATTATTATTATTATTATTATTATTATTATTATTATTATTATTATTATTAAAGGTTTTAATTCAGTCAATCATATTTTTATTTGAAGTAAAATATTTTGACGTACCAGTATAGACTAAAGTGGACTGTAATCAAATGGGGGCTGTTTCAGCTATTCTTAGTAAATATGAAGGTTCAGTTCCATCAAATTTGTATCTTAAGCTTCATTTAATTTATGCTTTCACTGCCTAGAATTTTGGACACAATATTATTCTGGTTTCAACATGCTGGAAGATGATGCTGGCAAACTTAACATTTCGTAAAAATCTTACTTTCTTCCCTTGAAACGAAACATATAAGAAAGTAATATTTTTATCTCAAGAATGTTGTATTTGCTCCTTATAAGGCAGCTATAACTGTTGGAATAGGGCACATTCTTAGGAAATACAATATAATTCCAGTTTTCATCACAGACCGGAAGTTCAAATCCCTGTTTCAACCAGTTAAAGAAAAAACACCTCTTCTATGAATTTCCATGTGGTTGTGGTCACTTATATATTGGCATGACAAAAAGGCTTGTTAGCACCAGGGTGAAAGAACGCATCAGGTCAGTCAAGAATGTTACTCTTTCATCGTCCACAGAAAATGCTATAAGCTAGTCTGCATTAGCAGAACACTTCTACAATACAGACCATCAAATCCTCTTTGACCAGGGGAGGGTCATCACATCTGTAAAAGACTTCTATGCTCGACTTGTGAGGGAAGGCGTAGAGATAGAGCTGCACCGAAATAACTTCAACAGGGAAGATGGCTTCAAATTATATAATACATGGAGACCTGTTCTCCGTAAATAATGCATAACACGACCACGGCACATTGCAATGCACTCCAGAAACTGTCGACTGAATCGGTAACTTCACTCCCAACCACCACAGCACAGCGCAATGATACCTGAGTCCAGTTAGTGGGGTGGCCATGAATAGTATGGTCATGACTTCCATGTTCTTTCAAGAATTTCTCTGAACCCTATCAGAAGCAGAACTTCATATGCCCTGATGAAGGCCAATGTAATTTTGGCAGAAAGCTAAGCTTTGTTTTAATAATAAATAGGTTTTGTTTTGGTAATAAATAAGTGGCTTTAATCCAAGTTAATTATATTTATTAATTTTAATGTTGTAAAATATTGAAATAAACACTTTTTTAGAATGCTTCCCTTTCATCTGTAATAGTAGAGGGAATTTCTGAGATACTTCTCCTTCATCTTCAGTTTTATATAATATTTATAAGTATATGGTACATTCAGGGTGGGCAAAAGGACTGTATACCCTTGTTTTCACTATAGATTTCAAATAAATGCACCTATCTGTAGTGATTCCAAAGCATTCTGGTGGACCGTGCTACTAGTGCTATTGTTTTTCTTTTTTAAATATATGGAGTAACAGATGGACTGAGAACTGTGTTACTAGTGCTATTGTTGAAATATGTGGAGTAACTGATGGACTGTGCTACTAGTGCTATTGTTTATTTGAAATATGTTGATTTTAAATACTCGCCTCCATTAACTGTATATTGTGTAGACAACTATGTTCCATTATTTGTGTGCGCTGACGTCAGGAGAGCTATGCACTGTTTAACTGGTTTAACTTCTCTAATTTATGTATGGGCACATGTTTCAAAGTGCTAGTAAATGGATGTTCTTATCCCACCATTGGAGAGTGAGTCATGATCCTGAACGTACTCCGCCGATAATAGATGAAGCTGTTCCTAACACACTTTCTGAAAACTTCTGAAACCATTGAAAGGAGTCATAGAGATCAACAATAAAGAAAGCTATTAAGGAAATGATGAACAGAAAAATAACTTCCTGGGAAGTTGCAAGTGATGTGAGCAGAATTGACACAGCTAGTTAGATACCATGCCCAACAATACACAGCAAACCAACCTGGAATGTAACTACATGTGTCCCATCTGTGTCCGAGAAGTTGAAGACGATGACTTAGCAATGAAGTGTGATGGTATACAATATGTGAAAGGTGACATCAACTGGTACCACCATATGTGCTGAACTTCAACAAGGCCCGTTCATTTAAGGTCCAGCAACAAAAAGAAATCTAAGGTTACCGTATGTGGTTTTGCTGTAGTTGTCAACAGGATCCCCTTGCATACAAAACAGGAAAGAACTTCCAGAAAGAGTAGTAGTAGGCTAGGGGCTTTACGTCGCACCGACAAAGATAGGTCTTATGGCGACGATGGGATAGGAAAGGCCTAGGAGTTGGAAGGAAGCGGCCGTGGCCTTAATTAAGGTACAGCCCCAGCATTTGCCTGGTGTGAAAATGGGAAACCACGGAAAACCATTTTCAGGGCTGCCGATAGTGGGATTCGAACCTACTATCTCCCGGATGCAAGCTCACAGCCGCGCGCCTCTACATGCACAGCCAACTCGCCCGGTAACTCGGTAACTTCCAGAAAGAAATGGCTGCCCTAAGCAATGGCATGAACCTCAAATTAAATAAACTAACTTCATTGTGAATACATCAGCCATGCACAAACACATGCAAAACAGTAATTCATAGCCCAGACAGACAATCAAGAAAGAAACTCACTGCCCCAAAGACAAACAAGGACTTAAAGAAAGTAGACGCAAGGAAGGGAAGTAGTCTGAAGAAAGATTATGCCCAGCTGGAGACTCCATAATCAGTGAGGAAGCCAGGCAAGATGACTTTGGAACACATGATAACAGAACCCGAAACAGTTCAAGCTATAGGCAAGTAATAATAGGCACAAAAGAGGACACTGCCAACCCTAATACAAATGACACAAAAATAAAGGCTGGAATAAGTTATGTGGATATAAGTTAGGGTACGTGGAGAAACAATACATGAACAGGAAGGATGCTGACTTGGAATCATACATAAAAGGCAATGGAATAAAAAGAAAAGTAATAGGAAAAGAGCATCAAAAGTCACACTAGGAAGGCCAAAAAGGGTAATAACAAATCTGTTAAAACCAGAACTATCACCTTTTTGTGAAGTGTGTAAAACTGAAAAAAAATGTACTGGCAGTCCAAACAAGGATATGAAATATCAAAGGGTTTTACTTTCAACCAGCATTTAATACTGAAGATATGAAGATGAAATAGGCACATTTTAAGTGGCATACCAAGACATGAGATAACCATAATAACAGTAGGAGATCTAAATTGTAGATTAGATCAGCTGAATCAGAAAGCCACCTTTGTTACCGACTACCTCACAGGAGAAAGCCTCGCACTGTTCAATGACCTAATGATAAAGACCTACTATAACTTGATTGGCTCAAGTATGACCAAAATCATGTTCAGTAACATGAGAAACATGTACCGCATAAAGCAGGAAGTGATAGATAATGTCATAATCAGGAAATACCTCCCAGTCTGCCATTACATAGCCTCTCCAGAGGCCACACAACATTAAATAAGAAAGTTATTCACTATGAACAAAATCATCTCTCCAGAAAAATCAGTGAAGAGAAACTGGAAATGGCAAGATCAGAAAGCCCATATTAGGTAATTATTAGTGTGTATGGCAGCAATCTAAATCAAACACTTCAGGAGGTAGGAGAAATAATATATTATGGTCTACACAACACAATGCAGCGCAAACAAAGGAGATACAAATCCTGGTTCAACACAGAATGCTATGAAGCAAGGAATATTACACTAGAAGTGTTGTATAAAGCAAAGAATTTACCTAAAAGAGTGCATAATGAAATAAATACAAGGAGATACTGAAAAATGCAATGAAATCCTATATTGTCCTAGAAGAAAGCAAATTAATAGGATCAGCTTAATGAGACCTGTTTAAAGCCTTACAACCAAGGCAGCCAATATAGCCAGGACAAATACTGATGGAGACCTGGAAGAATCATTTCCAGAGTACATTACCCAATAATCGATTTGAGCAGTGACATCACAGATATCATACCATTCACTACAAGTGAAATCGAAGCAGCAGTCAAACAATCCATGATAGGTAAAGCCTGCAGACAAGATCAGATCTTCAATGAACATCTCCAAAGGACAGCTCCACTATTAAAGAAAACATGGACCAATCTTACGAACCAATATCTTGCACATTCAACCAATCCTTATAGATGGAGAAATTCAATAGTCAAAGTCCTGTACAAAGGAAAAGAGGATGTGCAGGACCTGAATAAGCATTGGGGCAAAGCACTGGAATGTACACCCTTTAAGAAATTTACAGAGGTCATGACCAAAGGTTAATAATGCTACTAGATGAAAAACTGCCTGAAGAGCAATTTGGATTTTGCAAAGTTCAATCGACCATACATTTTGTGACTTGTCTCAAGAATGAGATACATGAAGCACTCAGATATCAGCAAGGAAAGCTACACACAGTCTTTATAGATTTGATTTCATAAATAGGCAGAATGTTGTAGCCAAATGTGAAGGACTATTACGGAAAGAACACTACCCCACCAGAATGATAAATGACATCCTTGTCTGTAACTACAATCAACTAGACAACCAGCTGGAAAGATCAGACCCTCTAGCACAGACGAAATAGAATTTTACAGGAGATTCCGATAAGTCCTCTCTTGTTTAAGATCACAGTAATGGGCGCCGTGCATCCACAGTGAGTGAGGATGTAAGAATGTATGCATATGCGGATAACAAGGCAATGGTCTCAAGATTACAAGAACAGTTACAGGAAACCTGTAACCACCTAACAGCATGGGGGAGAGGAAATGACCTCCACATAAACAAGGATGAGAAATACCATATTAATGGTCTTTAGGAAGGGAGGACGATCCACACACAGGAATGACATTCTCAACAACAAGAGGCTACAACAGGTGAACCATTTCATTTATTTGTGAGTAACATTTCAAACACATGGCAGAACATTTACCAGGCACATAAAACAAAGAACGACTGCTGCAATGATGGCAATGAATGACATCTGGCAGCTTCACTGGCTTTCACTGGACAGGGTGAGTTGGCTGTGTGGTTAGGGGTGCACACCTGTGAGCTTGCATCTCTGAGATAGTAGGTTGAAGCCCCACTGTTGGTAGTCCTGAAGATGGTTTCCCATTTTCACACCAGGCATAATAAATTGATGAATAACAGCTGAAGAAGATCACATAGAGTGAAACATGTACTAATATATGACACCTTAATCAAGGCCACAGCCACTTCCTTTCCACTCCTAAACCTTTCCTATCCACTGTCGCCATAAACCCTATCTGCATTGGTGTACCGTAAAATTGTAAAAAAAAAAGAAAAAAAAATGCTTTCACTGGACACGGCATTAAAACTGCTGAAAGCAAAGATCACACCTATGATCACATAAGGGTTGCTTACATGTCATCTGAACTCACTTGATTAAGAGGGGTCTAGAAAATAATAAAATAATAATTCATTTAAATGGAATTTTATATATTTCCCACCATTTAGTACCCAACAGAAGATAAGAATACATATATTAGTACATGTTTCACTCTATGTGATCTTCTTCAGCTGTTATTCATCAATTTATTGTAAGAGGGATATCTTAAACAGAGAAAAGGTAAAGTCAGCATACCTTAAAAAGCAGTGGTGTGCAGTGAACATATTCATTATCCCCAGCTGCAAAAATTTTTTTTAAATACAAGGCTGCCTTTTTTTGTTTCTGAGAAAGATCTTTCAAGAATATTTTCAACCACACGCTCGCACATACTTCCAAATTGATATCCACGGCAGTGACAGCACCATCATAACTTAATCTATAGCAGCTTTTAAACAATATACTTACAGTTTCATCCAGTGATGCTTTGTGAGAGTACAGTTGCATACTGAGTGTACTGCATCAACGACAAATGAGGGAAAATATTTGTTACAATGTATAATACACGTTATATTCGTGAAGAATGTCACAGAACTCACAAAACTTTCACCTATAATCCAAGAGGATCGCTACAAATATTCACTATATACCGCCATCACAGACAACCAAATACAAAATTCTTTTACTTCGTGCATAACTCTGTGTTCATCCTGGGCAACCTGAATATTTTTCTATTATCAATGATTTGTTCGGAAAAACTGTATACCTACATGCCGAAACCCAAGACTAAAATATATTCTTCTATATTACAATTGATTTCATATACTGGCTCTATTTTTATTAGCAAGACGATGTGCAAGTGGCTATACTGTTAAGATGTTGATTTTTTTTTGCAGTCTCTAGTGTGTGGCACTGAAGACTTCGATTGTCAAGTATTAAAACTAACATAACCTTACCTAAGTTAGCTGGCCTGTCACCATAAATTGCTGTCGGGGGAGGGCCTAGAGCTCCACCCAGCTCCCAGAACAAGGAAGCTTCAAGTACATGCGCCACCCAAGCGACCTTAAATTTCACTGGGGTAGCTCTTTCTTGCGCCGGCAAGGAAACCCATCTTGCTGGAGAAGCTGAACTGCGGTAGTGCAAGTGGATTGTCGAGACAGCTGTAGTTGGCTTGGCTTAGATGTTCACAATTTTTAAAACATTATAAAAAGTGTACTAAGGAGTAATTACAAAATGTTAATACAAAGTTCTTTACCTGAGCAGTGCTGGGGTGGATGGGGTTCAGTGCATGCCATTGTTAAAAAGGCTTAATGTATGCATACTCCTGCCTTATATATCATCATTGCACCTGTGAAAACTGCTGTGTGGTAATATTTTTGGTGAGATACTAACCTGAAACATATGTTGTCCCATACAGTTTTAATATTAACTAGCTAATGTACCCATGCTTCGCTACAGAATTCTACATTGTATACAGAATTCTAGGTTAGGTAGTGTACACATTGTGAGTAAGATTGTAAATAACGGCATAGCTCTTAATGATACCGGTACCCTAGAAACGTGACAGGAATGTCATTAAACGTCATTTTCATGTGAAGTCTGGGTTAGGGAATTTTCATTGTAATGGTAGGCATGGGGCACTCTTGCCTACCATCAGTCACAATCAAGTTGGGGAATTTTCATTATAATGGCAGACTCTCACTCTCCACCTGCCTTTTTACATCCTCAGAAACACTGCCTTAGTGGTTTTCCAAACTGATAACAACATAGGTGATTACAATGACGCCAGTAGGAATGTAACGATTAAAAGCATTGCTATCATATGAAATACTCCATCAAATGAAAAACCACACATTTTCTCACTTTTAATGAACGGTATTATGCTGCTGATCTAGCAGTCCAAAGTTCCAGAGCTTGAATGACCAGGCCGCAGAAAGCTCTGAGGCGTTAGTACTCTTTTATTTTCGGGGGGGCAAAGAGTGGAGAGTCCGAGGGCAAAAACTATGCCTACCCTGGAGATTGATTTGATTTTCTAGAGGCCAATACAGAGGCTATAGAATGAATAACAACTTTGGACATTAAAATATAATATAATATAATATAATATAATATAATATAATATAATATAATATAATATAATATAATATAATATAATATAATATAATATAATATAATATAATATAATAAATAAATAAATAAATAAATAAATAAATAAATAAATAAACAATACTTTCTGTTTCCTAGGAGTACCTAATGAGTTGGAAAATCTCAATTCACTACACTGCAGGGGAAAATCTACCTGACTTGAAAGCAAATTTTTCCTCCAAGCCAGAGAAGAAATCCCTTCTTGGCTGCTAATTTGGAATAAAATGAAAGTAGAATTTAATAAAAGTGAAACGGCTCATTTCAGGGTTGAATTTTAAGTTATTTAGTGAATTGTGGTGCTATAATTTGGAATAGGCCAAAATTGAAATTCTAGACCAGGTCATAAGTGAGCTGTCATTATTCCCTTAATTGCGCACACTGATCAATCCAATCTGCGCGTCAGAGTAGGGATCGAATAGCTGGAATACTATGATGAACCAGCGTGTTATGTACCAGCAGTATCAGAAAATGTATGAATCAGAGGAATGGTATCCTATAGAAGAAAGTTATCTAACTCCCCTGTTATTTCCCGCCAATCAGGCAGGCTGTTATACTCAGTACGCAGCAGTAATCCCATCTATCAGAGACGAGTGGCAGCATAAGCGACATAGAACACAACAAACAATGGTCAACGTAATGTTATTTTTGATTAGTTTTATGAGCTTTCGATATTGTAGGCCTTCACATTTAGTTTTCCTCCAACTCTCAAATAACACTCTCATCATAGTCAGTGTGGTAAAACTGAATAAAACACAAATGATCGAAAATTGTATTCTCTATAAATTCTGTTATGTAGTACATTTCGATAGCACCAATAACATAGGTACTGTATTTAAGAATTAAATTTTATGCGCCTTCCCCTAAACTACCATTTCATCCAGGGTGAATAAAATTGTTTATAGCTTAGACTGTAGTTCTTTATTCCCCGACTCTATATACTGATTTTCATTAAATTCTGTTTACCCATTTTCTCGTGGCTCAGCGCTGATATGGTCTTAGCAACAAAAATACAAATTCATGAATATCTCTGTTATCATAGTCGGTACAGTAAAAATGTATAAGACATAAATGTTCGAACATTTAATTCTATACAACTTTAGTTATGCAGTATTTATCGATAGGACCACTAATAACATAAATATTTGAGAAATAAAATTTAGGCCTTCCCCTAAACTACCACTTCTCTAAAGTCCAAACAGCTAAACACACACTCATTGGTGAAAAGAGGAGAAGTGAAATACATGGTTTTGTTGATTCTTGGGCTAGTCTGGGCACATTGGTTGAATCTTTATTATAAAATTCCTCAGTATGATACCAGCTACAATTTTCCCCTCCTACACTGAAATCATACTTCCTTAGATTGTTTCTCTGTGATTTAATCAAGTGAGGTGCATCATAGAAAAAGTCTATTTTTTTCATAATTTATTTCAAAATATGGTTTGTTTGAACTGACCCCTAGAATTTTCCTCATTTTAACATTGTTTACCCCTTGATCACAAACAACAGAGGTGGCCAAATTATTATACTCAAGATGTTTTTTCTATTTATTTGTGTTTTTCTGTACTTGGCACCTTTCTCAAAGAATATATTGTGTGTTTTCTTTGTTTAATAATGTCCTGTATCTTCCAACAATAGATTCGAGGAATTTTTTCTCATGACTTGGCAGCAAGTCTCCACAATGGCAAATTGTTGCTTTTTATTTTTTATGAGAGTGTTTCCGACATTGATGTAATCGTTTATACAAACATTCTTTTCCAATTAATATTAAATTTTGCTGCAATTATTATGAAGTGCATCACCTCTTTTCATTTGTAGGGTGTTAATTTTACATTTTGAGTTCAAGAATTTGATGTGGTGGTGTGTTAACCAGTGGAACATCTGCCATTATATCTTTTGATGCTATGGGGCGAAAAAGTTATTTATCTTCAGGAAAATTGTCATTGTAAGGGCATTTAGAAGAGAAAATATATTCTCAGAGGGACATTGCAAGGAGACTTAATATCTTTTAAAAATCTGTGCACAATATTTAAAAAACTTTTACCAGGAGGAACTGTTCAAAGAAATCAGAGTTGAAAAATGAAGACACAAGAAAATACTTTCACCTAGGACTTTAAGGAAATAGGCCTCGCAAGAAGGTAAAGATAACATCAATGGGTCAGAACCGCCTTTCAGTGGGCCAAAGGAGTTCAGCATTGAAGTTTTGCAGACTGGAAGAAGGTATCCTTGTATTTTATAACTATTTTATTATAGTTTTACTTCATTCTACTTCAGTACAGTCATGATTGCAGAACGTGTTGCACCGACATTTCAAGGAGATCTTAATTTCTTTTACTCAGTTTTGCAGCACAGTATTTCTATATCTTCCTCATCAAAAGCAGCAAATATTGTTGGTTTGTCTTTCAGACAGTCTTCAGTGATGAGTCCTTCTCCGATGTGTCAGAGGAATCCAGTCAGTATGTGCGGAGAAGGCCCTATGGGAATTTAAGCTAGAATGTGTGCATCAAACCGTAGATCATCCTACTTCTATTATGGTTTGGGGGATGATGTGTGTGCATGGTGCAGGTTCTCTTTACCTTGTAGAAGGCACCATGAGGCAGGACCAGTATTTATTAGTGCTCTAAAATCAACTATTGCCTCAGGATCATCATTGGTTTGGAAACATGGAGTTCATCTTCATGCATGATGGGGCACCATGTCACAAAGCAAGGACTGTGTCAAAGTTTCTTCTAGATAACAAAGTTAGTGTGCTCTCATGGCCAGGTAATTGTCCAGATATGAACCCAACAGAAAACCTATGGGCAGTTCTGACAAAAAAAAAAAAAAAAAGCCTGAAACAGAAAAATGTTACAACCAAAGAACAACTGAAATGTGAACTTGTCGAAATGTGGGTTAATGACACGGTACATATACATCTTGTGGAAAGCATGCCTGAAAGGCTGGAAATTTTTATTAAGAATAAGGATAAAAGTATGAAGTACTAAAACTCTTAATGTTCAAATACAATGTCTGAAAACCGTCAGCAATATAAAATGTGTAAAAAAAAAAAAAATCATGATCAGTATAATAATTTGGCCATCCCTGTACAGTCTTGGGTATTAGTCCAGTGTCCTGAATTTTCACTAATGCATTAAGTAACATGTCTTTAATGCTCCTCCCAGACATAACATCTCTGGTCAAATCTATATATATAAAGTAACTTGTCATGACTGACTGACTGACTGTTTCATCATTGCCGAGGCAAAACTACTGGACATAACGAAATGAAGTTTTGAGGATACATTTATATTACAATATAGTTGCTCGCTAAGGGAGGATTTTTGGATATTCTGTCACTAAGGGGGTTAAAAGGGAGGTGAATTTTTCAAATGAGTGTATCTATATCTCAAAACTTTAAAAGTTTACAGATGTAAAAATTGGCATTTAGAATCTCCTTTAAAAATAAAGAAAAACATATTTTTTTGTTTTTGGAAGATCCCAATAGGAGGGGAGAAAAAGGGGTTGAATGCCTTTAATGAGGCTACTTATATTTCAGAAACTGAAGATATTACAGACCTGAAAATTGGTATTCAGGATCTCCTTTTTGAAAATAAATAAACACTATCTTTTTTTTTTTTTTTTTTTTGGAAAATCCCAATAATGGGGGGGGGGGGTGAAAAGGAGGGTGAATTTTTAAAATGTATCTATATCTAAAAACTTAAGTTTACAGATGTAAAAATTGGTATTTATAATCTCCTTGAAAAATAAAGAAACACGTATTTTTTGTTTACGGAAAATCCCAATAGGAGGGGGTGAAAAAGGGTTTGAATGACTTTAATGAGGATACTTATATCTCAGAAACTGTAGATATTACAGACCTGAAAATTGGTATTTGGGATCTCCTTTAAAAATAAAGAAACATGCATTTTTGTTTCTGGACAATCCAAATAGGGGGGTGAAATGGGGGTGGAGTTTTAAAATGAGTGTATCTATATCTCAAAACTTTAACAGTTTTCAGATGTAAAAATTGATACTTAGAATCTCCTTTAAAAATAATGTTCCTTTTTTTTCTGTAAATCCCAATAGGAGGGGTGAAAAGGTGTGAATAATGGGTTGAATGCCTTTAATGAGGATACTTATATCTCAGAAACTGAAGATAATACAGACCTGAAAACTGGTATATGGGATCTCCTTCAAAAACAAAGAAATACAATTATTTGTTTTTGAAAAATCCAATTAATGGGGGTTAAACAGGAGTGACAAATTGGGGTGAATTTTTAGAAAGACTATATCTACAGTGTATCTCAGAAACCTAAAATGTTATAGATGTAAAAACTGGTATTTGGAATCTCCTGTTTAAGTAAAGAAACATAGGTGAATTGTTTTTGGAAACTCCACTTAGGGGGAACTAAAAAAAGGTGAAATTATAAAATGAGAATTTCTACAGTATATCTCAAAAACTTAACATGTTACAGAAGTGAAAAATGGTATCTCTATTAAAAATAAAGAGACATGTACTTTTAATTATTGGAAAAACCACTTGGGTAAAAGTGACTGAAAATGGTGTTGAATTCTTTTAATAAGGATACTGATATCTCAAAAACTGAAGATGTTACAGAAGTAAAATTAGGTATTTTGAATCTGCTTTGAAAGTAAAGAAACACGTATTCTTGGAAAATCCAATGAAGTTGTTGTATGTTCTCCGCTCTCTTCGCTCAGCGCCAGCCAGCCAGCCGCACGCACGCAAGCGTGGATCATTCGAGACTCGACGCGCAGTCTTCAGTGCACGTGTCTGTTACGTCGTGTGCAGTATATAAGGAGCTCCCTGTCTGTCACTCATGAGGATTCTCCCCAGTGTCCTGCTCCAGAATACACTGAACGTCGAACACGGAGGCTACTCCTCTTAAAAATGTGTCTCGACCAGGTGGACGGAATTCTGGTAGTATGAGGTTTCACCTCAGGTCACTACTCCACTTTCCCGTTCCTTCATCCATGTCGAGCCCCAGTGTTGTATGCCACACATCCCCAAGCTCACTCAAGCTCCGACACACACAATAGATTCTCTAATTGTGAACATAGCTTTCATTTAGTACAAGCTTATGAACTCAGACACTTCAAGTTAGAAGGAACTCTCTTAGCTAATCTATGCTAGTGCAAATGATAGTTTTCAACTATCACGAACTATATCTTTCCCAAGAACTATCTTTTCAAGATAGCAGTGAGTGTAAATACATTCAGAGTGTACATAGTGTATAGAAACAGAAACTCTCTCAAGATTAATCATCTACTTTGTTTCAAGACAATTTTATGTTTTATTCCTGTACATACTGTAGAATTCTGTGTGAAGCAAATAAATAAGTTGTGTTCTTGTTAACCTTATCTTGTTTACAACACAACGGGGGGTGGGGCGGGGCTAGGTGAAAGAATTGAAAATTAATTAAATTAATTGTATGAGGATACTTACATCTAATACAAACTAAAATTGTTAGAGACGTGAAAATTGGTATTTAGATCTCCTTTAAAAACAAAGAAAAACGCGTTTTGGGAGACAGGGAATCATCTTGGGGGGCGGGAGTGAAAAGGTGTTAAATTCCTTTCATGAGGACACATATCTCAAAAAGTGAAGATGTTAAAGTCGTGATAACTGTTTTTTAAAACATCCTTTACTATGAAGAATGAAGTATGTTTTGCCAGAAAATTCACTTGGGGGGGGGGGAGTGTGATAGGAACTGAAAAACTGTGAATTATTTTTATGGGGATACTTATATCTTAAAACTGAAGGTAACAGACATGAACATTTGTATTTGGAATCTCCTTTACTTAAAGAAACACACCTTTTTTTTGTGGGGGGGCGGGGAGCAACTTAAGGGCGGTAGGGTGAAAAAGGAGGTGAGACCAATTGATTTTACTGTTCATAATGTACTTATAAGGACCCTCCGTGGCTCAGGTGGCAGCGCACCGGCCTCTCACCACTGGGTTCCGTGGTTCAAATCCCGGTCACTCCATGTGAGATTTGTGCTGGACAAAGTGGAGGTGGGACAGGATTTTATCCGCGTAGTCTGTTTTTTCGCTGTCATCATTCATTCCAGCAACACTCTCCAATATAATTTCATTTCATTTGTCATTCATTAATCATTGCCACAGAGGAGTGCGACAGGCTTCAGCAGCTGGCATAATTCCTATCCTCGCCGCTAGATGGTGGCTTTATTCATTCCGTTCCTGACCCGGTCGAATGACTGGAAACAGGCTGTGGATTTTTAATGTACTTATTCTGATCATAAAGCAATCATTTTTAATCTTTCCTGTGTTCATTTCCAAGAGCCATCTTTTCCTTTGGAGAACGTTCTTAGATTACAGTAGATTCTCCTGGCATATAAATAAATATTTAAACACATTTGAAATAAACGGTAGGAATGAGATTGTCCGTGCAATTGTTCACCTCTATAATTAGGTCAAATGCATGGAAGTATGTCATTCGTATCTTCCAGAAATCCCGCGCAGTTGCCTACGCGCGACGGTGGTGCTGATCACATTGTCAGCAATGACAATGGCAGCAGATGTAATTTACCACCAAGTAACAGTCTTTCATCTTGCTGTGGGGTCCATAATAATAATAATAATAATACTAATAATAATAATAATAATAATAATAATAATAATAATAATAATAATAATAATAATAATAATAATAATAATAATAATAACAACAACAATAATAATAATGTTCTGGACCGTCGTCAAACTGTGCAGACCGCGCTGGAAACGGATCCTGGATGGGTAATGACTATGAATGCAGGCCAGCCGTGGGTTCAGTACCGCCAAGGCACCCAAGACGACGCCACGCTGGATCTCCTCAATGTTTTGATCCATATTAAAAATGCTTATAGGAACAGATGGCAAAGATTTAGGGACCCAACTGACTGGGTGGTTTACCTGGACCTAGCCCGGGAAGTACAAAATTGATTGCTGGAAAGAAAGATTGAAAAACGGGAGGAACATTGCCATATTCTCCCAGACAACGAGTCAGATTGCGAATTTTGGCGGATTCTCTCAGAAAACCAGTCAGATCACGAATTTTGGCGGATTTTATATAAAACGTTACGCATTCAATTATAAATCTATATATATAAAATAAGAGTTTTGTCTGTACATTGCTCAGAATTTGAAAAGAATGGTATTTCTGTATCGATCATGTCCACAGTAACAAGAAAATGCAATTTTTACTTTTCCGTAATTTCTGTCTGTCTGTCTGTCTGTCTGTCTGTCTGTCTGTCTGTATGTATGTACACGCATCACGAGATAACGGCTGAAGAGAATTTAATAAAAATCGGTATGTTGAGTCAGAGGGTGAGCCGCTACAATCTAGGCTATAAATTATTTTATTCACGCTAAGTGAAATGGTAGTTTAGGGGAAGCCCTAAAATTCAATTCTCAAATATTTATATTATTAGTGGTCATATCGATAAATATACATAACTAAAGTTATGTAGAATTAAATTTCTGATCATTTATGTCTTATGCATTTTTACCGTACCGGCTATGATAACAGAGATATTCATGAATTTGGACTTTTGTTGCTAAGTCCATATCAACGCCGAGCCCCGACAAACTGGGTAAACAGAATTTAATGAAAATAGGTATATAGAGTCGGGGAATAAGAAACTACAGTTTAAGCTATAAACAATGTTATTCACCCTGGGTGAAATGGTAGTTTAGGGGAAGGCACCTAAAATTTAATTTTGAAATACCTATGTTCTTGGTCCTATGGAAAAGTACTACATAACAAAAGTTATAGAGAATATAATTTACGATCATTTATGTTTTATTCAGTTTTACCGTACCGACTATGATAAGAGTGGTATTTCAGAACCAGAAGACAATAATGTGACGGCCTACAATATCGAAAGCGCGTAACATAGATCATCAATAACATTACACTGACCGTTGTTTGTTGTAATGTTCTTTGTCTCTTATGCTGACATTCAACTCCGATAGATGGGATTACTGCTGCGTACCGAGTATAACAGCCTAACTGAATATTGGCGGGAAATAACTGAGGATTTAGATAACTTTCTTCTTTAGCATGTCAATCCTCTGGTTCATACATTTTCTGATACTGCTGGTACGTAATACACTGGTTCATCATAGTATGCCAGCTATTCAATACCTACTCTGATGCGCTGTTTTGAATGAGCAGTGTGCGCACTTAAGTCAGAGGGTCAGTTAGTAGTAGTAGGAGTAGTAGTATGAACTGGTCTGGAATTACAATTCAGCCCTATTCCAAATTATAGTATCACAATTCACTAAATAACTCAAAATTCAACCTTGAAAAGAGCCGTTTCTTAGGAAAAGCTTCTTCCTCTTCACTTTCTTTAAATCTACATTCATTTTATTCCAAATTAGCAGCGAAGGTGTGGTTTCTTCTCTGGCTTGGAGGAAAAATTGCCACCACGTCAGATAGTTCTTTCCCCCGCCAGTGTAGTGAATTGAGATTTTCCGACTCATTGGGTACTCCCAGGAAGCCGATAAGTAAACGGGCATAGTTTTTGCCCTGGGACTATCCGCTATTTGAACACACACACACCCGCCGAAAAAAGGACGAAGATTGTTCATGGATCACGGATGTCTGCGTCTTGGTCATTCCAGCTCTGTAGCTTTGGACTGTTAGTTCGGCAGCATAGTACTGTTCGTTAAAAGTGAAAAAATGTGTGGTTTTTCATTTCATCGAGTATTACATATGAAGGCATTGCTTTTAATCGCGCCATTCCTACCGACGTCATTGTAATGACTCATGTTCATTTCAGTTGGGAAAACCACTAAGAGAGTCTTTCTGAGAATCTATAACGGCAGGCGGAGAGTGAGTGTCCATTATAATGAAAACTCCCTAACCTGATTGTGACTGACGGTAGGCAAGGTGGCCTACCATTACAATGAAAATTCCCTAACCCAGTCTTGATATGAGAAAAGGCGTTGGTGACTTGTCTGTCGTGTTTCAGGGCAACGTTAAGAGCTATGCAACTTAATACAATCTTGTTCACAACGTTTACACTACCTAACCTAGAATTCTGTATAAAATTTAGAATTCCGTAGCGAAGCATGGCTACATCAGCTAGTTTCAGTATAATACCATAGCGAAGCACGGGTATCTTGCTAGTATCCTATAATTTGCTTGAAATTGATGTACAGACCTTTAACCATTACGAGCATAGCCTGATTACATAACTCTCTTTCAGTGACATTTAAGTCAGACAAGATTTCTGAACCTGTGTCTAGGGACCCTTCAAACAAGTCATTTTGAGCACTATAGGGCAACAGACACTTCAGAGACATTTCATTGTTTACCACAGATATAACTTTTTCTTGGGGTTTCACATTTTCACACTTAATTTGTAACAAATCAAGAACCATGCTATTCATACCAGGCTTTATCTCTGAATTTTGTAGCCAACTTCTCAATGACCTAGTAGTAGGTAAACAAAAGTATGTCTGCAAGAACCTGAATGACTTTGGAGAACAGAAATGCAGAGCCAAAGCAAAACTCTTATCTTTATATGAGTATCTCCTCCCCTTAGGCTTTCTGTCTTTAAGTTTAGCCTGGAGTTTTATAAAGTTATCTGCTACATCACTACAAAAATTACCTACACAATCACTAATGATATTCTTTTCTGCAGTTCTACTTCTCATTTTAGTATGATTTAAACTACTTAGCCTAGCTTTCAACACACAATTCTGTTTCTTATATCTAGACACTATTTTTTTCAATGCTCTGCACTTTTTTGCCATTTGTGAACACTTTGTGCACTCTTCCTTAACTTTGAAGGTGTCATTACTCACCAGTTCACTTTCACCACCCACTGTTGTTTCTGACTCCAGTTCTTCTTCTCTCTTTCTCTTCTTTGAGCTTTTCCTGGGATTGATTTCCTTTGTAGATGGCAGAACTGAGGGAATAGATCCAGGACAAAGTCTGAAAAGATTAATTAAAAATTAAAAAGTAAGAAAGCTATCTTATGTACTGTAGTCTATATAATCTCAAATCCTAATGTGTTCAAAATACTTACAGACTTAATAAATTCTTGTTTCTAAAGTCTTTCTGTACAAAATGATCTGAACATACAACATAACTTTTGTTTAAATGTTCTGGTCCATCTCTTTTCAATATATCATCCAGGTCTGCTTGTCTGCTCCAAATAACCCATTGCTTGCATCTAATAAAATCAGTAATATCAATTAGCACATCACTTTCTACTGCCATAAAATCAAGCATCATCATCATCGGTTTGCCTTTCCAGCGAGCCGGGCAGGGTGTTTGAAAACGAGCATCTTCCAAAGTTATCTATTCAAAAAAAATTTGTTGTCCATGACATATTCCCAATTCAATCCTCTTCTCTCCATAAGCACATGGTAACCTTGTGCTATTCATCCGTTTAACATGCCCAAATCATTTAAGTCTAGATGACCTAAGTCTTTCCTCCATCAATTCATTTAGACCTAGGTTAGATCGGATCTCATCATTTTTCATGTGATCAAGTCGTGTCTTTTGGAGGACAGTTCCAAGAAATTTCATTTCAAAGGCTTGAATCGTACTACAATCCTTTGATGTTAGTGTTTCCAGAGATTATGAAAGGATGGGAATGAAATATGACTTGTACAGGGTCATTTTTGTTTTTTGTGGGACCTTCTCATCCCATAGTAGGTGTCAAACGATACTGTAAAAGTTAGAGCCTTTGGTTATGGTACTCTGTTTGTTATTTCTATCTCAGCTCTATTATTACTAGCCATTACTCTTCCTAAATATCTGAATTGGTGTATTACTTCAACTTGGTGGTCCTGTATTTTTATGTTGCATTCTGTATTATGTCTGCTGATTTTCAATGCTACTGTTTTTGATGGGTTCAATTTAATTCCATAAATCATCAAACATCTTACACCATGCATTCAGATTATTTTGCACACCCTCCTTTGTTTCATCACATATTGCCACATCATCTGCCAACACCAGAGCCTGAAGATCTTTATTACCTTTTCCTTTTAGTTCCTTTAAAATGGTATCCATAACTGTTATGAATAGAAGAGGTGATAAGGCACTTCCCTGTTGTACTCCTTTGGTTGTATTGAACCATTCAGAGTGACCATCTCCAATACTGACACAGTTTTTGCAATTAGTATATAGCATTTGGATCTTCCTAATAAGGTACTCCGGTACACCAAGTTTTCTAAGACTTTTCCAAATAGTTGATCTAATAACATTGTCATATTCCTTTTCAAGGTCCATAAACACAATAATTAGGTCTTTTCCTCTTTCCCAGTGTTTCTCTGCCAACATCCTCAAAGAAAATATCAGATCTGTTGTGCTTCTTCCAACCCTTAAGCCATGTTGTTCCTCTTCTAAGATAGGCTCTAGTATATCCCTTACTCTGGCTTCAATGATCTCCTTAATTTTAAGGCCATGTGATAAGAGGATAATGCCTCTGTAATTTTCACTTTTCCTTCTACTCCCTTTCTTAAAGATAGGAACTATCACTCCTTTTGTCCAATCTTCAGGTATTTCGTTATTTTTCCATACTGTTCTGAGAACTCTATACAGTCACTGTATTCCTGGCGGACCAGCAGCTTTAATCATGTCAGCTGTAACTTCATCAGCTCCTGATGACTTACCACATCTCATCCTATGGAGAGCTTGCTTAAAATCAAGTATTCATTCTATATAAATTGAAATTGTGTGAACATAAATCTAACCAAACATCTAAACTCGTACTTACATTTCTTTATTTTTTGGAAATCTCTAGAAAGAATATTGAATTTTCACGACCGCATTGTAATCGAAGCTGACTTTCAATCTATTAGGTCATGTTACATACATTTAGTACATGTTGAAGAGATTTTAAGTACAGAACAAAAATGGGCCAATCAGATACCAGTGGGATCTGAACCCACAACCTCCCGAGCAACCGACGCAAAGTCGGTTTCAATCTCTAGAAAGACTTTGATGCACATGGCCCTCTGTAATTATTGCAACCATATATAGCACAAATACTGCATATTCCAGTCATATTTTCATTAAGCAATTAAATAGCATTAACATTTGTGACCGATTTACTTCACAGCTGTTGATGCCCAGTTTTACATCTACACTGCGAGCCTCCAGAGTGAGTCACATCACTGTCGCAAGCTTTCACATCTACTTTCTGCTATTATCTTTATAACCTATTTGCTTCTACTACAGCATGCCTGTATGCCACCCATTCATTCTCTTTCTATATCCTGAACCTGCTTACTGTCTATTATTTGGAACTTTTCACTAATCATATCCATAGACTTCTTTCTAATTTCCTCATCCTCAAGATTTTCTACCCTTATTTGCCTGCAGACATATTTCACTTTCTCTATCCTAGGCCTGGAGATACTGGTACTTAGTTCTTCACAGATCAGATAGTGGTCTGTATCATTGGAAAATCCCTGGAAAACCTGCACATTCCTAACAAAATTCTTGAATTCATAGTTGGTTAAGATATAGTCTTTTATGGATCTGGTGCCCCTGCCCTCCCATGTGAAGCCTGAAGAATGTATTCATAACTGCTAAACTCATACTAGCACAGAAGTCCAGAAAATGCTTCCCATCCCTATTAGTTTCCATATCTTCCCCATATTTACCAATCACCCTTTCATATCCTTCAGTTCTATTTCTTACATTGAAATTGCCCATTAGCACTGTTACCGTGTTTTAGCGGTAGGTAGAGGTGTAAGAAGGTGCGGGCGTGAATGGGTTTTCAAACTACGGAATCAAAGTTAATGTAAAATTTAACGAGGTTATATTTTCTTTTCAATATTAAGTAATAACAAAGAACAGGTACTTAGTAGCCAAAACACAATTTGAAATGTACAATTACAGGGGTTACAGAGTTTGGGCTTCGAGCCCAGAGTTCACAATTCTTGAGCAACTAGCCCAACTTTCCGATATACAAATTTTAACAAAGGGGCAGAAGACCCCAATCAAACCCTGGAGCACTTGCTCCAAATTACACAGTTAAGCCTCCTCGAGGCACACAACACTCCGTTTCCAAAAGAGCCACCCGCTCTTTAATTTAAGCCTCTCCCAGGCCACACCAAACTCCCAAACTCCACCTTCAAGTTGTCCACAACGGACACAAACCCAGGGGTAAAATACCCAATCTACTGAGGTCTATTAAATGAAAACCAGGTTAATTAAATGACCTCTAAAACAATTTGAGAGGAGGCGAACTTGCACTCCTAATACACTTTGATTTTAAAACCTACCTTGGCACTAGGCCGTTATTACAAGGGCTAATCCCATACTACAGAGGTGACTTAATAGCAATTTACATTACATTACGGAAGAATAGGTTGAGAAACAATAAGTTCACCTCAAAACATTATGAGTGGGAGCTCGAGAGGGTTAGCACTCTCTATCCCAGTATGTAGCTTTTCAAGAGAATAGAAGAAAAGACTAGTTACATTTTAGGAAAAGGTTACATGGTGGAACGCTTCGCACCCGCCCCGAGAGTTAAACTGCTGAGCAAGAAAAGAAAGAATTTATTTAATCGGCCATTACCTTATTGTTGACCGCTGCCGAAGAAAGAGGCGCCTCCCGCCTCCTGCTAGGTACTTAACACACTGAAAGATGGAACAGAAGTGGCCCAGAGACCCAAAAATCAGCAGTTTAAATACTCTTGCGGAAGTTTCTAGGCGTTAGGGGAAAGAAAACACCCGCCCACAATGTTTTTATTGGATAGGACCCCGCAACAGATACAAGTTGGGGGAAAATACACCAGATTGGTCAGAAATTACTAAAAGAAATTCGGGATTGGATAAATCTAAAACAAGGGGAAAAAGAGGGGTAAACAGCCAACTTAAACCATAACAGAAAGAAATTTAACAAGAAACAAACTTTTGAAATAAAAATTTCTCCAACAAAATAGTTCTTTGACTCCGCACTAGGGTGCACTATTGTTGATCTTCAGTAGTGTCCTCTAGAAGAGAAAGTTCACACTTCTTACTTCAAGCGAAACAAAAACACATCAAAAGTGACACAGTTCAAAAACTCAAAATTTTCCACGTGGTGACATCTTCTGAGAAAGTAGAGAATTAATAGAGTAGATAAAGTTCAACCTTCCTCCAGAAGAGGAGTTTCAACTGGCGCAACTTTTAAATAAACGGTGTAGAGGTGTACCGCCCGGTACAGACCTCCCCCCCCAAAAGTTCCTCCAAGGGGTAACACAGAAGAACATAAACTTTTGTTTGAAAATAAGTTCCAAGGTTTTGATGTTGAGATTAAGATAACTTGCAGAAGTATTTGAGAAATTTCTTAAGTCGGTTCCAAAATTTTGTTGTTGCAGGTGAAGTAAAGTCTTTATGTTTATAGAAGTTGAATTTCTGAAGATAAGCTTTTAATACTTAAAAGTGAAGGAAAAATTTGCAATGTCCACCAAATATTGCTGTTGAATTCCCAAGTGTAGTTATCTCTTATAGTAACTGTCCATGTAGTTGAAGTTGATGAAGTTGGATGGCCGGACCGGCCGTTGCAGCTTGCGTCCAAAAGGAGGCCGCTCGGACCCCTTAAGTACCCTGAGATACCGCTCGCCCGCACTATGAGGGGAGCAGAGGTGTTGAAGCACGCCGCGCCCGCGGTGAACATATACAGGCTGCGGGCAAGTAGCAGGTCGTGCGCCGCACATCAGCCTTGCCCGGGAGGAGAGCTCCGGCTCGCCGTGCACATGTCGTCCTCGCTGGAGAGGAGGGGGCCCATCCCCCTCCCCAGTTACTGCACGGCGCCGCGCGGCTGCGGGGGCACTGAAACATTAAAGCTAGGCGGCAGAATTGTGTTGGACCATCATGTTTCTTTTAAGGGCACAGGCATGTAAAGAGATTGAGGGGCCAGCGGCGTGCAGATATCCATGGCATTTCATCCAAGCCAGCCACTGAGTGTAGTGGAGCAGGAGACGGGAGCGTGGTAATGGCCGTGGAAAGGACAGAATGGCAGTTTAACGGGTCGGGACAGGTTTTACAAAAATGCTTACATCTGAAACAAAATATTATAGGTGGTGCAGAATGCCTTAAAAATGAAACTCAAAAAAAAATATAACCTTCATATCCTTTCAAAATAATATAAAGCAAGTTAACACAGAAATTACACCGGCTTCACCTGGGACAGGTGAACTCTAAATATCCTCTCAGTGGCTGGATTACTTAACAATAAGGTAACCGGCGTAAGAAAATCGAGAATGATACAAGGCCCCTGAAATCTGGGGGCAAGCTTGCCCGCGGGAACAAAATTTTTGACCATTACTTGGTCACCTACCTTTAAAGGGGTGGGTCTCCGTCCACGATCATACCTTTCCCTAACCTTTTCATGAGATACCTTAAGATTGGCTTTAGCCTTCTTCCAAAGATCTTTAATATTATCCGGATCTATTGTCTCGGGCAGAATGTCACTCAGAGACCAGAGGTTAGAGAGCGGCGTGTTGGGAACAAACTTAAACATCAAGGAAGCTGGAGTAAACTTGTGTGATTCATGAACCGCCGAATTCAAAGCAAAAGCTAACCAATGCAGGGACGTGTCCCACCTAGAATGATCTTCATGATGATAGGCAATAAGTGCGGACCTGAGATTACGGTTAACCCGTTCAGCCAGAGATGGTTGAGGGTAATAAGCAGAAGTGGTTACATGAGAGATGGACAAGTCAAAACAGAATTTACGAAAAAGATTTGATGTGAACGCCTTAGCATTATCAGATACAATATATTGGCACGGACCAAAAGAAGCAAAAATAGAATTTAGACAGGTAATGGTGGACTGAGCGGTAGCCATCTTAGTCGGAAATAACCACGAAAATCTGGTAAAACTATCTACACATACAAAGATGAATTTGTTGGCATTTCCCTTCGACTGGGGGAAGGGTCCTACATAATCAATATACAGGCGTTCCATGGGGCGCGACGCTTGATGAGAAGACAAAAGGCCTACTTTAGTGGACATGGTGGGTTTACTGATCAAACAAGATTTACAAGCTTTTACAAGTTCCCGAATTTCACCGTCCATACCTTTCCATATGAACATTTCACGAATCTTTTCACGAGTTTTAAAGATACCCAGATGCCCTCCTAATGGGGTCTCATGATAATACTTGAAGATCATTGGTGCAAGAACTGCTGGAACGACAACTTTCATCATCTTATCATGCCTCGAAGGGCAACATAAAACACCATTCCTCAGAACATAAGGGACAACATGTTCCCCAGAAGAAAGGGTTTCCATTATCGGAGCCAGCGTCGGATCTTCACGTTGGTATTTCTCGATATCCCTAAAAAGCATGGGAGCATCTGTTAGGATGGCATTAACCTCAGATAGCATGGACTCGGAAGGTGATGAACTGTCGACCGGTTCGTGGGTCTCGACGTCGTTATGAAACATACGGCTGAGTCCATCAGCAACAACATTTTCGGTACCTCTGATATGTCTAACATCAAACTGGAAGGCGGAAATACGAATAGCCCAGCGGGCTATACGACCAGTACGACGCGGCCTACCTAAGACCCAGCTTAAGGCTTGATTATCTGTCTCCAGGTCGAATTTGACATGTTCCAGATAGAGACGGAACTTTTCTAAGGCAAATAAGACTGCCAAACCTTCGAGCTCATAGATGGAATACTTGGCTTCTTGAGCCGACAATGTCCTAGACGCATAGGCGATGGGTCGCCTCCCTAGTTCAGTCTCTTGAAGAAGGACTGCCGCTACTGCTGACGACGATGCGTCGGTTTGGACAATGAATTTCTTCGAGAAATCAGGCATAGCAAGGACAGGGGCATTACAGAGAGCTAATTTCAGATCTTCAAAAGCGGCTTGTTGAGAAGGTCCCCACTCGAATTTGATGCCTTTCCTACGAAGAAGGTTTAAGGGTATTAGCAAAGTTAGGAATGAACTTTCTGAAGAAATTCACCATACCAATGAACCTGGCGATACCTTTAATGTCCTTGGGAGGTTTAAAATCACGGATGGCCTGTGTTCTAGAATGATCGACTGCTACACCATCGGGTGACACAATATGCCCTAGGAATGACATAGAGGGCTTAGCAAAGGCAACCTTGGACAACTTAACAGTTAACCCAGCCTTACGAAGGCGATCAAGAACTTCTCGCAGATGATCTAGATGTTCTTCAAAAGTCTCTGAAAATACTACGACATCATCTAAGTAGTGATATAAGTACTCGAATTTGATGTCGGAGAAGACCCTATCTAGCAGCCTAGTGAGCACAGCTGCTCCCGTGGGGAGCCCGAAAGGCACGCGGTTGTATTCATATAAATTCCAGTCCGTGGCGAACGCTGTAAGGTGTTTAGACTCTTCGGCAAGGGGAATTTGATTATAGGCCTGATTTAAGTCCAAGATGGTGAAGAACTTGGCCTTACGAAACCATGAAAAACAAGAATGAAGGTCGGGAAGGGGCACAGATTGTAACACCACCTTCCGATTGAGAGCCCTGTAATCAATGACAGGCCTGAAGCCTCCTTGGGGTTTCGGTACTAGAAAAATAGGCGAAGAATACGCTGACTTAGAGGGCCTAATAATACCGTCCTTCAACATCTGATCGATGATTTCCTTCAGAGCCTTCATTTTAGGTGGAGATAGCCTATACGGTGGAAAACGGACAGGAATCGAATCCGTAACCTCAATTTTGTATTCAATAAGGTCAGTAACACCAAGAGTATCAGAGAACACCTCGGGAAACGACTGACACAGTTTGCGAATACTATCAGCCTGCTCCTCAGGTAGATGTCTAAGGTCTAACAACATCTCATCCTGGGTAGGCGAAATAGAAGAACATGACACAGAATTACACTTTAATAGTGGTATTTTACAACTAGAAGCAAATTTGAATGTGCACGACCTAGACTTGAGATCGAGCACAAGACCAGTGTGAGAGAAAAAGTCAGCTCCCAATATAATGGGGCAAGACAATTGCTTGGCCACAAACAATTTAATTTTCCATGTAAACTTAAAAACACGAATTTTGACCAGTAAGGAACCTAGAATTTCTAATGGAGATGAATTAGCCGAAACGTATTGAACAGGAGAAGAGACATAGTCAGGAAGTTTACAAACCGATTTCAATTTAGAATACCATTCAGCCGCAATAATCGAACAAACACTACCTGAATCTAAGAGAGCTGTTATAGGCTCGTTATTTAACTCAATCTTAAGAAAAGGAACAGGTGCGGGGGTATCCGCCGCAATCCTAAGACATTCTTTAGGGCATTCAAAAGATGAATTTGAAGGCTGATCGTTCTCTGCATTTACAATCTGTTTACTAGGGGCTGAGTCTCGGGAAGATGGATTAGTCGACTCAACCGAAGCCACTAGTCACTTTTTATTATTGGCATAGGTGGAATTTGCACCAGAAGTTGAGCAGGAGGGGGTGCTATTTGAGTTCGGACAATTCTTGGCGATATGTGAGAAGGCCCCACATTTAAAACAGCCTTGTGCTGAACCAGCTCCATTATTTGCCCTACTACTTTTGACCAATGGACATTTATTGCGAAGATGGTCAGGCGACCCGCAAGCATAACATTTACGGGGTGTGACTGGTCGGCGAGGTGGAGGCCGAGTGTTACTAAAGGAAGGCGGGGGTTCTTTCGCTACACGCAAAGAATCGGCGTATCTAACTCCTTCCGCTGAGACGGCCAACGCTTCAAGTTCAGAAAAAGTTTGCGGGCACGCCGCAAAACACAAGTATGACCTATAAGATGGTGAAATGCCTTCCACAATAGCTTGTACAATTTGGTCCTCAGGGAAGTGAAGAGCAAACACCCTGGTATAAAACTTAATGTCTTGTATGAAATCAGCCAAGTTTTCATCCAACCTCTGTACTCGATAATAGTATTTCTGAATCAGAGATGACCTTGCGCGGGCAGGAATAAAGTTAGCAAGTAGATGTGCATGAAAATCTTCGATGGATGACTGTTCAGCTATGGCTCTTACTATTTTGTCGGAGAGAATACCAATAGCATACGGATGGATAATTTGCAAGATTTGACACGGAGACAGAGAAAAAACAAGGGCATGATCCTGAAATTCCACTAGAAATCTTAAAAATGAAATTACGTCACTGGTGGTATTAACAGAAAACTTGGATATAACTCTGAGCAACATTGCCAATGGATGAGGCAAGCTACTAAATCCGGGTGACATAGTAGGTAAAGGTTTCAATGGCAAGGAAGTCAATTCAGAACGGATGTTACTCAATGATGCACGACGTTCAGATTCGTTGTCCAATGGGGCAGGGATAGTTTGAGCAGCAACGGTTATCCTATTAACTTCTCCCTTGGGAGGCGCTTCCTCACTACCTGCATTCACTATGGTGGGTTGATCAGATTTGGGAGGAACTTCCCCAGTTAACAATTGAGTGACCTTACTAGATAATTCAGAAATATTTTCCAGGAGCGTACTAGCTTCCTTCCTCTGAACGTCATTCAATTTTAGAGACAACAGATCGTTAACCCTATTCGAAAAATGATATAGCCTGCCTTGCACACGCTTAATTTGATTAGGAGACGGATCATTTTCATCAAAAAAAACTAACTACAGAAGCTAGCCCAGTAATATTCTCCGTGATCGTGGAAAGAGAGTCGTCAATTTCTTTCTCTCCCAAATTGGGGATGGAAATGGGCAAATCAAGAGACTCTCTAAGCTTGTTAGTGTCTATTGCAACCGTGCCTCCAGATTGCACATTTCTGATAGTTAATTCATAGATCAACTCCTCCTTGCGCAAATAGTTAAGAAGGAGAACATCGCGAGGGCCGGGCATGGTGACAGAGCAATTTTGAAAAACTCAAAAAATTCCAGCAACTGGGAAAATAGTTAGAGTTCGGAACAAACAATGTTTAGCCGTCAAAAGGGGCTAAATTGAGACCCATTCAACCACGCTCTGCTACCACTTGTTACCGTGTTTTAGCGGTAGGTAGAGGTGTAAGAAGGTGCGGGCGTGAATGGGTTTTCAAACTACGGAATCAAAGTTAATGTAAAATTTAACGAGGTTATATTTTCTTTTCAATATTAAGTAATAACAAAGAACAGGTACTTAGTAGCCAAAACACAATTTGAAATGTACAATTACAGGGGTTACAGAGTTTGGGCTTCGAGCCCAGAGTTCACAATTCTTGAGCAACTAGCCCAACTTTCCGATATACAAATTTTAACAAAGGGGCAGAAGACCCCAATCAAACCCTGGAGCACTTGCTCCAAATTACACAGTTAAGCCTCCTCGAGGCACACAACACTCCGTTTCCAAAAGAGCCACCCGCTCTTTAATTTAAGCCTCTCCCAGGCCACACCAAACTCCACCTTCAAGTTGTCCACAACGGACACAAACCCAGGGGTAAAATACCCAATCTACTGAGGTCTATTAAATGAAAAGCAGGTTAATTAAATGACCTCTAAAACAATTTGAGAGGAGGCAAACTTGCACTCCTAATACACTTTGATTTTAAAACCTACCTTGGCACTAGGCCGTTATTACAAGGGCTAATCCCATACTACAGAGGTGACTTAATAGCAATTTACATTACATTACGGAAGAATAGGTTGAGAAACAATAAGTTCACCTCAAAACATTATGAGTGGGAGCTCGAGAGGGTTAGCACTCTCTATCCCAGTATGTAGCTTTTCAAGAGAATAGAAGAAAAGACTAGTTACATTTTAGGAAAAGGTTACATGGTGGAACGCTTCGCACCCGCCCCGAGAGTTAAACTGCTGAGCAAGAAAAGAAAGAATTTATTTAATCGGCCATTACCTTATTGTTGACCGCTGCCGAAGAAAGAGGCGCCTCCCGCCTCCTGCTAGGTACTTAACACACTGAAAGATGGAACAGAAGTGGCCCAGAGACCCAAAAATCAGCAGTTTAAATACTCTCGCGGAAGTTTCTAGGCGTTAGGGGAAAGAAAACACCCGCCCACAATGTTTTTATTGGATAGGACCCCGCAACAGATACAAGTTGGGGGAAAATACACCAGATTGGTCAGAAATTACTAAAAGAAATTCGGGATTGGATAAATCTAAAACAAGGGGAAAAAGAGGGGTAAACAGCCAACTTAAACCATAACAGAAAGAAATTTAACAAGAAACAAACTTTTGAAATAAAAATTTCTCCAACAAAATAGTTCTTTGACTCCGCACTAGGGTGCACTATTGTTGATCTTCAGTAGTGTCCTCTAGAAGAGAAAGTTCACACTTCTTACTTCAAGCGAAACAAAAACACATCAAAAGTGACACAGTTCAAAAACTCAAAATTTTCCACGTGGTGACATCTTCTGAGAAAGTAGAGAATTAATAGAGTAGATAAAGTTCAACCTTCCTCCAGAAGAGGAGTTTCAACTGGCGCAACTTTTAAATAAACGGTGTAGAGGTGTACCGCCCGGTACAAGCACTATCCTATCCTTGTTGTTGACTCTGACTACAATGTCACTCAATGCTTCATAAAACTAGTCCTCATCTGCAACCTCAAATGGTGAATACACAGAGACAATTCTTGTTCTAATTCCTCCAACTGCCAATTCTACCCACATCACTCACACAGTTCCGTGCCTAACAGAAACTATGTTGCGTGCAATGGTATTAATATGGGAGCAGCTCACAAATAGCAACCTCACATGATTTTTTCTTTTTTTCATAGTGGCTTTACGTCACACCGACACAGATAGGTCTTATGGCGACGATGGGATAGGAAAGGCCTAGGAGTTGGAAGTGGCCGTGGCCTTAATTAAGGTACAGCACCAGTATTTGCCTGGTGTGAAAATGGTAAACCACGGAAAACCATCTTCAGGGCTGCCGACAGTGGGATTCGAACCTACTATCTCCCAGATGCAAGCTCACAGCCACACGCCTCTTAGTGCACGGCCAACTCGCCTGGTCCTCACATGATTAAAAAGTGTGAAAGTAACATACCTGAAGAGAGCTCTAGGAGTTGGGATACATGCACCCTCAAGGATTGTCTACGAATTAGCATAGGAAAGCTTCTTCATAGAGGACCTGAGACTGCAATTCATGCTACCGTCTACCAGTCCATACCAAGCTCATCTCAAATTATGGTGGAGGAAAAGAAATGACATCGACCACGAATTCTATGGCACAAGTGCAATATATATCAGCAATGGACAGAGACTGTGCAGGACCAAAGACATGTTATAACTAGACTTATGGTTCATGGCTTTCACCACATGGTCTGGCGAACACACAGGTTTCATCAACCTAACGAAGACTGTATATATTCATTGTGTAATGGGAAGTTACTATCACTTCATAATGTGTGCAAAAAGAACAAAAAACAATTGGAAAATATAGTGAAAACTACTACATTGTATGACTCAGTTTTATGTATTGTGTAGGTTAAATAATGCTCTTTCAAGAGCCTCTTAATTTAATTAATTAATAGTATTCCTGATGAACAGCCTTACTCCACACTCTGCCCTTCCCTTTTTAACAGCCGTCAATACACTTTGTAATCTTCTATCTCTTCCTCGTTGTCTCCCCTTTCCTGAGTATCATTTACTCCTAGCACCTCCAGATGCTTCATCTTTGCTGACTCAGCCAGTTCTACGTTCTTTCTTCCATAAGCCCCATTAATATTGATAGCTCCCCATCGAATTCCATTTCATTCGGCAAGTTGTTTCCAAGGAGTCCCTCGCCTGTCAAATGGGAACGGGACTCTGTTACTCCCATAGGTACGAGGCCTGCTCAAAACATTCTGAGCTTGCTCAGCGATAATTCTGTGAAGCAGGATACTACCCTTACTTACACATAGTCCAAGTGAGGATCTCTCTTCTAATGGGTTAGCGACCATTGGTGGATTGTATATTCCTAGCTGGCTGAGTACAAGGAGGGCCATGGTTCATGAACTAGGACATGACTACAGTAACTCACACCATGAACCATAAATAATAATGACAGTGAAAATTCACAGCCTGTTTCCAGTCATTCGACCGGGTCAGGAATTGAATGAATGAGAGCCCCCATCTAGCGGCGAGGATATGAATTGTGCCAGCTGCCGAAGCCTATCGCACTCCTTGTGGGCAATGATTAATAATTTGACAGATGAAGTGAAATTATGTAGGGGAGTGTTGCTGGAATGAAAGATGACAGGGAAAACTGGAATACCTGGAGAAAAAACCTGTCCCGCCTCTGCTTTGTCCAGCACCGATCTCACATGGAGTGACCGGGATTTGAATCACAGAATCCAGGGGTGAGATGCCAGTGCACTGCTTCCTGAGCCGTGGAGGCTCTCAAAAATAATAATAATATTACTTTGTATTTTCATTTTTATACAATTTAACATATTCAAGAAGACTTATGTTTAGTAGATGGTCATATCCTTCACTTATATTAGGTTACTTTCCAGAGTAATGGTTAAAATTGAAATGCTTATTGCTGGATCCATCATCAGCCATGGCCCATGTCCAAGAATACATCTTCCTCCAGTAATCTTCTTCGTACTCAATTCATATTATGGATATCCCTGATTTTAACAGAAACCAGCACCCACATAAGTAGATGATAATGATGATGCTTGTTGTTTAAAGGGGCCTAACATCTACGTCATCAGCCCCTAATGGTACGAACTGAGATGAAATGTAATGACAAATTAAAAGTCTCAAATCCTTCACTGACCAGAATTCAAAATGTGAGGACGAAGAATGAATGGATGGATATGAATTTAAAACAATCAATGGATCTGACCTGCAATGCTTCACATTCACAGATACTGATGTAAAACAATAGTATTACTGACCAAGGGACTGCTTCTATAGCATAATACTAAATCGATGATGCTTGTAGTCTAAAGGAGTCCAAAATCCAAGTCATCGGCCCCTCATAATGGTACTTACCGCTAGGAAAGTAGAACCATGGTATTTGTCATGTTGCAGTACTAATCAAAAGTAGCGTAGACTCGTGGTATTCCACACATTATGATACTACTCACAGGTAATGAAATTTGCACATGTAATACAGACCTATGGTGTGACCACATAAGTAGCACTGATTGGATACTGGAAACCTTAGTTGAGTTTAATAGAGCTTTCAAGTTTGCCATTTAGCCTCTTAGTGCCTGCGGCATTCTTTTTCACATGTACTAATGACAGCATAGATGAGAGTGCTGCAAGGGAGCAATGCATCAAGATATTGGAGATCGGTTTTTCTCAAACTGTATTTGTGTGTAATCGCTAGCATTCAGATTTGGCCTTCACTCTCTCGGCATTGCCCGGCCGATCGCTCCCCAGTCAAAGAGAGTGCTTGCTTTCAAACTCTGATATGTATAGCTATACCACAAAAACAGTCTCATCTGAAACAGTGGTGTGACCCGTGCACTACAAGCTAACAGTAGCACCTGAACATAAAATATATAATTTTATTTACGGTATTTATTTATTTATTTATTTATTTATTTATTTATTTATTTATTTATTTATTTATTTATTTATTTATTTATTTATTTATTTATTTATTTATTCATTTGATTAATTATCTTCAGATTTAATTGGTATTATGTGTTATAACATCAATATGTATGTTGTAATAGCAATATTTGTTGTTATTCTTTGCAAAGCGTCTTATCTCTTCCCATATGAACAGCAACAGTTTCCAAGTATTTTTACTATTAATCCCATCTCATGGATACAGCAGAAAATATACTTCTATCAGATAATTATTTATGTACTTTGATCGGACTGAAATGTCTAAAATAATTTAGTGTACAAATACTGTATTCATGTTCTTACTCAGTGCAATATTCATCTAGATGAAAGACATTTACTTCAAAAACAAATGAAAACTCAATTTGAACATGATGTTGAATTTTCTATTTTTTTTACAATTTGCTTTACATCGCACCAACACAGATAGGTTTTATAGTGATGATGGGATAACAAAGGGCTAGGAGTGGGAATAAAGCAGCTGCAGCCTTAATAATTGTGAAAACGGAAAACCACAGAAAACCATCTTCAGGGCTGCTGACAGTGAGGTTTGAATACAAATACAAACTGAATACAAACTGAAACTGAAACTGAATACAAACTCACAGTTGCACACCCCTAACTGCATGGCCAACTCTCTCGGTAAAGTAAATACAATTTTAGGAAATATATATCGTCAGAAAATTTATGTAGGGGAACCCAGGGTAATTAGAACATGAGAACAATATTTCTGAAATGAAACACAAATAAATATCAAACTAAACAAATGAGACACACCAAACAGGGCTTAATGAACTTGTTGTGACCTCTAGATTATTTAGTCATTTTGACAACCTATAAATTGTAATACTGTACTTTAGAATATTTTTACATTTTTCACTTGACCTGTACTTTAGTATTCTATTTACCCCAACCAGGTTTATTGGAACAAGTAGTATTAGTCTGATATCTATCATGAATTCTAATGCTGAAGATGGCACACACATACACCCAGCCCCCAAGCCATCAGAATTAACCAATGAAGGTTAAAATCCCCTACCCAGCTGGGAATCGAACCCAGGACCCCTTGGACCAAAGGCCAGCATACTAACCATTTAGCCATGAAGCCAGACAGTGTAACAAGTGAAGGAATGGCAGTGAAAGAGCCTGTATATGTTCATTCTATTTTGAATTCATTGTCCTTGTTATCTAACATAAAAATCATCATCATCACAGTACTCAAATACTAGCCAGCCTGCTCTCACATCTTTTCTAGACGGTAAATACAAGTTAAAACAGCAAGATAATCGATCAATAACTGATGTGATATGCAAAGACAATCAGCCATTTATCATCACAGAAATTAAAGTATTTAAGCAGTTGATTCAACACCTTGAACCTACATATACTGTGACTATTCATAAGCGCATATCAAACGACATCCTCTCAGAACTGTATCAAGAAGTAAAAACAAGAGTAAAAGATGGGCCCTCCAAATGGAGATAACATAGGTGTTATGACAGATTTATGAACATCAACAGCACATGACTACCTAAGTATCACTACTTCGTAGACCAGGACTAAAAACTTCAGCACATGTGCCTTGACGTGATACCATTTGAAGAAGTGAGACAAACAGATGAAAATATTGCAAATTTCTTGAAGAAAACCTTAGAAACTTGGGGTTTAATGGATAAATAATGGCTGTGATTCATGACAATGGCAGTAATGTACTAAGTGCCATGACTTTGGAAAATTTCCCCCCATTTGCTGTGTGTAGCTCATAACAGTACAACTTGTTCTGAAAGAGGGACTTATCAGTTCAAAGAATATTAAGAATCTCGTTGCATATGTAGAAAATTATTAGGAAGTTTCAAATATTCCTAAACATCCAAATAAAAATTTCAAAGCTGCACAGAAACATCTTTCTCTATCACAACACTGCTTGATTCAAGATGAACCTACACAATGGAATTCAACTCTTCATATGCTAAAACGACTTCAAGAACATAAGGACAGCCATTGTATTTGCTTCTGCTGACCTCACCCTTCTAGTAAATCTTACAGTATTGCAATGAGAACATACTTATTTATTGCTCAATACATTAAACATTTTTGATCAAGCAACACTCACCCTAAGTTCATCGCTGAGACATTCTGCTCAAGTATAAACTCAGCAAATCTCTGCCCTCTATCATTTCTTACTCCAAAATCACAAAGCCTTAAATTCTGTACCCTAATGTTGCATTAAAGTTATCTTTCACAACAGCCCATCATGTTTTGAAAGTGTTAATGGTTAAATTTCTTTGATCATAAAAATGTTCTATTTCATCATCATCCAGGCTTGTTGTTGGTGCATAAACTTGGATTTCTCATCTCTTGAACGAGGTAGAGTAATAATTTGCTCTACTGCAACAGATGTTAATGTGGCTTTGCAATTTAAGGTAGGGTGTTGTATATTTAATACTGTATAATATATTATAGCAAGCTTAAAGCCTAATTCCTCTTCCGTAGAAATAAATGATGAAAGCCTCACATCTGTTGAGTGCAAAAATTATATCCTTGGATGTTATGGTGTCAAAGTTTTAGTTAACAAGAAATGGAGAAATAACATTGAGCAGTTCAAAGGAATTTCAGATGGATTGAACACTTATTTAAAAAAAAAGACAGATAGAGGATGGACATGGATGTTGATAGTTGGGCACACAAGAAGTTGGATAGACTGCAGTATATCTTAACCACGGACAGGAGTATTTTTATGAATCAGGGAGTAGTAAGCCAACTTCAGTTCAGCACAGACATGTCTCATGAGGGCCAGTCTTTGTCAGTGCCAAATCTCTCAGAAAGAAACAGTTTAAGAGAGAAACAATATTTTTGGAAGATCTACAGGACCAACAACTGGAGTACGGTAACTTGGAGATCTGAGAAGCAGATTTCTAGACCTATCTATGGTAGGTGTTGGAATGCAAGAATTGTGGTAAAATTGACAAGGTTATAGTGGAAACAGCAAGGAAGTTCAGCGACCCAGTAGAAACACACACCTTAGGACATCAGAGTCATGCATCAAAGTTCTGCATTCGGGAGGCGAGTGTTTTCGAACCCCACTATTGGCTGTTCTGAGAATGGCTTTCTGTGATTTCCCCATTTTCACTTCCACGGAAATGCTGGGACATTTCATATTCATAGGTCACAATTGATTCCTTCCACTTCCTTACGAAATTTCATTCATCATCATTCATTTTATCTTCATTAGCTCCTCATCTAAGGTTAGCATCAGGAAGGGCATCCGATCATGAAAGCTAAGGGGTAGACATATAAACATAGGAGCTATGAATGTACAAAGAACAGGATTAAATATGCAGAGATGGACAAGCTGACCAAAAGGAGTATAAGAAATATTATACAGCAAAGAAATGGAAATGAAATCAGGGAAGTGTCTGAACAAAATACCTCGATAAATAATCTGTACGCAACATAGTTCCAGGTAGGAAATGGACAGTATGCCTGCCAGTTGTTAATGGTGTTTCACACAAAAAGAAGAAGTGACATAATGAAATAAGCTAAAAAATTGGATCAATATCTATACATAAGTACGGAGGATGAAATAAATTCATGCAGCTGATATTCCACCAATCACAATTGAAGAGGTACAATATGCAATAAACTTGCTTCAGTGTATCCTAGGTATTCCTAAGATCGCTGGAGCCACCCAGGCTTGTTTTAGTTTTGGTTGGGGTTTTAAAACCGGATGCCCTTTCTGATGCCATGTGAAATTTAAGATGAAAGTTTCATCCCAGAATCGACACATAGACTATGTGTTGTGTCTTGATACTTGTTCCTCCAATAGTTTCATTCTTGAAATAAAATAGCAAAATACAAATTTCTAACGCAATATTATTTATTAAATCAGTTTTTTATGTTAACACTTCAATGTCTGTATAATTGTAAATTAAAATATACATATTGTGGTATATAGTTCCAGTTTGTTGTAAATTACACATATTTCCACAAATGTTTAAAGAATATTCAACTCTGTTTAAAAAATAAAAATCAGATGAATGATAAAACAATTAATAGTGTTATTAAGTTTTTGTTAAAAAATACAAGCATTCTCACTCTGTCAGGGTTGAGCCTACTTCTTTTTTCTGTCACATATGAATCCTGTTGTGCTTAACAGCTTTTCAGAAAATACTGTTGCTGGTGGTATACGGTACATAAGAATTTCACAGCTCAATTTCATATAATATAAAACTTTGTATTTATTTTCCAAAAATCGTAAACACTTAAAAGAGGGTATAACGGATCTATGTGACATTTCGTTGCATAATGCTGCTGTTCAACCACTACATACCAGGCAATTTTACTGGCTCCAAGAAAGGGTCATCTGTTATAAAAGATATTTAAATTGACAATACTATTTTTAGCGAGCCCAAGTGCAGCACATTATTTTGCCAATGATTTGACTACACTGCATATTAAAACAGAGTTGTAAGTTTTCCTCTTCAGTTGTAGATTCAGGACCCTCCTATTGATTAGCAAGTTGCAGCAGTTATCTGTAACAGCAGAGAGAGCACTCAAACTGCAAAAAAGAAAAATGTCTGTTTAAGCGTGGGTCAAACAGTGTTGCAATGGAACATATTTAGTTCTCTTCATTGTCTTTGTACCGCATATTAATTGCATCCAGTAATGACTGTCTTCCTGTCACAATTCCTTATCCACTCTGTGATGGCTTCTGAAGATGAGATATGACACTGTTCACAGTGGGGATTTTCTTGAACACTGTCACTGTAAGGGGTCACAAATATGGAGGGTCCAAGCCCAGGGTATGGGTGAAGACCCCAACAGCATCAATGCCTGAGAAGGCAGACTTTGGTACTGCATCGGTGGCGGAAGAGGGAAACTTGTACTGTCTATACTCCAGAGAAGCGACTACAGAAGGCGTCTGTATTCCAGTGGAGCAGCCTAAAATAACACTTGGCAGTAGGTATAAAATGCCTTTGGGAGTGGCGACCCCATCATAACAATAGCCTATAATATGGTATGGTACTAGGAAATCAACCTCGGAAAAGGCTAGGGTGTCCCCTGCTTAAAGCGACGTGCAGTTCTCAGGGTACTGGGGGATTTGTGAGAAATGAGCGACCAGTAACCAACAATAAGACAGCAATAGTAAATCTTATGATCCTGACAGGAAAGGCGGAAGAAATAGCAGATTTCATGGAGAAGGAGAAGGTGGAAATGATGGGGCTGAGTGAAGTGAAATGGAAAGGTAATGGAAGGAAGAAATTGAGGAGTAGTGGCCAATAGGCAATAAATGGAGTGGGACTAATCATTTTGAAGCAATTGGTGGAGTACGGTGAAGTGGTAGAATGTGTGAGTGACAGAATAATGAAGGTTAGACTAAAGATGAAGAATGAAGTGATGGACTTCATACAAGTGTATGCACCACAGACGGGAAACAGGGAAGAAGATATTGAAGGATTCTTGGAGAAATTCGAAAGAGAAATTTCAGGTGTGGAAGTGGTTATTATGGGAGATCTGAATGCACGGGTCAGAAACGAGAGACAAGGAAAGGAAGAAGTCATTGGACCATATGGATATGGGAAAAAGAATCATGAAGGAGAGGAACTAGTGGACATCTGTGAAAGGAATGGACTTATAGTGGGGAATACATGGTTTAGAAAGGAAAACAGCAGAAAAATTATAAGATATGGGTGGGGTGACAGAAGAACGGAATCAGTAATTGACTACTTTTTGGTGAAAAGGACAAATTGCAGGAACTTGATGGATGTGACAGCTTTACCAGGAGAAGCATTTGATGGGGTCCATAGAGTTGTAGTGGAAAAATTACAGTTGGGAAAAATGGAAAAATTAAAAGAGGTAAGAGAAAGCAAAATAAAAGTATGGAAATTGAAAGACAAAAATGTACAGGAAGATTTTCAGGAGAGATTGAAGCAACAGATCCCAGTTACTGAAGTGAAAAATGTAGAAGAGGAGTGGGCCAATTTTAAAAAGGCATTTGTTAGTGCAACAGAGAGTGCTTGTGGCAGGACATCTACAAGGGAGAAAGAAAAGGAGACACCATGGTGGAATGAGGAAGTGAGGAAAGTGGTGATGAAAAAGAAGACAGCCTGGAGAATGGAACCGAGATCAAACAGAAGAAAGCAAAAGGAACTATCTCAATAGTAAACAGGGATGTAAGAAGGTACCATAGTAGGAGAAGAAAAGAAGAATAGATTTACTCAAAAAATGGAAGCGGATGTAAGTGGCACTAAAAGGATGCTGTATGGACTTATAAGAAGTAAGAGGACAGAAGGAATTACCACAAAGCTAGTGAAAAATTAGGATGGGAAACTGTTAACACACCCAGAAGAGATAAAGAGAAGATGAAAGGAGTAGTTTGATAAGCTATTGAATGTGAACAACTGTACAGGGGAGATAGAAGCAATTCATTGTTGGATGAGCTAGCGAGTGGTTGTCTGTTCCAAGAGCAAATTATCTTAGTGATAAAGTAGTTAATAGTTGTAGAAATTTAGCAAATTTTGTGTGTGTGTGATACATTTAGTTCCACAAATATTGGTGTTTAGCGTTTGTAGTAACTGAGATGAGTGGTATTTATTTACAATTTTCACACTGAGTAGTTCCGTAGGCATTCACTAGATTACAAGCTGTAATTTAGGACTGCATAAAAGGAGAAATATCTTTCTTTTTAATATTATTATTAAAATATCAGTAGGTTCATTGATAAAATACTTACAAAGATGGGATATTAAAAAGAGTCATCACTTCAGCAGTGGTTGTATTAGTGCAGGCAATTGACAGGGTATTTCAAATAGCAGTTCAACTGTTCCACCTATCACGAAGGTAATAACTTCTTTAAGCAATGCGATACTGTTGTAAATTTTGTTTAAAGAAAGGATTTCAACAGAATATACAGTACCGTATTTCACTGGCAAAATAGTTAACAGTCATTGTATTGTTATTGATTATCGTTGCTCTTCGTATTCAAATATTGCATTGTTGGCTACAGTCGTGAACAAAGGTTGTAGTGTAGTCAAGAAAATATAAATAAATATCAGCTGATTCTTGTATTCCGATCATTTGTAGTTCTGAGTAGGCAGTTAAAGTACCCGTAATTTATATTTCACATCCTTGATCTTTCAGTATTTATGAGTGGTTAGCTAATAATAATCAAGTTCTTATATCCCAGTAATTGCATTTCAAGTCCCTGGCATAGTTTTGACAGAAGTATTTTTGAGAAATTATTGTAGACAACCTCATATTTTTCAGCATTTAAGGACACTTTTGTCCTCCGTCCCATGGAGTAGGGGAAATAATAGTAATCCACCATCTGTAATAATCACATAACCACATTTCAGTTGAGAATTGTAGTGTGGATACGGTATATTAGATGGTATCTTGCCTGTTATATTTGTATGTATCTTTGTGTATGGTAATCCTTTCGATACTTTAGCATTTAACCAAACGACAGGTTTCATTTCTATAACAGCATAGTAGGATAAAGTAGTACTAATAATATTAATCTATCTACGCGTTTAACTTTGTTGGTAATCCTTGGGTAGTTCTTGCGAATTTCTAACTTCAGGCCTAATTGGAATTTTCATTTATATTTGTGCTTAGTAATAACCTATTGTAATTAGGATATGTCTGAACATAATTTAAAAATGATTGTAGTGTATTGTAGTAACTTGTTAGAAATCAGAGTGCTTATTCTATTATTGTGAGTAGTCTTGCAAACTTCAAACTTTAATTGTAATTTCCATTTCTATTTGTGCTGAGTAATAACCTGTTGTAATTAGGATACGTCTCAATGTAGTTGAAAATTATTGTTGTGTATTATAGTATCTTATTAAAAAATAGTGTGTTTACGGGTATTCTATTACTGTGAAATATTTGTGTAGTATAGTATCTGTAGTATCTGTGGTATCTTCAGTAACTGTCTTAACTTACTAGAATTCTGTTATAGTAATTAGGATAGACTTAACTGCAATTTAGAATTATGTGATTCTTATGTATTATTTTCTGTTTTCAGTATTTAACAGCAATTTTCATTCTGTTAGGGTGTTGTAGGAAAAAAAATAATTGTACAACAAAGTAGTATTTTAGTGTAGTAGTAGCATATATTGAAAATCCACAGCCTGTTTCCAGTCATTCGACTGGGTCAGGAATGGAATGAATGAAGCCCCATCTAGCGGTGAGGATAGGAACTGTACCAGCTGCCGAAGCCTGTCGCACTCCACTGGAATAATAGCCTATATTAATTACTTTATTGTCATGTGACCTTTGTGAACTATCCTAGACAATATATCTTTCCATTCATTTTTATTTTGCACAGAATAAGTTATCTGTAGTATCTGTGGTATCTTTAGTAACTCTCTTAACTTACTAGAATTCTGTTATAGTAATTAGGGTAGACTTAACTGAAGTTTAGAATTGTGTAATTCTTGTGTATTATTTTCTGTTTTCAGTAATTAACAGCAATTTTCAGCCTGTTAGGGTGTTGTAGGAAAAAAATTGTACAACTAAGTAGTATTGATGATGATGCTTGTTGTTTTAAGGGGCCTAACATCGAAGGTCATCGGCCCAAGTAGTATTGTAGTGTAGTAATAGCCTATATAAATTACCTTATTGTCGTGTGATCTTTGTGAACTATCCTAGACAATATATGTTTCCATTCATTTTTATTTTGCACAGAATAAGTTATCTTGTTTTTCCTTTCCTTTTCATTATTCAGTAAAGAATGGCTAAGGAGTGCAAGTGTAGGAATGGTGGGTGTGGCCAGGCATTAAGGAGTATGAGGGAGGAGTTGGAGAGTTGGAGGGAGATAACTAGGATTCTCTCAAAGTACAGGAAGGAAAGTAGGCATCCCTCGAACAATGTACAGGATACAGTAGGTGTAAAAGAGGGATGGGAAGAAAAGAAAGGAATTGTAGAGGACAGGTGGCCTAATGTTTTAAGAGGAAGGAGATTGCAGGCTAAGGGCTCTATTCAGGATCAGAATTCAGGACAGGTGTCTGTGAGAAATTGGTACGAGTCACAGCAGGTAGAACAACCGAGGGAAGATGAGGAACAGGGAACTGTTGCTGAGAAGTGTGGAATTAGGAGGAAGGGGAAAGGTAGGAAAGGGAAATGTGGAGTAGTGGATAGGAAAAGACAGGTGGAATAGGGTCATGGGAGGAAGAAAAGGGAGGAGGAAGTAGCTTCTGCAGCTGTTGGGAAAGAAAGGACTGACCAGGAGGGGAGGGGATCGAGTGGGTAGGGTTGAGGCTCTGGTCATGGGGGATTCCATCATTAGACATGTGGGGAAAGTGTGTGGAGGAAAGGGAACCAGGGCAGAGTGTTATCCATGAATTAGGTTGAGGTAGATGTTGGGGAAAGTAGAAGAGAAGAAGGAGGGAAAGGAGAATATGGTTGTGTTTCACGTAGGTATTGACAACATAAGACAATCAGGCATAAGTACCAACATAGTTGGGGGTGTGTGGGATCTGGTAAACGCAGCACGGGTGGAGTTTAAGGAAGCGGAGGTTGTTATCAGTGGAATACCGTGTAGGAGGGATACTGGCTGGAAGGTGATTGGGAATTTAAATGAGACTATGGAGTGGGTATGTGGGAACTGGGAGTGAGATTTCTAGATCCTAATGGGTGGGTAGGAGATAGGGATCTGCGCAGTGGTGCACATAAGTTAAAATTTTTTTAGAAGGGTTATGGGGAGGTACATTCAGGAAAATGGGGTGGCCTAGTGAGCAGTGATTAGGGAATAGGGAAATGAAAGTCAAGTAGATATGACATAAAAATGTTAATGCAGAACTGTAGAAGTATTTTTAAGAAAGGAATAGAATTAATTTAATAGATATATACTTCCCAGATATTGTAATAGGAGTTGAATCATCGCTGAGAAATGATATAATGGATGCAGAAATTTTTTCACGGAACTGGAAAGGGTAGCACTGAAACTGATTCAGAATTATTTGATAAGATAATCAGCTATGTGGGAAACGATATGGAAAGGAACGTGATTGTAGCGTGAGATCTCAATTTACCAAATGTCAATTGGCAAGGTAATGCGAATGACAGGAAGCATGACCAAAAATGGCAAATACGTTAATATGGGAAGGGCATCTGATTCAGAAAGTGATGGAACCAACTAGAGGAAGAATATTCTGGATGTTGTGCTGGTAAAATCAGATGAGCTGTATAGAGAAACCGAAGTAATAGATGGTATTAGTGATCATGAAGCTATTTTTGTCATAGTTTAAAATAAATGTGAAAGAAAGGAAGGTGTTCCAATTAGGACTACTAGGCAGTACCATATGGCTGATAAAACAGGCATGAGGGAGTTTAAAAATGTAACTATGATCGGTGGAAAAAGGTAAATAAAAATGTAAACACTCTCTGGGAGAGACTAAGAATGAGGTGCAGGTTGGAAAGAAATAGAGTTAGAAATGGATGTGGAAGTAAGGAGAAATTGAAGGATCTTACTAGGAAATTGAATCTAGCAAAGAAGTCAGCTAAGGATAACATGATGGCAAGCATAATTGGTGGTCATACAAATTTTAGTAAAAAATGGAAGAGTATCTATAGGTACTTTAAGGCAGAAAAGGATTCCAAGGAGGACATTCCAGGAATCATCAATGAACAAGGGGGGTGTGTATGTGAGGATCTTCAAATGGCAGAAGTATTCAGTCAGAAATTTGTAAAGACTGTTGGTTACAAGGATAATGTCCAAGTAGAGGAGGTGACTAATACTAAAGAAGTACACATGGGTGACGGGCCCTGAGAAATCTCGTAGTACGCTCGCCAGCGGTAGGTGACGGTCCCCGAGAAATCTCGGTTTTATACACGACATTGTTTTCGGTCTTCCTGTGACATCTCTTGACCATATATTGAACTATATCGAACTTGCACATTGAGTAGAATAAATCGTAGATGTATATCTGCCACTTTTCATTTATTCACGGCCTCTTTTATTCTTTGATTTAGTTTCGAAACGTCCACTTTCTTTCTGCCGGTTCTGTCAATGACAAGATGGAGCGCCCGTGGGATACGGTGTTAGCTGACGACGATAAGAATTATATGCCGATGATCGTTCAAATGGATATAGTGATAATGAATTAGTGGAAACTGAATGTGAGAGTGATAGTGTAAGTGATATTCAAGCCTCTACACGCCGTAATTTACCTAGTGTGCTTATTTATTCAATTGACTCAGACGACGACAACGATGTAAACATTAATGATGTGTTATTGAATTAACATGCATTTGCTTGCTTATCTTAGATATGTTGAAGTACTACTAGGGGTATTGGTTGAGTACTCATACCAACTTTAAAGATAAAATCTTGACTGGTTTAATATTTACGTACATTTTTATAATCAAGTGCACCCTAGTATGCTTAGTAGAAAGATGTCCGGTCCACAGGGTATGTGATAAGCTCAAGCATCCGGTCAGCAATGTGTTAAAATTGACCAATGATAATGACATTTACAGTAAGAAAAGAAGTTGAAAATTAGAAAAGTGGCTCGAATTGATAAGATTTCTGGGGATATACTAAAGGCAATGGGTTGGGATATAGTACCACATCTGAAGTACTTATTTGATTATTGTTTGCATGAAGGAGCTGTACCAAATGAATGAAGAGCTGCTATAGTAGCCCCTGTGTATAAAGGAAAGGGTAATAGACATAAAGCTGAAAATTACAGGCCAGTCAGTTTGACATGCATTGCATGTAAGCTTTGGGCAAGCATTCTTTCTGATTATATTAGACATGTTTGCTAAATTAATAACTGGTCTGACAGAAGGCAATTTGGGTTTAGGAAAGGTTATTCCACTGAAGATCAACGTGTAGGATTCCAGCAAGATATAGCAGATATCTTGGATTCAGGAGGTTAGATGGACTGTACTGCAATTGACCTACCTAAGGCATTTGATAGGGTAGATCATGGGAGACTACTGGCAAAAATGAGTGCAATTGGACTTGACAAAGAATGTGGGTGGTTATGTTTCTACAAAATAGAACCCAGAGAATTAGAGTAGGCGAAGCTTTATCTGTCTCTGTAATAATAGAGAGGGGAATTCCTCAAGGCAGTATTATTGGACCTTTATGTTTTCTTATATTTATCAATAAAATGTGTAAAGAAGTGGAATCAGTGATAAGGCTTTTTGCAGATGATGTTATTCTGTACAGAGTAATAAATAAGTTACATGATTTTGAGCAACTGCAAATGACCTCGATAATGTTGTGAGATGGACGGTGGACAATGGTATGATGATAAACGGGGTTAAAAGTCAGGTTGTGAGTTTCACAAATAGGAAAAGTCCTCTCAGTTTTAATTACTGCATTGATGGGGTGAAAGCTCTTTTTGGGGATCAGTGTAAGTACCTAGGTGTTAATATAAGAAAAGACCTTAATTGGAGTAATCACATAAATATGATTGTAAATAAAGGGTACAGGTCTCTGCCCATGGTCATGAGGGTGTTTAGGGGTTGTAGTAAGGTTGTAAAGGAGAGGGCATATAGGTAAGTCTCGGGTTCCTTATTAGAGTCAACATCTATATGTCCTGAGCTGTCAGCGGCGGAAGGTGGAGTTAGCGGTGCAAAAGGTTAAGATGGGAAAAGCAACAGGGATGGATGAAATCAGTGTAGAAATGATAAAGGCTGCTGGACCTGTTGGTATGCAATGGTTGTACCGACTACTAAAGTGGAAAGAAATGTGTACCAGAAGACTGGAAAAAAAAAAGGGATAATAATACCACTGTTTAAGAAATGGGACAAGAAAGTTTATGGTAACTATATGGGAATCACACTTATATCACAGGTACCTGTAGTTAAAATACTCGAAAGGATATTAGAAAGAAGAAAGATTGAAGGAGAGTTACAAGGGGAACAATATGGCTTCAGGAGTGGAAGATCTACAGTGGACCCAATCTTTAGCATGAGACAGCTGATGGAAAAGAACTGAGAATATGGAAAGGACCTGGTCATGATTTTCATAGATATAGAAAAGGCATATATGATAGTGTCCCCAGAGGGAAGGTTTTGGAAATCATGGTTAAAAAGAGACTCGGAAGAGGAGTACTAGAAATGGTGCAAGCAATGTACAACAACTGTGTTAGCAGAGTGCTGACCCCAGTTGGAAAGACTGAATGGTTTAGGAATAAGACTGGACTAAGACAGGGGTGTGCGCTGTCACCTCTTTTGTTTAGTATGGTCATGGACAAAATTGTAAAGGAAACAAAGGAAGCCTATGGTGATAAAGAGATGAAGATATTGCTGTTTGCAGATGATGTTGTGATCTGGGGAAAGGACAGCAAAGAAGTACAATAACAACTAGATGTACTGAACTAAAAAATTGAAAATTATGGCATGAAAATCAGTACAGAGAAAAGCAAGACTATGGTGATATCAAGAGGGGAAAGGCAAGGAAAGGGCACTCTGAAAATTGGAAGTCAGAGTCTGGAAATTGTGGACAGCTTTAAATATCTAGGAAGTGAATTAAAGCAAAATGCTAGGGTGGACATGGAGATTAGCAGGAGGGTACAGCAGAGTAATGCATTCTACAAAGTGTAAGAAACGTTGTTTGGAGCAAAGAAGTACCAAGGAAAAGTAAAGAGATAATGTACAAAATGTACTATATACCAATACTGACTTATACAGCTGAGACTTGAACTTTGACTAGCAGGCAAGAGAGTAGAATTCAAGCCAGTGAAATGGAATTTCTAAGAAGTATGATAGGAAAGACAAGGGAAGACAGAGTGAGAAATGAAGATGTTAGGAAGGAAGTTGGGATAGGAAAGCTAAATGAGAGACTTGAAAAGAATAAACTAAGGTGGTTTGAGCATGTAAAGAGGATGGAGAAGAATAGAATTCCAAGACAGATGCTGGAAGCAAAGTGTGAGAGTAAGAGAGCAAGAGGAAGACCTAGAACAAGATGGATTGAATCAGTGAAGAGCGGCGTAAGAAGACGAAATTTAGACTGGGACAAGATTGTGGAAGAGGAATTGTGGAAGGAAAGAGGAAGACGGAGCAGTACTATAAATACCTCAACTCGGAAGGAACTGGATAGGGGGAAATGATGATGATGATCTACACATGATCTTCCTTTTCTGAAACCTGCTTGTTATTCACCTATTAAGTGTTCTGTTTGCTAATAAAGTCTTTTAAGTAGAGCTTTGGTGAGAATTTTATAGGCGGCTGTTAACAGTGATATCCCCTTTCCTTTTTTCTTATTTTTTTTACAAGTTGCTTTATGTCGCACCGACACAAATAGGTCTTATGGCGACAATGGTACAGGAAAGTGGGAAGGAAGCGTGGCTGGTCTTAATTAAGGTACCTACAGTCCCAGCATTTGCTTGGTGTGAAAATCGGAAACCAGGGAAAACCATCTTCAAACCCACTATCTCCCGACTACTGGACACTGGCCGCACTTAAGCGACTGCAACTATCGAGCTTGGTTATCCCCTTTCTTATGCAGACACACTTGCACTCATCGGGAATTTTTAAAATCCAGTTATCTTCAATAATGGTGTGAATTTGCTGATCTAGGCTATCAGCACCTATTTTCTACATTTCAGCTGTTATACCATCTTCTCCTGGTGCTTTATTATTTTTTACTTCACTGATTATTTGTTTAATTTCTACTAACATGGGTGGTTCTGTGTCCGGATTTGGTTGGGGTTTTTCCAAAGAAAGGCGCTGGTGAGGGGGCTCACAGTTGAACAGATCTTTATAATAATTTGTGAGAAGATATAGGCTTTTGGGCTTATGCCGTGTCAAGAAAATAAGGTGAAATTCTTTACGTTTCGCAGAGAACTTTGCTCTGCATCTTCAGAAGAAGATCTCGACTGTCTACGAGAAAGCTTTCACCTTATTTTATTGACACGGCATAAGCCCAAAAGCCTATATCTTGTCATAAGTATGGGCCGTAAAAGCATCAATGTCACTTTGTGAGAAGTTTGCAGTTGTCCTTATTACTTGTCAAGGGTCCCATCTGGACTTTTGAAGCAAAGAGGAGGTGCCTTATAATTTTATAATTCTTCTCTAAATATTTTATAAATGTTCCATGTATTATTTTTCTTGAAATCCTGTTAAATTTCCATTAATAATTTATCGTAATTGCGTTTTTCCAATCTGGTGGTTTTCGAAACCTGTTGTTGAAATTTGAGAAATTCATCTAATTTTTGTTTAGTTTCATGTGAAATCAAATTTTTAGTTCTACATATAAGTTCAATTGCTTCGTTACAATCCTCGTTCTACCGTCTATGCTTGCCTTTCCTTGGAGATAATTTGTTGGTTTGGGTAGCCTTTGTGGTATTAACTTTGAATTCCATTCAATCAGAAGGATTTCAGTTGGGAAAATTTGCAAGGAAGGTCTCTGCGTTTTCTTTAAGAAAGTCAGAATGAATTCTCAAGTGTTTTGTTGTCCTGGTCTTGGGTCTGTTTGGTTGAAATTTAACTTCGATTACACGTACATAGGTAGTGTTCAGACTCGATTCCTTTCTTAACCTTGACATTCATAATCTCTTTTTGACTTTTATTGGAAATCACTATATGGCCTAGTTGAAATTCTCGTAACTGTAGGTCTGGAGATCGCCAAGTCATTTGCTTGCTTGGAAGTCCCAAGAAAATGCAGCTTATCAACCCTTCTCCATTTCTATAGGTTCTTTTATGATCTGGGTAAAGGCCTACAGTAGTTCTAAATTTCTTTCCCTTCCAACTTGTGAGTTGAAATCTCCCAGTAAAATTTCCATATAATGTTCCAAAATTTTGTTGATGGTTTCTTGTAGCAATTCCCAGAAGTCCTCTACTTCTTTTTGGAACCTTTTTATTGTAACATATGTAATTGTTTGTTGATGCATGTGAATTGATTAGAGTATAGGTTTTGTTTCCGGATTTGATGATTAGTAATGAAATTCCTTCCGAGGGCGATCTGAACTCGAGCACTGAGTTTATAATACTTTTCTTGATTATAAATCCAGTTCCAAATTGTAAAGGTTGGTTAGGGAGTGAGATTACCGGTTTGCCTTTATAGATTCTATAATTTCCTGATTAAAAGTGATTTTCATCAGTACGGTATGTTTGGTTTCCTGAAGTGCTAAAATTTGTATGTTGAATTTATCCAAGGCATCTGTTAGTTGTTCGAGTTTGCCACTTTTGCACAGAGTATTGATATTAATAGCACCAGTAAAGTGCTTGCTTCTAGGGTGTAGAGATTTGGGAAGCTCCGTACATTCCCGCATGATGTCCTCGGTGCTGCAGAATCCGATGACCGAGAAATCCTAGCATGTATACCAGGGCCTGGGGTAGAGTCATTGTTAGTTGATTCCATCACGCTAGTAAGTTGGCCTTAGAAGTTGCCTCAAGTTATTTTCTAGCCTTTCTTTTACCCTCCTTCTTTATACAGGCTTGGGACTGGCAACAGCAACTGTTGAGCTACTCAATCCACCCAACAGCTACTGCATGTGGAGTGTTCTGCGTATGATATTACTCGATATCGGATATTGTTAGTTGGAAACAACAGTTGCAACAACAGTAGTACGTAAATGAATGGGATTACTTTAATGGATATCATTACGACACAGTTACGTCTCAGTTAATTAGCCTATTATAGTATACCAAACCAAACCACATGGCACTACAGCCCTTGAAGGGCCTTGGCCTACCAAGCGACCGCTGATCAGCCTGAAGGCCTGCAGATTACGAGGTGTCGTGTGGTCAGCACGACGAATCCTCTCGGCCGTTATTCTTGGCTTTCTAGACCGGGCCGCCATCTCACAGTCAGATAACTCCTCAGTTCTAATCACGTAGGCTAAGTGGACCTCGAACCAGCCCTCAGGTCCAGGTAAAAATCCCTGACCTGGCCGGGAATCGAACCCGGGGCCTCCGGGTAAGATGCAGGCATGCTACCCCTACCTTTACCTACCTGTACCTTTAAAGATGGTAAGGAATGGTAAAGATCCACTATATTATAACAGAGAAGTAAAGAGACTTAAGAAGGAGGTTCAGGTTGGAAAGAAATAGAGTTAGAAATGGCTGTGGAAGTAAGGAGAAATTGAAGGAACTTACTAGGAAATTGAATCTAGCAAAGAAGTCAGCTAAGGATAACATGATGGCAAGCATAATTGGTGGCCACACTCATTTTAGTGAAAATGGAAGAGTATGTATAGGTACTTTAAGGCAGAAAAGGATTCCAAGAAGGACATTCCAGGAATCATTAATGAACAAGGGGAGTGTGTGTGCGAGGATCTTCAAAAGGCAGAAGTATTCAGTCAGCAGTATGTAAAGATTGTTGGTTACAAGGATAATGTCCAAATAGAGGAGGTGACTAATACTAAAGAAGTATTAAAATTTACCTATGACAGCAATGACATTTACAGTAAGATACAAAAGTTGAAAACCAGAAAAGCAGCTGGAATTGATAAGGTTTCGGCGGATATACTAAAGACAGTGGGTTGGGATATAGTACCATATCTGAAGTACTTGTTTGATTATTGTTTGCATGAAGGAACTTTACCAAATGAATGGAGAGTTGCTATAGTAGCCCCTGTATGTAAAGGAAAGGGTGATAGACATAAAGCTGAAAATTACAGGCCAGTCAGTTTGACATGAATTGGGAAAGCATTCTTTCTGATTATATAAGACATGTTTGCAAAATTAATAACTGGTTTGATAGAAGGCAGTTTGGGTTTAGGAAAGGTTATTCCACTGAAGCCCAACTTGTAGGATTCTCCCGTCAGATACAAATTTACTGTCCGGGTAACATACGTTGTTCACACCTTCTTGATCATGATATTTTAATAGTGAATCAATTGCCGTTATCTAATTTCTGATAAAGATCATTACCTTAGTTATGCTGGCATTAATTTTCCTGAAGTAATATGACTTCCATATTCGACAAAACTAACTTGAGGTCATCTTCACTTTCTACTATTATTGCTATGTCATCAACATACATCAGCATATCAAATTTTGCACCTTGGCTTTTAATTTCGGTCCGTAGATGCAGAGTGGGTCTCTGCCCATAAAGTCTCTACGGCTGGTCCGTGGTCCAACAGCTCTGCGTTTTGACCGGCCAACCGAGCAGAGGAAGGGTGGTCACGGCTCTACCGTGGGTCTACGCCTCTGCATTGGGGAGACTGGACTGGGCTGGACCTCACGGCTGGCTCCAACCGTCGGCTGACCTGAGAATGGTTTTGCATGGTTTTCCATTCTCCTGCATTAAGGCGAATGCCGGGACAGTTCCTAGTATAGGGCACGGCCGCCAGCTCCCTCACCTTCTCCGAGCATCTCCTTCACACTAACAAACTCCCGGCCTGAGAGACGGCGTCATTGTCCAAGAGACCCGCCTCCTCCTTCAGGGGAGGAATGAAAATATTTTAGTAGTAGTAGTCTTAACTCCTGCATTGACTTTCTCTTGAAGCTCGTTCATTGTTGGTTGAATATCACTGGGGACATTAAACAACCCTATCCAACATCTTTCCTGGGCTTTCTTCTCTGGTTTTACTACCTCTTTTAATAATGGGCATCTGTTTTTATACATTTCGCATATGGGGACTCTTTCTCTGGTACCAATTGTTTTTCAGATTATAGGATATTTTACCCCGGTGAACATTGTCAAATGTCATTCCAAGTCAACGAAGGCTACCCACGTGATGTCGGCTAGTTAATAGACTAGTACACAGTTCCGGTTGTGCATGAGGCAATAGTCCGAATTCTGATCACAGTTTCGGAGGGTGGTCAGTGTAGGGGAGAATTTTCTTAGATTTCCCCTCACTTAGTCTAGTTGCATCTTCACTATCCTTAGTCCTGATAGTTCAAGACACACGATTTGATAGGTATTTTAATTATCACAGACAGCAGATTTAACTCACATCTTACCGGGCGAGTTGGCCGTGCGCGTAGAGGCGCTCGGCTGTGAGCTTGCATCCGGGAGATAGTAGGTTCGAATCCCACTATCGGTAGCCCTGAAGATGGTTTTCCGTCGTTTACCATTTTCACACCAGGCAAATGCTGGGGCTGTACCTTAATTAAGGCCACGGCCACTTCCTTCCAACTCCTAGGCCTTTCCTATCCCATCGTCACCATAAGACCTATCTGTGTCGGTGCGATGCAAAAAAAAAAAAACTCACATCTTCATTGAGTTTGGCCGTCCCCGCATTCTAGGGGCAGCAAACCTGCCTCTTTTATGGCCAAGTCAGAGATTTTTACCTCTATCTGAGGGCTGGTTAGATGTGCACTCAGACTACTTGATTACAATTGAGCTGCTATCTGACGTGAAATAGTTGCTCTAGTCTAGAAAACGAAGAATAACGGCCGAGAGGATTCGTCGCGCTGACCATGTGTCACCTCGTAATCTCCAGGCGTTCGGGTTATGCAGCGGTCACTTAATAGCCCAAGGCCCATTAGGGCTGTGGCGCCATGTTTTTTCTTTCTTTCATTGAGTCTGGCTAAAATTTATAAAAGCATACGAATAAATCAGCATTATGTAATTGAACTCAATTCCGGGATAGGAAATACTTGGTGGTGCTGGCTCTACCCTAGGTTGCGTCTGCATTGCAATTGCTTTTACCTCGATGCGACTATTTTTTTTTTTTTTTTTGCAAGTTGCTTTACGTCGCGCCGACACAGATAGGTCTTATGGCGACGATGGGACAGGAAGGGGCTAGGAGTGGGAAGGAAGCGGCCGTGGCCTTAATTAAGGTACAGCCCCAGCATTTGCCTGGTGTGAAAATGGGAAACCACGGAAAACCATCTTCAGGGCTGCCGACAGTGGGGTTCGAACCCACTATCTCCCGAATACTGGATACTGGCCGCACTTAAGCGACTGCAGATGCGACTATCGATCAAAAAGAAAGGAATGTTCAATAAGAATTCTCACAAACCGTACTTTTTGCAATTGAACTCACACAAATATTCGGAGTTGATTTTCCCTTATTGATGCGACTATCAGTCAGAAAGAAAGGAATGCTCAATAAGATCTCTCACAAACATGCTTTACAAAACAGAGGAAGTACGTACAACTTTTGATCTGAACTCCCGTATTATTTCATAATTAATTGGCGTCTTCTGAGTGAAGATATTTACTTCAGAAATATAATTATTTTGTGTTATTTATTTTAAAAAGATAAATGAGGTAATGCTCAAGGTGTCCAATTATTTTTTATTGTAGAAACTTCTCAGACTTTCGTTAGGTATTCATTTTCAATGAAATTATTGCATGGCTATTGATTCAAATACAAAGAAAACTTTATCATTAGAAACATTCTTTTGTTATCAGACTTCATTATTTTTTTCCTTAGCATCCTTCCTCTCGTTAATATCCAATTAGATTTCATAAAATAATTGGTGAAAAATTCGTTCTTTAATTATGAGTTAAAAAGTAATATACACAGTTGAGCTGTTCTATTTTATTTTAATAATAAGTGTAGGACATGGATAACTACGAGAGATACGGGACAAAAATATATTTCTTTCTTTGTAAAGAAAAAATCCACCCCACTCCTGACTGCTGTTTCTAGAGTGAAGGCAAAGCTTTAATTTTCAGCGTTACTCAGTGTGGTGAGGTCTAATCAACGTAATGCCCTTAATGACCTAGAATATACTTCATTTCCGCATTGGTCTAGGAATGATAACATAGTGCACTTCTGAGTAAGTATCTTTTCAATTCTCTTCCGACTTTTGTGAACATAACTTCAGTAATTGTTTTCTTCTTAGTATTTCTCAGTAATATGTTACACTGAAGACTCGGTCCGGATCCTTGGGTGTATGGTAAACTTAGTGGCCTTCGTTTCAGAGGGTCCTGGTTTCGATTCCCGACCGGCTTGGGTGATTTTAACTTTGTCTGGTTAATTCCTCTAGCTCGGGGACTGGGTGTTTGTGCTCATTTTGATAGACATATTCATTTACATAATAGACACCAAACTACCAACCACCAAATAGTGAATACATTCCTCCACATAGGGCTGGCCCCAGGAAAGGCATCCGGCCGCAAAATTGCACTAAATCCATACAATATGCCGACTCCAGAAAGTTGGAAAAACGGCCAAGATGATGACATCACATTGAAGAATAGATTTTAGCAATCCGCACGTAGTCTAAAAATCACTTTGATTTCAGTGTAGAATTTTCAACCTATAGGTTATAATTAATGCTTCGAAGACGGAAAATGCTTAGAGGTTTATCATTAAAGGCTTGATGAAGCCACAGGAACGCTATCTTTAGTACAACTTCTCTCAGATAATGCAGGGGCAGCTCTGTAGGATGCATCTGATCCTAATTACACGCTCCCGAAATGACAGGCTACGAAGATTTCAACTGCTCTGTACATCTTCAAAACTCGTAGCTAATTTTTCGGAATTGAGCTTTCCATAGAACGTAGATTATTTCAGCAAAATTTCAAGGTACGTTTCGTTATGAGCTCATTGACCTTGTAAGTAATTATGCTCGGACCCGGTGCCTTGCTTGCTTCCTGGATCATCTCACCAAGATATTTGAAGCTCTAGATTTTTTATATCTTTCCTAGTGTTCATAATTTTTGGATTTGATTTGATGTTTGACGTAAATTTGCTTTTTTTAAAGAGTTGTGCAGATCCGTCTTCATAGCTACGGCACGAAGAATATTGATTATTCTACGTGCTGATTCGACACTATTCGCAAAGATAGGTAAAGTAATTGAGGTTCACCCCTTTATTCTGTGTCCCAACCCTGAAGTGTTCCTTCTCTCTATCTCTCTCTGTTGCTCTTAGTTGTACTTCCAATTCTGTAATGACTTTTTCCAGTACACAGTTGAAGAACATTGATGATAACCCATACCCTTGTTTTACTGCTGTCTCAATTTCGAAGCAATCTTAGGTTTCCCCTCTGAATTTCACCTTTGACACATTGTTTGTGATGGTCTGTTTAATCAAGTTCCGTGATTTGTCGTCCTCATAAAACTCTTCCAAGATCCTCAGTATGGTCTCCTTGTCAATAGAATCGTAGGCCTTCTTAAAATCTACAAATACTCCTACATAATCATTGTTTTGGATCGTTTTGTTCCTGATTATGTTTCCCAATTTCAGGACCTGTTCAGCACATGATCTTGTTTTTTCTGAAACCGGCCTAATTTTCTCCACTTTCTCTGTCAGTTCATTGTTCATTTTACAGCACTTAGGAAAGTATCTTATAAGATACCGACAACAGTGAAACGACTCTGTAATTGTTCACTCAGTCTTGTAATTTTTGTGTGCAGCGGATGTATCAGGGAAAACTGCCATTCAGATGGGATAATCTCTTCAAGACCATATTTTATGAGACAACCTCTCTAATGCTTCAAATAATTGCTTGTTCGCCGTCTCCAACAATTCTGCCACGATTGAATCTTCCTCCGCTGCCTTACGATTCTTCATTGACATGACAATCCTCATTATTCTCATAATTCTCATGTTTCTCTTGTGGTTTAAAGTCTGGATCCTTGACTTTGAGTTCTTCAGTCAGTAACCTCCTCTTTCGGTTCATTACTGTTTGGAAGCTTTTCGAAATATCGTGCCAAAGTCTTACAGTTGTCTTTATCATTCGGTTTCATTTGTCCCTTTTTCTATGCAAAGAACAAAGTTGGTGCTTGATATCCAGAAAGTCTGATTTTGAATGCCTGGTAGAAACTCCTTGTGTTATTATTCTTAAAGTAATTTGCTATCTGTGACAACTGTTGGTGCCGGGCTGAGTGGCTCAGACGGTTGAGGCACTAGCCTTCTGACCCCAACTTGGCAGGTTGGGTCCTGGCTCAGTCGGTGGTATTTGAAGGTGTTCAAACACATTAGCCTCGTGTCGGCAGATTTACTGAAAACATTCCGGCACCTCGGCGTCTGCGAAAACTGCAAAAGTAGTTCGTGGGACGTAAAAACCAATAACATTATTATTAACAACTGTTGGTTATTGTAAGTCTTCTTGGCATGTCTAAATGTCTTCGCAGCTTCTTTTCTTACACAACTAAAGGCTTCGTAATTAATCATAGTCCTCGACACCTCATGGTACAAGAGGACCGGATTAAGTAAGTAAGTAAGTAAGTAAGTAAGTAATTAATCATAGTTTTTTCCGGCCCCGCCGTGTAGGGGACAACGCGTCCGCCTGTCACCCGGCGGCCCCGGGTTCGATTCCCGGCCGTGTCAGGGTTTTTTAATTGTAAATGATTAGTATCCCTGGCCTGGGGACTGGGTGTTTGGGTGTTTGTGTCGTCCTTAATGTTCTTTTCCTCACATTCAACACACTACACTTCCGCGATTCCATTTACACGCAGGTTCCTATCATATGGTGAAAGTAGTGACAAAAGGTCTATAGAGGTCGACGCCACGAACATATATAATTTTTTTAAATCATAGTTTTTTAAGAACTCCATCTTTTCCGAACTTGAAGGCGATTATCGAAATTTGTGCTTAAAAACTGTACGAATTTGCTGAAGTATGGAAGGTGCTCATGTTGATGAGCGATGAGCACCTTTTTAACTATGCACGTCTGACAAACTATGATGTGGAGCGATCGTTTTCGCAGTATAAGGCGTTGTTTAGAGATAACCGGCACGCATTTGTGATGGAAAATTTGGAGATGACTTTTGTTGTTCACTGAAAGTCTGAGACTTCTTCTAGCAACTAACATTCTAGCGTGTGATTGTTGAGTACGAAACAGTACACATTTTTAAAAGATGATAATTTGTTTTCGCCATATTTAAAGAAAACTTTACATATTTTTTGTAACTCGCTGGCAGGACCTAGTGTTTACAGTGCACCATGTCTTCTGGTATAGGCTAGAGCAATTTTGTTACTTTCATTGATCTGTCTCTGTCTTATCCTTGACTTTGACAATATGAAAGTGACTGAGGTATGAGCGATGCTAGTAATGCCATTCCATGTGCAGCCAGTCCCTGCTATGAATGGTGTGAACATGTTGCTCATAGGGTCGGTTGGTGCATGCATTTCAGTGGGCTTGGCAGACTGATATGTAATAGCAACTTCTGGTTCGGTGAGGAAAGCAACGGGAAACTACCTCACTCCTCATTTCCCTAGTACGCCTCTTCAGTGATGCCTAGGCCATCTATGACAGCTGATGGCAGAGCTGTTGAGGATCCAACCAGCCTTAGGGCTGAAGACTGAACATACACACCATAATATATACTCTGGCGTATTAAAAATGAATATACCATACTGTACTTTTCCATACACAGACATCACATCCATTTGTCTTGTGGAGCACGTTTTGTAGCACCATATTTTAAAACGTTAGATCATACTTATTTACCTCTTGAACGCGAGTGCTTGTGCGATACTTAAAAAGGAATAATTTTTAACGTTTTACAAAATATTTATTTATTTATTTATTTATTTATTTATTTATTTATTTATTTATTTATTTATTTATTTATGCCTTTATAAGTGGCCCTGTCTTACACTTAACCACATTCTATGCTAAATGTTAAATTGTCTTTTCTTACAAAAACATGATTACCGTATGACAGCGATAATCATAGCGATGGGGAGAGCTGCTTTTTACGTTTCTTGCGTATAAAAATAAGTATTTTCACATTTTTAGCACATGAAAATCCGCTCCCTAGTAAACAACAAGGAATGGAACCCACCATCAGGGAGAACAGTAAAACTGTGTGATATTATAAGTTCGCGGGTGCGAACTGCAATTAGCATGTGAACTTGGCTGTTTCACGGCTGACTGCCCTTCCTAACGTCAATCCTTTGTGGAGGGATACATTCAATGTTTCTGTGGTAGTTGGTACTGTAGAGTGCTGTGTGTGTATGAAGGGGAATGTCTTGGGACAGACATAAACACCCAGACCTCGAATCAGAGAAATTAACCAGGCGTGGTTAAAATCCTCGACCCTGCCGGGAATTGAATCCGCTCCGCTCTGAACCGAAGGCCCCGACGCTGACCATTCATCCACGGAATCGGACTTTGTATTTAACCACTTTTACCATTTCAGTTATTTTCTGAACAATGTTAAATAGAGGTTTTACTGTATTCGGAAGTTCCAGTTTGCTTTTGAATTCAATTTTTTGAAGGCGAAATTAATCTGCATTGAAACCATTGAAACAATTTACTCTACAACTACATTGCAGTTGACTAGTGAGTGTTTATCGAGTATTTTTAGTGTGGATTTATGCCCCCGTTTCACAGACGATATTTCTAAATCGAGTGAATGTCTTCTTATCTGCATAGGACGTAATCGGTCTATACTCTCTACCCACCAACGAGATATATCGAAGCAGAAAGTCAAATAAAATGTAAACGAATTGAATTACAGTATAATATTTTATTCACCTAAAATATATATTTATCATAAAATAGGAACTAACGGTGAAAGTAAACATTTATAAGCACTAAAGATGGCCTTTAATTCATTATAATTTGAACTGAAACGAATTTTTAACTTTTCTTTGAATGTTTAGCAGTTACAGGAACAAATAAGCATTTTAGGAAATATCCACACCTTACTCATCACAGGATTATTCTTATAAGTTACTCGAAGAACGACTGAAGTGCCCTCGAACGATCTATGTGCTTTTGCTATCGCACGAATTAGTCGTTTGTATATCGTCCAACGAATTAGCTATTTACCAGCTTCCTTGGGTGCTGAAGGTTCTTTTACAGTGTGCGTAAATTTTTCTGTCAATTCTTTCTGTTATTCCTAGATTATTATTATTATTATTATTATTATTATTATTATTATTATTATTATTATTATTATTATTATTATTATTATATCTACCTCCGTAGCTGCCGTCCTCGGAGGCCCGGGTTCGATTCTCGGTACTGTCAGAGATTTAAGAATGGCAGGAGGTTGGTATGTGGTAAAAACGGTACATGCAGCTCACCTCCATTGAAGGTGTGCCCCGAAAAGTGCTGTACCATCTCGAGACGAAGGCGCACATTCATTATTGGACTGTTATTATTATTATTATTATTATTATGATTATTATTATTATTATTATTATTATTATTATTATTATTATTATTATTATTGTACCGGGCGGTACACCTCTACGACGCAAGTTCAAATCTTGCGCTAATTGAAACTTCTCTACTGGAGAAACCCGGAACTTTAACAACTGAACTAACTCTACGGTTTATCAGAAAATGTCACTGAGTGTTTTTGATTTGCTTTTGTTGATCAAGAAGTGTGGACATTCTCTCACAGATGTCTCTACCAAAAACTATAATAACGCACTCTGGTGTAAAGGAATGAACCTTCTTGGAGAAATGTATTCATAAGTTTTGTCTTTACTAAATTTTGTTCTGTGGTTTGTGGGTTGGCAACATTAATCCTTTCTTTCCGCCTGTTTTGAATTTAGCCAATCAGTAATTTCTGTAATTAATTTTCCTCCAATCATAGCTTTCTTCTTCAAATTTCCATGTGTAATTCTTAGTCAACCAATAAAATTTGAGTGGGTGTGTCTACTCATTCCTGAAAGGTCTCGAATTTTCCACGAGGGTATAAAACTGCTGATTTTCTTGTCTCCAGGCCACTTCAGTAACATCTAGCTTAGTGTGTGGATATGTAGCGGGGGGCGGAAAGCGCCTCTTTCCTCGGGCAACAGATCTCCAACAAGGTAATGGCCTTTTAACATCTTTATTTCTTGCTAGCTCAGCAGTTTTACTCTCGGGGAGGGTTAGAAACCTTTAATATGTAAACTATTAAACATGTAAACCCTTTTCCTGGTAAACTTCAGTTTTTTAAAACTTTAATTCGGGGATAGAGAGTGCTTTACCCTCTCGAGCTCCCCTTCATTTGAAATTGAGGTGACTACGTTTTCATAACCGTTTCTTCTCTCCCTTAATGTATTAAAGTTTTCTCATACGAGTCACCTCCCTAGCTTGGGATTAGCCCCTGTGTATCGGCCTAGCGCCACTTAGGTTTTAAAATGTGTATTTAGGGGTGCAAGTTCACGCCTCCAGTCCTCTCTGTACTCTGGGCCAGTAACTTAACCTGTTGTTTTTTCTTTTTCTTCATGCGAAGGTCCTGTAGGTTGGGTACAAGATACCCCTGTTTCACTGTTAGTGTGCCTTGAGGGCAGTTAGGAGTAAAGTTCGTTGTGGCCTTTGATAGGCTTGTAAAATTGAGAGCAGGTCAGCTCTTTCTGGTATGTTGGAAGGCGCCTCTAGGAGGCTTGACATTACTAAGCGGGAGCAAGAGCTCCATGTAATTAGGGGTTTTCTGCCCTTTGGTATTTTGTGGTTGTGAGCCGAGAGCTCAGAGATTGTAAAAGTGGGGCTTGAAGCCCAGATCATTAATTTGTCTCTAAATCCTTACTTTTCTGGTCTTGTACCTGATTGACTTGTTAAGTTTTCAAATTCTATGTAAACTTTTGTTAACTCTTGTTGTCTATTGAAAATATAACCTTTATTTAAATTTTAAATTCATCTTTCGGACTCGTAGTTAGACCCATTCCAGCCCGCACCTTATTTCACCTCTGCTGTTCCACAGACACCTCGGAACAATTATTATTATTATTATTATTATTATTATTATTATTATTATTATTATTATTTATGATAAGAAATTTCACATTATTTTGGTGCAATTCAAATGTCTTTCTCTTGAGACTTTTGTGCTTGACTCGTGAGGGAAGCCTGAAATTGCAACACGTTACTGCAGACATAGTAGTTTATGGTCCTTTTTTTTTGCTAGCGGCTTTACGTCGCACCGACACAGATAGGTCTTATGGCGACGATGGGATAGGAAAGGCCTAGGAGTTGGAAGGAAGCGGCCGTGGCCTTAATTAAGGTACAGCCCCAACATTTGCCTGGTGTGAAAATGGGAAACCACGGAAAACCATCTTCAGGGCTGCCGATAGTGGGATTCGAACCTACTATCTCCCGGATGCAAGCTCACAGCCGCGCGCCAGTTTATGGTCCTAATGAGCAGATAATGATCATGACGTCAGTCTCAATAAGCACTAAAATAATCAGTTAACTAACCAATCAATCAAAGCTCTGTCATAGGTTGTATCGTGTGTAATTCTCAAGAAGGATATGTTTTGATAAAGCCCTGCGTGGGAATCATGTGAAATTCTGTTAAAAAAGGAAACCAAATTCGAAATTATGTTAAAAAGAAGGAAATCAAACTCGTGGCCCATTAAGAAAATTAAACCTGCTGAGACCTCTATTGCCCAACCTGATGCACTGCCAATATTAAACTATCACATGGTTTCTGCTCTGCTGTACTGCTTATTGTAATTATCATTAAATGGAAAGCAAAACCATCTTGATTACAGGGCATAGAGTCCTTTTAAGTATTGGAACGTTCCTCTATGCTTAACTTTGCCACCGCCGTTGCTCCCAGAAATGAACTTGTTACCTATTTCTATTGTAAGCTAAGTGAACGCCCACTGCTACGCGCCTTTCTAGTAGTGGAAGTCCTTCCAAGTAACTATTGTAGGCAACTCGTTGAATGTTGAAAATGTATTTAAAATCCCGAATGATGTATATAAAGTCATCCAAGGAGTATCTTTCAATTAAATTCCTTCAATAAATTAAAAATCTATTAACGATTTCTTCTCAGGAAATGACCATTCAAGGCAGAAGTTACTTCCATATTAAAACTGAACTTCCACCATAAGTTAATACAGATGGAGTGTTGTCAAAAATAGCATAACTCAGTCTGCACAAGGGCCATATTTCGGAAATTGGATCGTCCGGAGATCCTTTGATCGAAACCAGATTCTGACATCCATGATCCTGAGTGATTTTCAACTCCACATTAAGAAATTTCTGCCATAATATCGAATTTGAGGGTGAGTGCCCCTATCGCAATCCTAAACTAGAATAATTCCATTTACACTACCATAAACAACACAGTAACACATATTTAATGTATAGAGTTGATGGCTATATTTTCTAAACAAATGAAAATGTTCGAAAAAGTATGTAGGCATTTACTGAGATTTATTTAATTGTTTCTAGAAATAGAAGTTTGTCACCTCGTTATTTAAATATAGTCTTGGCTGAAGAAAGTTAATTATTACTAAATTACTGAGGACTCGCTCGTATCGCTACATTTCTTTGTCTAATTGGTTAATTTCAAGCGAAGAGAGCAGGTGCCTCAAATTCAGTTCGAACATCTCTGCATTCTGTACAGAGCTCGAAGCATTAGCGTATAATTTAAATTCCTGAATGTTCTCCTTGTGCCAAGAAATGACTGGCTGTTAACGTTGGTAGTGTTCTTTATGCATTTCTTCCTCGGTATTTATTAGCATGAATATCAAAACTGGACTACCTCAGAGATCCTTTCTACTTTGGTAATTGGTTCGTTATATTCAAGGCACAGTTGAAATATTGTTTGAAATAGTCATTGCGAAGTAATTACTCAGACTTTGTAAGGTGCTACTAATGACTTCGTAGACATGCTCATCTGTGAACTATTTGCACAATTTTAAGTCATGGTTGCCAAATATTCTTCTTGCGCTCTGTTATCTCGTAATTTTAAAGGCATAATGGAACGGTGACAATTTGCGGTAAAAGTTCCATATTGAGTACCCAATAAAGTACGCATTCGCAACGCGCACAAAGCAAACACCCACAGACTACGAATATATTAATTGTCGATCAGTGGTTATCCCAGCAAGCAAGGACAAGCGACAAAAATCAGGAATATATAATTACAATTAAAAACCTGTCGAAGAAAGTGTTATATTACCACTCGAACTATGTCAAGAAGCAGGCCAATAATTTTTTAATTTTTACCCCTTATGTTGAAAAAGCATTTATGGTGATTGTATTGGAAGGGAAAGTGGAGGGTAAAAGAGTTCAAGATTTTAGTTCATTAATCAAATCATTAAAGATATAAATGCGAAATTCTACGTGGGAATGAATAATAACAGAAGAAAGATAGAAGAGAAAAATCATTGTCTACCAAACCATGGATCAAGGCACCAGGAAAAGTATATATTTGAACTCCATCCCCTTAATGCGTCGCTTCGCTCGACATGTATGTTGCAGAGCAGGCCAGCCACGGATGAAACCGCGATAGTGATGCAGACAGAAGTATGATTCGTCCAGAATGATGATGCTATGCCATTCGTCCTCCCATGTACTACTCTATTGGCACCCGAAGACGTTCGTAGCGTGCAGTCGAAGTTAGCCATAGTAAAGGCTGTACTGAAAAGAAAAAAATGCCCTGAGGATGCGTATGGCGTCGAATCCTATGAGGGGAGATTGATACTGGGCAACACCCCAAAAGTTGAGAAACTGCTTATAATGTAGCTTTACAACGCGTAAAAGCCCTGCGAATAAGATGTCTGTATTCTTGTGCAGTGGCATGATTGAGTCATTGGGACCTTTACTGTCGAGTAGCCCGTCCTTCTGATTTACCTGTTCCATATTCGTATTACGTTGCGGGTACCAATCTCTCGTAAGGGTAAGCCAGATTATCGATATGTCACTATTTTCCCATGATCATAGTCGGAAATGCTTTAATATAGCTGCGGTATTTTTCGATGAGGCATACTTATACCATTTGTGCACACGAATGGCAAGCAAACGCGCTTCTATTGAAGGTGAATCACATGAACAGGGAACAACACTGGATTACATTTATGTATGTGTGTGGCGACAATCTTGACAGGAAGGAAGGAAGGAAGGAAGGAAGGAAGGAAGGAAGGAAGGAAGGAAGGAAGGAAGGAAGGAAGGAAGGAAGGAAGGACTTGCCGACGTGTGGGCTCGTGCATTGCATTGGTGGGCTGGCAGCGATATCGCTCGAGAAGGCGAGCAGTCAATCAGTCAGTCAGTCAGTCAGCGTCAGTCAGTCAGTCAGTCTGTTTTCACTTGCAGCGACGAAATTTTTGCCACTGAAGAAGAGCAACGTGGTGTAGTTAGATTTTTAGTGACAGGAGGAATTAGAGTTCGCAACTGCATCGGCGAATGTAGCCAATCTATGCAGAACGTGCTCTATCGTTAATTCGTTTGCAGGACTGGCACACACGTTTCCGCGAGGGGCAGGTGTTGTATGTCCTCCGATCTCTCCGCTCAGCGCCAGCCAGCCGCACGCATGCAAGCGTGAATATTTCGAGACTCGACGCGCAGCCTTCAGTGCGCGTGCCTGTGACATCGAGTGCAGTATAAAAGGAGCTTCCTGTCTATCACTCCTGAGGATTCTCCCCAGTGTCCTGCTCCAGAATACACTGTACGTCGAACACGGAGGCTACTCCTCTTAAAAATGTGTCCCGACCAGGTGGACTGAATTCTGGTAGTATGAGGTTTCACCTCAGGTCACTGCTCCAATTTCCCGTTCCTTCATTCCAGTCGAGCCCCGATGCTGTACTCTATACATCCCCAATCTCACTCAGGCTCCGACACACATATTAGATTCTCTAATTGTGAACTTAGCTGTCATTCTGTGCAAACTCATAAACTCAGACACTTCGAGTTAGAAGGAACTCTATTAGCTAATCAATGCTAGTGAATCTGATAGTTTTCGACTATCACGAACTGAACATTCCTACGAACTATCTTTTCAAGATAGAAGCTATTGTAAATACATTCAAAGTGTACATAGTGTATAGTGACAGAAACTCTCTCAAGCTTAATTATCTACTTTGCTTCAAGACAATTTTATGTTTCATTCCTGTAAATTTTATATGAAGCAAATAAATAAGTTGTGTTCATGTAAACCTTATCCTGTTTACAACAGCAGGAATCTATGAAGGACGAAGAGCGACCTGGTCAAAATCACGTTGTCATCACGAACGCTTTGGTGGAACAAGTCAACCGGATAACCCGCGCAAACAGACAAGTGACCATCAAGAACTTCAGCATGGATGTAGGAGTGAGTGTTCGTTCTATTTGTACTGTCATTAGAGACAGACTCCAATATAGGAAAGTGAGTGTACAGAGAATGCCACACCATCTCGCAGACAATCAGAAGAGCCTCCGTATGTCTTTGTCTTTGCAGCATCTTCTAAAATATCGTGCCGAGGACAATTTCGTGGAAATGTTTGTGGCAGGTGATGGCTCTTGATGCCACCACGTCCAATCCGAAAGCAAACGACAAAGCCAAAAGTGGAGCTATGTGAGCCCCCCCCCCTCACCACCACCACCACCACCATCAAACAAGTCGAGGATGGTGCAGAGTAGTGGCGAAGTGATGCTGAAGCAATCATGAAAGACCCCTTCTCCTTCAAGTCCCTGGTCTTGCTCAAACGATGGAACGTTGTTCATTATTACAGTATCCTCCACCATTTGCATGCAGCAGTCAAGGTCAAATGGCCAGCCCTGTTGTCCATCAAGGTGGATTTTCTACTTGACAGTATGTGGCCGCATTCGGCAGCTGTTACACAGAACACATGGGTGACGTTTGGGCAGACAGTGTTGGGACACCCACCTTATAGCCTGATCTGTCTCCTTGTAATTTCTATATCTTTGGTCCGTTGGATAAAGCACTGGAGGGTCGGCGCTTTTCCTTGAACAATGAAGTAATAGTCAATGTTGGCAACCGGTTCCATTCTCAGCAGGTTAGTCTCCACTTGATGAAACAGTGGGCCAAGCGCTTGAATGTATTTGGAGATTGCTTTTGAAATAAAACTTTGTTGATTTTATTTTGTGGCCCTTGTTCCATTTTAATTTCATGCATCCTTATATTACGTAACAGTGGCTCCCTCTCATCCCCTCTTTAACTACTTCCCGATGTCATAACTGCTCCGCATGTAATTCCGTTGTTCCTCCATGACCTATGCCAGAGGAAGACCGATTTCGGTGTGACTTGTCGGAACAAAAGCAAGCCTGTCAGGCGAGAGCTGTGTAATGTAATGTTGCTTAGTCAAACGGCGCTGTGAGTGCGGAACTGGAGGGGTCAGTCAGCTGAAGAACTCTCGAAGATAATAACGTGCGTGCCTCAGTGTGCCAAATTGGGCTCATCAGTTGTTAACTAGCACACCTACCAAGACGCATGCCAAAAAATATTCTAGAAAATTCTACAAAACCTTCGTCGCCAGTTTGAGTCCAACTTTGAGGCGTAGAAACATTTTCTGCTATGATTCAGATTTTTGCAACCCCGTATTCAGTCGATAGCAACAATGTTCCTAACACATACCAAATGTAACTGTTGAATATCCGTTGAATATAAACACAATGATGACTTCGCTGATTTTTACAAGAATGTATCCCAAACCAGATTTCCGAGATTGTATGCACTTGCTGCACGGATATTATGTATGATCGGTTCGACATATGGGTGCGAATAATTATTTTCTGTTCTGATGGCAGAGCTGTTGAGGATCCAACCAGCCTTAGGGCTGAAGACTGAACATACATACATGAAACTTTGCGTAGTCCACATGAAGTCATTAGAATTTACTGTGTGAACGTCCGGCTCCATTGCTAAATGGTTGGCAGGCTAGCCTTTGGTCACAGGGGCCCCGGGTTCGATTCCCGGCAGGGTCGGGAATTTTAACGATCATTGGTTAATTTCGCAGGCACGGGGGCTGGGTGTATGTGTCGTATTCATCATTATTTCATCCTCATCATGACGCGCAGGTTGCCTACGGGTTGTCACATCGAAAGACCTGCACCTGGCGAGCCGAACATGTCCTCGGACACTCCCGGCACAAAAAGCCATACGCCATTTCTTTTCACCGTGTGAACAATAGACTGACAAGTATGAAATCTGATAAAATAAAGGACATTTTCAATTCTATGACGAACCACATTACGGTATAACTATTACGTACGAGTATGTTTCGTCAGTAGGTTAATTGTTTTGGAACGCTCGCTACCAATAAATAATCCCACGTTCCTAGAAATAAAGCGAGAAAATTGACAATTTATTGTTTGACAACCTTATGTCATAATTCACTGCGTAACATGCAGTCTTCGATTACAAACTGCCCAGACATGACGTCCTAAGACTGATAAAGTAAAAGAATAAACGAAACAGAAAGCGCAGAAAAATATCCACGAAATTGTTCTATATGGCTCTCTTCGAAATTGCAGAGAAAATTGTATTATGTTCTGTTCTTTTTACGTTAATAAAACTTGGCTGTCTTTCACATAAACCAAAATTCTTATATATTATCTCATAACATAGACTTGTAATTGTTTATAATGTGTGACCAGTTGTGTATTCCAAGCTGGCCTTCTAACCCCAACTTGGCAGGTTCGATCCTGGCTCAGTCCAGTGGTATTTGAAGCTGCTCAAATACTACAGCCCCGTGTCGGTAGATTTACTGGCACGTTAAAGAACTCCTGCGGTACTAAATTCCGGCACCTCGGCGTCTCCGAAGACCTTATAAAGTAGTTAGTGGGACGTAAAGCAAATAACATTATTATTATTACGATGTCCAAGACGTCATTTGTATTACTGACATAAGATCGGTTTCCTTTTTCTCCTACATCGCTGAATCCCGCACACCTCAAATCATTTCCTCTTCCCCTGAGGTTACGAGAAAGTAGCGCAGTGCCCAGTGACGTCACAATCCGAACTCTTCTTTACTGGGAGCTTAACTAGTGGAGTGAGGTGACGCCACAGTGGCGCTTCCTGTCCTCCGCTGATCCGTGCATTCTGGGTATGCCGGTTCGATGGATGTATTTTAACCAATCTTACTGTTTTAATTGCCACCTGTGTGAGAAAAAGAACGTTTCAAAACTATCCAGGTTTGTGACGAATGCTTTTACCAGCTATGGCAGAAGGTTGTCAAACAATAAATGGTCAATTTTCTCGCTTTATTTCTAGAAACGGTGGATTATTTTTTGGTAGCGTTCCAAAACAATTGACTCAGTAAAGAAACATACTCGTACGTAATAGTTACACCGTAATACGGTTCGTCATAGAATGGAAATCGTCTATTTTATCAGATTTCATGCTTGTCAGTCTAGTGTTCACACGGTTAATCCTAATGACTTCATATATATATATTTTTAAGTACTTGAGTATTGGTTTCGTAGTTCGTTACGTGATCACCTTCTAAGTACAGAGTTGCAGAATTGAATCCCGATAGAATTGGTTCTCATAAGAGTACGAATATTTGAGAGACTCTTGTAACTAAATTTCTCTGGCACGTTATTGAAGCATTTTTCAGGCCAAAATTCTGGTACTATGACGTTTCTTAAGACGGGGAGTTATTTTGTAGGCCTTCTTCCGCTACTGAACGCAGGCGTCGTTTGGTGGCATGGTCTGCAACTTCACTGCTAGTTCGAATGGGCTAGAATTAGTTTATTTATTTGATTTATTTATTCAAATCATGCAGCAATTCATGAATTCAAGAAAAATGAATCTCTTAAGGAGTGTGCGGGTAGGCCTGTTCCGAGGATTTTTCGATGATGCAGACTACTAGGATGAGTGAAGTGTGTATGAGTACGTGAATAAGCACATTTTCCTTAAAAAAAAATAGAAATTTGTTTCCTACTTATAGGTTTATACTGCAATTTCTTATTTTATTATTACATAGGTAGATTTCTAAATAGTGGCAACAATGCTATAGCGCCACCGTTAAACGGAACCAGGCAATGTCGTTTATACCACAGGAACAGAACAGTTGTGAACGAGCGGTCATGGAATAAAGCCGCAGTGTTTCCGAAAGAACAGCAGAGTAGCCGGACAGAAATTGAATGTACTGGATGTCGCAATGTACGACAGTGTCACCAAGGACTGCAGTAGTCTTTAGGTGGATCTGCATTACCTTACGTAACAGTAATAAGGTGGGTAAGAGCCTTTATAGAAGGACCGATCTGTGTCTTACGGTCACCGCGAAGGCTTAGTGTGAAAGTTATGGTAAGTTTTGCCTACCATTGGGTTGGTGTTAACGTAAAGCCTACCTCGCTCCCAAGGTAGAACGATAATGCGGAGTACTATTGTTCGTTTCTGCAAAATAATCTGCGAACAGCGCTCAGAAGAAAACGACGACATTTTATGCATAACCCAGCTGTCATTCTACAGACAATCCAAGGCTGCATGCAGCAAGAGATGTGTGCCTACCACTCCCCACACTCTCCGGATTTATGTCCCTCCTCCCGAACAGTTGAACACGTTCTGCAGGCAATCGATCGCCCTCTTCGCACCATCCAGAAATTAGGCCGACGGTATCCAAAGGCTTCTGCATCGCTGGGGACACGTAAGGCTGATGACACACGGAGCGGTTTTCGCCGAGTCGGCGCATGTTTCTATTGTATCAGATGGGATGAAACAGACAGAGCGGTGCTCGCCGACAGGCGGCAGATTTGCCGACTCGGCCTATCGTGTAGCTGGCGGTGCAGCGAGCGTTTTGAAGACTTTGTGCGCGCTCTAGCGCCATAGATTTAATACATTCAGCTGAATCACGGCCGACTTGATGCTTCGCTCTAGTCGGGCGTGGCTGAATTTACGCGGCGATTGCATCATTGGTAGGTATTCTTGTATTAGATATCATGAAGTATCTTTGAAATTCAATAATATACACGTAAAAGGACATATAGAATAAGTAGACTTTTGGAATAAGAATAAGAACAATCCTTTATTTTTCGGTAATTTTAGCTAGCTTCCTCACCTAACGTCACGCTCACTAATGTGTTTTGTCCACTGCCTGCTCGATACACACCCGATGACTGCTTATAAGCAGTCATTTTAGATGCAGTTCGAGCAGGCAGTGATTTCGTCACAGTCGGCAAAAACCGCTCTGTGTATCAATCACAGGCGGCGGCCGACGCGGCTGCCGACTCGGCAAAAACCGCTCCGTGTGTCATCAGCCTAATACGCAACGCTGGTGGTTACACGAAAGGCCTGTAAAATCTTGAGCCCTGTATGTATGCTATGTATCTAGAACATAAATAGTTACCACTACTAAAAATTCTCTGCTAAAAATCAAACTATTTAATACTTTTATATTTATAATACTTGCTATCTTTATATTGCCATTTACATTCTATAAGTATTTCTATTATCCGGCTCCATGGCTAAATGGTTAGCTGAACTTTGTTTTAAAGGGTCTCGGGTTCGATTCCCGGCCAGGTCAGGGATTTTTCTCTCGACCTGAGGGTTGGTTCGGGGTCCACTCAGCCTACGTGATTAGAATTGAGGAGCTATCTGACGGTGAGATGGCGACCCCGGTCTCGAAAGCCCAGAATAACGGCCGAGAGGATGGGTCGTGCTGACCACACGGCCCCCTCGAATCTGCAGGCCTTCGGGCTGAGCAGCGGTTGCTGCGCAGGCCAAGGACCTTTCAAGGGCGTTAAGTGCCGTGGTTTTTTTAGAGCCTCATTCTCACAGACGCGTAGGTCACCTATACGACGTCACTCGATATACCTGCACCAGGCCTTTACGGAAGTCACACGACATATTATTATTATTATTATTATTATTATTATTATTATTATTATTATTATTATTATTATTATTATTATTGAACCCTTTGGTCCATATTGAGGGATACCTACCTTCCTTACCTATCAGCAAAGTTCATGAGATCTGTCTCTTGGGTCGTATCGGGTTCTTCGTCACTTGCTGAGGTAAAGGTAGGGTTCAGTAATTCTAATCTATCTACTGGAATGAAAGGACTATTTAAAAGATTCCTATTTATTCAGGAAAATTCTGAAACATTCTATGTCAACGGTATCATAGAAGTCAATTGTGTCCACTGGACACCACAATCATTTTACATAAACGTCAGAACACTGGTGTGAGACTTTAACGTAACTGCCTGACGGGCATTCATACTAGAAACCATTGTCTCAATTATTCATCATTTAAGAAAGGAAAGTCTGGAAATCCTTAAATTCGGCTTCCATGTGAGACCACATGTACCATCATAGTGATTCGTTATGGTCCAGCCCTCGTAACACGAACTCTGGACTCTGGGTATAATTAAGGCCGTCCAATCGGTGTGTGCCACACAGTGGTTCTACGGCATGGACCCTTAATTGAATCGATGTGACCTGCGTCTATGTCATGGACCGACATTTAATCTTCTAAGTTACTTTAAAGTCATTGTGGATGATGACCGCAAGGAAATGATGCTACAATGGCATATGGCCCTAATCTAAGTCACTGAGGTTGATGACCCCTGACCATCCAAGTTTCTAGGCTGAAGGCTAAACACAATTAAGTTACATCGGTTGATGACCAAAGTTTCCACTTTACTATCCCCAGCACATTCACTGCTCAATCACTCAAAGTTCAATCATTACAACAATAGCAATGCTCACAAACTTTGTGGCAGTAAAATCCATTTCCTTCGGATATGTCCCTTTAATCGTTACTTTATTTTTTAATATTCCCCAGAAAACAAACTAAAATTTCCAGAATGCATCTCCAAGTTATTCGCTTGATTAAAGTTATTTCAAAATGCGGTTTCACTGAATTTAATAATTAAATAAATTAAAATGATTTTAACGAAATGTTAAAGATCAGTAAATTTTATCTCCGCGGACACTGGTTTCTTCACAAATTCCTACACAGCTGTGATGTAAGTTCAATATTGCGATGTTTATCTGGCTGGAAAAGAATTGTTACATAATTCATGTCCAGTTATATATCTTGTCTCCTGATCTCGCACCTTTAAAATCTAATCTAGTCCTAACCGTTATTAACACTTGGATATCCTAATAATCTACGTACAAACCAAACAACTCGCCATATAATTACGATGTCATATCTCGTCATTACCATTTATGAATTTTGCACACCCCTCACAGACAAACCGATCATCATGGGTCGTATCTATATTTTGGACAACCCTGAATTTGGTTACTCTGTTCCTTATACTCAAAGTTCGTGATTTCAAATGTTCATTACGTCCCCAATTACAGTATTTCACAATACTCAGATCATTACCGGCTATGAATTTCAACTAAATCCAGCATTTTAACGTTTCCCCGGCCGAGAATACAGTACAATCTTAATTCCACGCCTGTCCCGTTATATCAGTTGAGGCCTCTCACCCCCCAAGCTCGCTTGGCAGTTACATGAAACACCCGGTTCGTTCTACCTGACTGACTTCTCAAAATGCTCCCTTTAAACTCTGCCGACATAATTAAACAAATACGATATTCTAACCAACAAAATGCACAGATTATGCTTCAAGATGCCCACACTAATTATACGCGTCGCCTATTAATACCGCTATGGATTTCTATGAATTTCTTTCCATTCTCAACATTATAATGACAGGACTCTAACCTGATTCTCACATCTCATCTCAACTCCTATAAAACATTCCTCGGGCTTCCGTGTCCCGGCTTCAATGACAGGACTCTAAAACCTGATTCACAAATCTCATATCAACAAACTAACCTCTGTTTCCCAGCTCCACAATTATCATCGACAAAGAACTGGAATAAATTCCTTACTAGAAATCTCGACGTCTAATATCGCACAATGCATTAATCATGAATAACTTCGCATAAATGATATCGTATTTAATAACTTGATTTTTATGAACAAAATGACTGAAACATTCTACTAGATCCTTTTATTGTCAGTCAGACACAGTTTAAAATGGGCATAGAAAAACGTTTCTCTCCGTGACCAAGTTCATCACCCTAGGTTCTCACCCGACAGCGCGCTTCCACTCGATTGAAAATGAGTGACCATGGATTATTATTATTAACGTCAAATTGCAGACAGAAAAATTTTACGTCGAATGAACATCTTAATTTGACATCACAAAATATAGGCAGTACACTCACACGGATGACGATCTACATTGGACGTGATATCACTTCGGAACCCTATTCGATAACTTTTTACAACATCATACGGCACTCGCAAGACTTCAAAATTTTTTTTTTTATCCAAGTGGAAAATAAAACAAATGACTCTTTTAGTCGTACTCTCACATTTACAAAACTTAGTAGGGGTGACCACTGCGTCGTATATCCCCATTCAAATACACTTTTTGAGACCACGAGACAAGATATAACAGGTAGTAAGATGGAAAGTCACCTACCTCATGTCGTCACGCCAGTGTTCGTCATAGGGCTCACCTGCGACCCTGGCATTTTATTTAGCCATTTTTACATTCATGGCTTCACAATTCATTGTTAATTTTCTTCAGGTTCCCTGGAATAAAGCATTAAAAAAAAAGAAAATACCTTTCACTTGTTTGTTGAGCGCACACGATGGACTATAATTATTTCCGCACACGAATTACTTAATCACATTAGAATTTATTCAGTACTTTGACCGTCCTATCTGGTACAATTATTTCACTCAAGAAAACTATCTCCTCATGGAGTCAAGACTTAGCCGCAATGGCTAAAATCTGCAGTTGAACTCAGTCTACTTTCGTTGGTTTGATTTCGCAGAGCAGCTCAACAATTTTTCGTCCGCTTTGTATCACAAATGCCGGAGAAGGAGACTTCGTCATGGCGTCCCTTCGTATTTATAGCAGTTACCCCCTCTCTTCGGATCTCTCCCTTTGCCGCCAAGAAAATTTCTATAAATTTTCTGACTTACCTAAACTGTAATTTCAAGAGTTTTGAAAGTGACTACATGCTTGCTACATTTCTGGCGGTAGTGTTCATGGGCATTTAAAACTTTTACGGGTTCGATTTGTGAGTTGATTGACCTCCTTTGATAGGCACTATATTTTTTGACTTGGCTTGGTCACGCCATGTACACGCGCTTTGAAATAGTTCACAAAAATGACTTGAGATTCTTCCGCCGTTGACACGTGTGGCTGACGTCACGTACCCCAGAGCGTGGGACCGAAGGTAATCACCTCCTCGTCACGTGTCAAATCCATGCTATCAAGAATCCAACTTTTAAATGATTGTCGATTTATGCATTATGTTGTTAGGGCACAAAGGTCATGGGTTCATTATTATTATTATTATTATTATTATTATTATTATTATTATTATTATTATTATTATTATTATTATTATTATTATTGCCATCATCTCCATGTTTGCTGTTAATAGGTTACTACTACACTGTATAATTTTTTTCACGTTTGTTGTCATTTTCTATTACATAACTTAATTGTATGATTTTAATGTTGTGGTTAAGTGTAAGAGAGGGCCTTGATCCCTAACTTCACCGCCAATAAAGACGTTATCTGTCTGATCTGTAGTGAACTAAGTATCTCTAGGTCTAGAATGGAGAAAGTGAAATCTGTCTGTAGATGAATAAGGGCAGAAAATCTCCAGGACGAAGGAAATTAAAACGAAAAGTTCCAAACAAGAGCCAGTAAGCAGGTTCAGGATGTAGACAGAGAATGGGGGCATACAGGGATGCTGTAGTAGAAGCATCCAGGGAATGCGTAGGAACAACTGTGTGTAAAGATGGGAAGCGTACATCTTGGTGGAATGATGGAGTGAGAACAGCTTGTAAATGTAAATAGAAGGCCTATCAGAAATGGTTTCAAACAAGGACTGATGCAAACAAGGAATTGCACGTAGATGAAAGAAACAGAACAAAACAAATACATGTTGAATCGAAGTAGCCATGGGAAGGTTTCGGCAATAATGGCGTGCGGCCCCTGGAGAGGCCTGGTGGCAGGTCTCTCGAGTTGACGCCGTATACGCGACCAGCGCTTCCGTGTGAATGGGGCTCTACCTAAGATAAATATTATAATGCCGAAGACGGAAGAAATACCCAGGCCCCATGTCATAAGAATTAACTAATGAAAGTGAAATTTCCGACCCGGCCGTTAATCGAACCCGGAACCGCTTGGATCAAAGGCAACATGTTAACCATTTATCTACGGATCCGGGCAAGGTGATAAACTGGATAATAATAATAAAGAATCTTAGAAAGGAAAAGAAAAAGGAAATGAATAGTGTTTCGTGAAAATCAGGTGAATTCATAGTAGATCCCAAGGGAATCACTGGACAGGTGGAAGGAATATTCTGAACATTTTCTCAACATCAAAGGAAGTCTTTTTTGTTGACGTCACAAACCACCGAGTTCACAGTGAACAGGACAATGATGCAGTGAATTTACGCTTGAGGAAGTGGAAAGGATGGTAAATAAACTACATTGCTCTCGTCATAACACATCAAGAATAGATTGATGCAAGTGTGTAATGGACTAGTATAACTTGGAAACAATTCTCTAAACCCATGGGTAAATAGCGAAAATATCGATCTTGATTAGTAGGGGTTTTATTATTATTATTATTATTATTATTATTATTATTATTATTATTATTATTATTATTATTATTATTATTATTATTATCATTATTATTATTATTATTATTATTATTACTTGTGAAGTGCGGCTATATACGCTGGTATTTCGATTTATGAACTTGTTTACGTCTATTATTATTATTGTTATTATTATCTACGTAATTGTGTACGACAGGTTGTCAGTACGGACTTTATTTGGTATAAATCGTGGTCGTATCATTTTTATTCGTGTGTTGTATCATCTGTCTGTGTAACAGAACATGTGAGGTTATGTCACGATACTTCTGCTGTATGTTTATTAATACGACTTTATTTAATATAAGAACACGTAATTAATAGTATATACAGTAATTTATTATTACCTGTAAATAAGATGTATAAGTCCGATGTAATGTTGTGCAACACAGGGTAAGAGTCTAGAACAGCGCACCTTTGTCCTTATGTTACTCTTGTTTTACAGAATGTTCTATTCATTTGTATATAGGTTATTGGAAACTCGAGAAGATACGAGAAAGCATGATGTGTCATACTTTTCTGGACGCCTGGCAAGGCAAGGTATATAAAGGACAGTCTTGGGTTGTTTAGTCGAGTTGTTAGTGAGAGTCGTTAGTCGGGTTAGGTATGTGAATGTTGTGGTTTTGCCGTTGAAGTGGTTATGTTGTGTTGGTACAAGTGTTCCGTAGTTGGTTGACATGCTAATGTGGCAGTCGATTGAGTTCAAGATGGTGGTTCATTTGATGTGCAACTATTAATGTGTATAAAATTTGTAAATAAAACAGTGTACACAATTAACAGCATCTCGTGTGTGCGTCTTTGTGAAATTAGACCTGAAATGGCGAAATATGGTGGGAAAGCAGAAATGACATGACTTCACAGAATCATGAGATTAATAAGGTACTTTCTGACTGGATGAAATCAGTAATTACACCTATTTAAAGCAAGGGAACAGAAAGGATTGAAACAACTATCGAGGTATTCCATTGATCAACAGACTAGGCAAGGTGTTCACTAGCATTTTGGAAGGGAGGGTGCGATCAGTGGTTGAGAGTAAGTTGGATGATAACCGGTGTGGTTTCAGACCACGAAGGGCTGTCAGAATAACATTTTCAGTATTCGCCAAGTAACTGAAAGATGACAAGAGAAGAATAGACGGTTATGTTAAGTTTCGTAGATCTAGAGAAGGCATATGGCAGGTATGGAGGAAAAGCTGGTAGCCGTACTGAGGGGTTAGGGGATCAAGGGTAGATTATTAAAAACAATCGAAGGCTTCTATGTTAATGATTGGCCTGCAATGAGAACTGATGGTAGAATGAATCCTTGGTTCAAGGTCATTACAGGGGTTTTTTGTTCGTGCTTTTCGTGGATCATCTACCGAATGGTGTCAGGGAGGGATTCAGTTAGGTGGAAATGTAGTAAGCAGTTGCAGTTTAGCCTATGTCGACGACTTGGTCTTAATTCAGACTGTGCTGAAAGCCTGCAGTGCTTGAAAATAGGTTCAGTGAGTATCATACAAATTCCAAGACTGAAGTGATGTCAGTAGGGATGAAACCTGAGAAATTGAATGCTAGGTTGGAAATACAAAATTGGAACTTGTAGATAACTTCAAGTAGATCTATCCACGATGTGTAACATAGTAAATGAAAAAGAATCAAGGTGTAGCTGCGGTGAGTTCACAGTTGCGATCAACGGTATCCCGTAAGAAATAAGTCATCTCCCGGACGAAACTATATTTACACCAGTCTGTTTTCAGACCAACTTTGCTATACGGGAGTGAACGCTGGGTGGACTCCTTTATCTAAAAATGGCTCTATCAAGCCTCGTTTCTTGTGATACCCAACTCAGCCGTATTTTGCTTAACTTCCATGAACTATCAGATTTTTTATTATTATTGACATGATTAAATATTCTCTTCGTTAGCGTTTTTAGATTCATCCGGACCAAGTGACCGTAAAAGGTCATCCAATTTTTGATGATACTGTCTGAAAGGTTTTCATTTTAAAAATAAAGTTCTTTATTGTTCCTTTTCCTCCATTCATTTTTATCTTTGGACCAAGAATTTTCCTTAGTACTTTCCTACTATTCTAATTAATCACTTTCTCCCTTTGTGTTAAAACCAATCATTCACCTGTATACAGGCATTGTGGTTTTATGACGGTATTGTTTCGCTTGTATTTACATTGATTTTTTGTTGAAAATATCTTTAGTTAATTGATAAGCTAGTTCCATTTTTGTGATCTTGTTTTATTTGCTTTTTTATTTAGACCATTAGGCTGAATTATTTCTCCAAGGTAGTTAAATTCGTTTATTTACTCCTTGGCGATGATGCCTTTGGTTCAGAGGAACTCGAGTTCGATTGCCGGCCGGATCGGGGATTTTAATCGCATCTGATTAATTCTTCTAGTTTGAGGACTGGTTGTATGTGTTTGTTCCAACACTCTCCTCTTCACATTCACACAGCACCCAACCACCACAGAAACACGGAATAGTGATTACATCCCTGTACATAGATGTGGCGTTAGAAAGGGCATCCGCCCGTAAAACAGAGTCAATTCTTCATTATTTTATAATACCGTTCGCACCCGCAACCCCACAAACTGTCGGAAAAGCGGTAGATGAAGAAGATACATTTTTTTACTTTAATTTTAAGTATTTAGGTTGTGTGTACTCCCAGGATGGTAATATAGTAAGTGAGATTGAATCAAGGTGCTATAAAGCTAACACAGTGAGCTCGCAGTTGCGAACAACAGTGTTTTGTAAGAAGGAAGTGAGCTCCCGGACGAAACTATCTTTATATCGGTCTGTTTTCAGACCAACTTTGCTTTACGGGAGTGAAAGTTGGGTTGACTCAGGATATCTTATTCATAAGATAGAAGTAACAGACATGAAAGTAGCGAGAATGATTGCTGGTACAAACATGTGGGAACAATGGCAGGAGGGTACTCGGAATGAGGAGATAAAGACTAAGGAATGAACTCGATGGATGAAGCTGTACGCATAAACCGGCTTCGGTGGTGGTGTCATGTGAGACGAATGGAGGAGGATAGGTTACCTAGGAGAATAATGGACTCTGATATGGAGGGTAAGAGGAGTAGAGGGAGACCGAGACGACGGTGATTAGACTCAGTTTCTAACGATTTAAAGATACGAGGTATAGAACCAAATGAGGCCACAGCAATAGTTGCAAATAGAGGATTGTAGTGACGTTTAGTAAATTCACAGAGGCTTGCAGATTGAACGCTGAAAGGCATAATGGTCTATAATGATAATGTATGTATGCAGTTTCCCACATCTCGTATTAAGATATTTTGCAGCAGCTTTAATGTTTGCCCTAAATTCCTCTTTGTCAAAAGAAATTTATAGCCCTGCTTTTCCTGCTGCCTCTTTCAAAACGAGACGAGCTGCCTGGCCAAACCGGTAAAGGCGTGTTCGGTTCACTCGGAAGGACGTGGGTTCGATTCCCCTCCAGGAAGTCGAAATATTTAAGAAATATGATTTTCACATTCGGCGGTTCACATGGCCCTGCCGTCCACTCAGCCTACATCAGCCGATCCTGGAGCCGGCTCGCTGGTCAGTTGCATAGCTGCTGTCCAGTCTCGCTGCTCGCTCTCAGCTATTTAGTCGAAGCGGAGGATTGACACTACTGTGCCTCGAGTTGGGGAAATCTTAGCACTCCGCGGGCAGGAATGTAAACACTGCTGGCCAGCTAGGCTTCAAAAGCGTGCCGGTTGTTAACGACGAAATGGCAAGAACTATACACGCCCTGGAATAGAAGAGAAAATTATCATACTCTATCTAAATTGAAGGATCCATTTGAATGAACTCTGGCACCCAAATTATGGACATTCCAGTTAATTGTTTGTCTGTGAATTTCAGGTCAGGGCAAAGTAGAATCATACCTGTAGTACAAATGGCGATCAACGTGGTTGCAGACACGTATGAGGTGAATGGTGGAGAATAGTTTACCTAGGAGAATAATGAATTCGGTCATGGAGGATAAGAGAAGTAGAGGAAGATTAAGACAACGATGGTCAGACTCTGTTTCTAATTGTTTAAAGGTAAGAGGTATGGAACTAAACGAGGCCACAGAGCTGGTTACAAATAGAGGACTGTGGAGGCGTTCAGCAAATTCACCGAGGCTTGCAGACTGAAAGCTGAAAGGCATGACAGTCTATAATGATGTATGTTCAAATTCCAAGAATAACGCGAATTGCTAGACTCTACTTGAAGTAGGCCTACAAGAAGGTGGTTGCTACTCTTTAACTAAGAATCACAAAAAGAAAAGTCAAGGATCCACGTGGAATGTTTGAAAATCCACAACCTGTTTCCAGTCATTCGACGGGGTCAGGAATGGAATGAATGAAGACCCCATCTAGCGGCGAGGATAGGAATTGTGCCGGTTGCCAAAGCCTGCCGCACTCCTCTGGGGCGATGATTAATGAATGGCAGATGAAATGAAATGAAATTATATTAGAAGATGTTGCTGGAATGAAATATGACAGGGAAAACCGGAGTACCCGGAGAAAAACCTGTCCCGCCTCCGCTTTGTCCAGCACAAATCTCACATGGAGTGACCATGGAAAATAAATAATTCAAACTTCAAACCTAAAAGATTGTTATCTCATTATCCCTCATCGTATGCAGTGGTTATTTTGTCATTATGTAAACAGTTATCACGATACACAGTCCATAGGTATACAGAATGAATGTCTAATGAAGCAATGCCTACATGTTTTCGTCTAATGACAGTTGGTCTACAATAGTAAGTCCACAAAACAATGTACCATCCGTACCATCCACTTACCGCATGTCTATGAAATTTCTGCTAAGTAAAGTTGTTCTACATATGCAATATGTGTGTGTGTGTTCTGTGATGGGGTAGAACATAACTGAAGTGCATTTGCTGTTGGAGGAAACGTATACATGTAAGGTTACATATTACATTTCTGTATAAGGTATACCTACAGTATATGTCTTTTATCGTTAAGTTAAGCGCGGAGTGGATCTACGAACTGCTCATCCTTTAATCAAGGTTTATCTATCTTCTGCACCGTCCACAACACTGATAATGGAACGCAATTTCAGCTCAGAGACACAATTCGTTCGTTTCCAATCGGTAATGCTATATTCTTTTCCCTCTGTTCTACTTAATTTCTTCTGGAATAGAATTACGTTCTTTACATTTACACCACGGATTCTCTGTTACTCTCTCGTTTTCACTCAGTTGTTGGCTGGAAGGGAAGATTCGTTGGGCACAGGTGCCCACCACAACCCCTATCCAATTCCGTCACATCCAGCTACCAACCACCCTGCCGCTTCAGTTCGCTAAATCTAAATGCAACCCTTTAGTCGCTGGTATTAGTACGTCTGCGCAGCTCTGACTGTCAACATCATGTTTTATGCAACTCTATATGATAGAGCCTCTCTTTTACCATTCCATTTTCTCCCCCTGCCTCCCACCACTTCTCTCTTTTATAAAATGTGTAATAGCGCGCCTATATACGGTATGTTTGCATGCTTGCCTCTAACCAGAAGGTTTTTTTTCATAAAAAGGTTTATACATAATGGATGAAGCTGGGAAAGAATCTAAACATTGGAGCAAATTAGAAAGAGAGTACGCAGCATTACATGATAGCGGCTTCTATCAACTGTTTCCAGAGGCGCTTGCTCGTAGAGCACACCAGCGTCGGGTTTACCCTCGGAACTCAACTTTACGAGCTAAGAGTGAGGAATTAATCGTTGTACTTCATTGACACTGCCCTGTAAATATCTGATGAGCAGCGCGGAGGGTACACGGCTCTACTCTTGAATTCTGTAGTGTTACGATGAATGTTTGTTGTTTAATGTTGTTTCGCTCTTAGTTTTAATAATAATATTGCAATTAAGCCTGTGGCTCTCTATTCTTGTAACTTGCAGTTTGAGCCTTGGTTGTAAAAATTTGTTTTCAGCTCCGTGTTTCTTAATTAGTGTCAGTTTTCTCCTTTCTTGTATTCTGTAATGAAATATTTTATATTATTATGTGTAATTGATAGGTACCAGAATCAGTGGCATTCAGGTGACCTGACTGCCAATAGAGCGTCACGTAACATACTTAAGAGACTAGCATTCGGAGACAAAACTGTTCTGTGTGTATTTAATAACTTTGGTCGGTAGATGCAGAGTAGGTCTCGGCCCGTAAGTGGCCAAGGCTGGCCCGTGGTCCAACAGCTCTACCCTCTGACAGGCCAACCGAACAGAGGAGGGGTGGCCACGGCTCTACCGTGGCTCTACTGCATTCGGGAGACGGGACAGGGCTGGACATCACGGCTGGCCCCAACCGTCGGCTGTCCTGAGAATGGTTTTCCGTGGTTTTCCATTCTCCTGCACTAAGGCGAATGCCGGGACAGAGGCTAGTATAGGCCACGGCTGCCAATCCCCTCACCTTCTCTGAGCATCTCCTTCACCTCAACTAATCTCCCGGCCTGAGAGACGGCGTCACAGTCTGAGGCCCGCCTCCCCCTTCAGGGGAGGAATGAAAACGTTTTAGTAGTAGTAGTAATAACTTCTCTCTTTTATATGCAGGCTGTAGTTTTATACGTGCATGTGGGGATTTTTCTATTGCATTGCACTGTAATAAAGCGAAATTACTTTCAAAAAGACCAGTTTTAAAGAAAGTAAGGTACGTAATTATCTTTACTGTGTATAGGCCTACTCGTTGTAGAAATACCAGAATCATCACTCGAAACTAGGCAAGTTAGGAATTTGGATCTATTAAATTATCATAAAAACATACGCAATTATAGCACACAATGATGATGTTAAAATATTACATTTAGATTTAGATTTACATTTAGATTTAACTTCACATATCAATGAGAAATGAAAAGGTCTGTAAAATACCTGCATATTAAGTAGCGAGTGAAGAATAACTTCCACGAGATGCGATTTACTGCGTTCTGAATTTAAATTATTTCAGTGTCAGACACTGTCACTGTACCAAAGTCATAAGTGGTATCTGCGCTATACAATAGATAAAAAGTAACTTTATTTAATGTGTATTCAGTACGGTCCTTTTTAATCTGATTCATTTTTCGGGGACGGGCTTAAAACTGGTTAATGTACTGCAGGGTTTTATATTAACGCACACACCGAGCTCGATAGCTGCAGTCGCTTAAGTGCGGCCAGTGTTCAGTTTTCGGGAGATAGTGGGTTCGAACCCCACTGTCGGCAGCCCTGAAGATGTTTTCCGTGGTTTCCCATTTTCACACCAGGCAAATGCTGGGGCTGTACCTTAATTAAGGCCACGGCCGCTTCCTTCCCAATCCTAGTCCTTTCCTGTCCCATCGTCGCCGTAAGACCTATCTGTGTCGGTGCGACGTAAAGCCAATAGCAAAAAAATATATATATTAACGCACAGATAAGTGCTGGATACTAAATGGCAGGCAAAAGAGTCGTATGGAGTGACCTGAAATAATTGTGGTTATCCAGTTTTGGGGTGAAGACATGATTTCACGCCATTTAGGCTGCACCTGTGTTAATTCCAACGTTATACTTACGAGGAGGCAGAGAAACTGGAGTTGTGCCGGGTGACCATTTAAGGGAAATGAAATTAATTTTATGGGATAAACATCGAATGTGTCACCAGAGATCTTTTACATGCCGACATTGTAAAACATGAAAATGCACAATGACCGTTTTCGCCCTTCAAAAAGCCACCTGCATCTGCCGGATTTGAACCTGAGAGCTTGGGATCCCTAGACCAACTCTCTACCACTGAATCAAATTGCAGTAGGCTATACACTGTCAACTAATTTTCATGTGATTAACATATAATTTATTGAATCCTCAGTCCGTTGATTGATAAAAAAAAAGCATAATCAACTCCGTACAGGCCATGAAGGCCCTTGGAGGGGTGGAAGGTAAAGGTTTCCACTATCCGTAACCGCGGTACTTGATGGGGTAGAGTGTTTAACTCTACGCCCGGCCGCCTTTGCCCCCAGGAATTAACCTGGTACTCATTTTTAGTGCAGGCTGAGTGAACCTCAGGACCAGATAATTGATCAGATTTCAAACAATTTCATCATCAGCTGTCACAGAAAGCATAAGCTTCACGGAATAGACATGCTAGATAGAGTGAATGCAGTTTCTCGTTGCTTTCCTGACCAGTCCATGTGATCATAACATTTCAGCTACCAAACTCACCGAACTACAAACGGCATCTTCTTACCATTTATTCCAGGAACTGACTGTAAACATCATTAGCATCACCTATACCTCTTAACGTTACTGAGTGAGTTGGCTGCGCGGTATGGCTCATTCGGAAACCCTGAAGGCGGTTATCCTTCGTTTCACATTTTCACACTAGACAATGTACCTTAGTCAAAGTCACCGTCCCTTAACTTCTTACTGTTATCAGATCAACAGTGTATAGGACTGCGTAGAGTATGATAAATATAATGAAACATGTGTAATTGTCAGATACTACAAGATAATTCCGATACCAGACTCCTCTAGTTAAAAATAAACACCATAAATATGCCAATGTCTTGTTCGCAATATTCCAATATACTATGCTCTAGGAACATTATAGATCCTATTCCATTTTTCCAACCGATTAGAATATAACAGATACCTTCGTTTGTATTCCGCCGTGGACTTGGAAATCGAATTTTTTTGATATCTACGTCTGTGATTATGCCGGGGGAATAGATGAAAATATCGGTCCGGCAGGAAGATATGTTAGTTTATTGATGCTTCTGAGCATTGTGTGTTTGGCTGATGACGGCTTCATCAGTTATAAATGTGCATAATCAGATCCGTGTAGCTGCCGGATCGGCCGCACCATTAGGGGAACGGAGCAGAGTGTGCCGACTAATGGAAAGCGGTCTGCAGTCTCGTGCGCCATGTTTGATTCAGAGTAACGAACGAGGGTTGAAATGAAGGAAAGATGGCTGCTTTCAGAGCGGTACCGACAGGTATCGTTAGAAGGTGAAAACACACAGCACACTGACTCGAATATGTTTATAATAAACGCGGTATTCTTCGTCTTTATTAATAACTAATTTTTAAGTAGTTTCTCCCAGGTGACCTTTTTAGTTTTGACACTCTGAATTGCTGCCGTCCGCCAGCAAAGCGGAACTCTGCTGGACAGTTCCTATGGCTGAATTCATTTTGTCAAGTAGACACAGACTGAACCACTAGATATCTTTAACATGCCGATAATAATTATGGCACAGAGTACTAAGATATTTGACCGTCCTTGGAAACTCGGCTACCTCAGCTGGAATCGAACCCGTGAACTTGGGATCAGGAGTTAAAAATCTACCTTTAATCCACCGTGACGGTTTATAAAGTGGCAATCGGAAAGAATAAATCTTGTTGATACTAGAAATCTATTCAGTCACTAATAACTTGGATGTAATTTACAATGTTTGCTTTCGATTTAGGTCAGCTATATAGTCAGCCCCAATTGGTATTTTCGACTCTCTTTGAAGAAGTTCATTATCAACTGACATTATCTAAATGGTCAGCGTTGAGGACTTCGGTTAAGAGGGTCTCGGGTTCGATTCCCGGTCGGGTCGGGGATTTTAATCGCGTCTGATTAATTCTTCTGGCTCGGGGACTGGGTTTTAGTATTTGTTCCAACAATTTCCTCTCTATATTCAGACAACACACAACACTTCCAACCACCACAAAAATACTACCTCCATGTAGGGTTGGTGTCAGAAAGGGCATCCGGCCATAAAATAGGGCCAAGTCCACGTGTGCTACATAGTTCGCACCCGCGACCCAACAAGTGTGGGAAAGGCGGTAGAATATACAATTAATTCGCTACGATGTTGGTGGGGGCATGTTGAAATTAATCTACAGCCTAAAACAACACAAATATCCGTGCCTTTGTGGGGATTCGAAACTAGCAATATACACGTGGCAGTTTCCTAGTCTCATATCTTGGCCCCTAAGCACTCCTACCGTCTTAAGATATTTTTTCTGGTTTTTCGGAGCCAGAGTTAACAGTCATTTTTCCCTTCAATATTACAAATAATTTATGAAATCATCTATTATTATCCTGGCTCAAGCCAATGAAGGCGATGTGACTGTTAACTCCTTATTAATAATCAAGAAATGCAAAACTCCAAAATGTGACGAAAAAACCCATCTTCACCAAAATTGTGGCGAATCGCTAAGGTATTGTATACTGTAGTAAATAAGACAAATACCAGTAAGAACAGCCTCCTTCAAGTCGAGCAAGTAGCTGCGCGGTTTGGGCCACGAAGCTATCAGCTTGGATTCGGGATATAAGAGATTCGAACCCCACTGCGGGCAGCCCTAAAGATGGATTTCCAAGTTTTCCCATTTTCACACGAGGCCTTTATTAAGGCTTCGGACGCTTCATTTCCACTCCTAGCCCTCTCCTATTCCGTCGTCGCCATAAGATATCTGTGTTGGTGCGACGTAAAAAAGTTTAAAAATCTTCAAAGTGAGTAAAGAAACGCCCACAGATACATCCTCATTTTAGCAGATGATATATTCTCATTATGGACGTCAGACTTACTACATTGCTTACTACTTCTACAGTGTCAATCCTAAATAATGTAAAGATCAGTTACGTAGATGTTAGCGGAAAGGAACTGGCCACGCTACTGTACGTAAACTCCGGCTCAGGCACACCTCTGAGGAGGTTCGGACCGGCCTTCGGGCAGAATACACCCTTACCTTACCTTTACGTAGCCTAGATGTTAATGACGTTGAACTGAATCATTGTCAACATACAAGTAAAATAATATTATTAACTCTGGATTGCGTGCAGGCCACGACATTGTGTTGACATCATGATCAGTAATTCTTGATTTGTATGCCAGCGCATTATCTTGCTGAAAAAAGTATAATTTTCTCCTAGCATTTGACAATAATGCGCACTGACAATGGACTCATTAGCAATTCTCAACTCCTCAGGGCCTTCAGACGTAATTACAACCCATATTATAATAATCGCTTCACGTGTTGGACGTCGGAAGAATTTCCCTGTCTTCATGCGTCGAACTAATACGTTTATCTTCGGGAATAACTTGAAACGAGAATCATCTGAGAAAACAACACATATCCATGCTTCTTTCAAACAGTGACGACGCTGAATATTAAACTCCAAACATGCTTTCCTGTGCACTTTAGATAAACGAGGTTTTCAAAAGGTATAAGAAGAATTCAAGCCTTTTTTCGCGAAGTTTTCTCAGAAACTTTGTTAAAATTAATGTTAGCATTGTGAATGTTCATTGAATTATTTGTGCAGCATAATTAGCATGGTTTAGTACCCATCTGAACACTCGGTACCGGAAGCCGGATAAAGAAAAGAGCGATATTCTTCTTATTTCCTATATTTCTCAAAATTAAAAACAAATGTGTCCACTTTCAAAACGTCACACTATATTTCTAATTTTTTTTTCATGCCACAGGCTAAGTAGCTACATCATCTGTAAGTCTTTACACGAGGTTTCATTTACCTACCGGTATCTGTAGGCCTACTAAAAGTTATAAATATTTCACCTAAAAGGCTAACGGTTTTTTGTTTGTGGACCAAAGTTACAAATACTCATAAATAATTCATGGATGAACACACAGACTTCTGGTTTTCACAGGAAAACTCCATTTATAAAGCACTTTCATGGATATTTAATGTTATGCCTATTGATGGAAGTATAAGGACAAGAGCTGATTTACAACTTTTTGAGGGGTGTCCCTAAACTTACTGTGTCTGTTAGGTTATCAGTCCGAAGGCTGGTTGGATCCTCAATTGGTACCACTATAGGTTATGCTGTTATAGCGAAACCACGAAAACCCATGGCTGTGTCAAAATGAGGCGTACTAGGCAGGGTGAAGAGCGAGGCAGTTTGCCATTGCTTTCCTCACTGGGCCAGAAAGTGCTATTGCAGCACAACCAGCCCTATGATTTGCACCTTTCATAACACTCAAACGCACTAGTCTTGCTCCGAACGTCATTACTCAGCACTACCTATATTTCAACAGCTTCCATACTGTCACAGCCATAAATGAGACATGGACTTCCGTGGAAGTACTGTATCAATCAAGAAGAGGCAACAGGTATACCTGTATTCAAGTTCCAAGATATTAGATTGCAAGCCTTCAGCACAGTGTGTCCTCTGGATCGGGGGCTGGGAGTTTATGTTGGTCTTAATATACGCCTCTTCATTTACACACAACACACCAAATAATAATAATAATAATAATAATAATAATAATAATAATAATAATAATAATAATATATGGCCTCAGCTACCGTGTGCAAACTGGCGCCATCTGGTTGCTTGCTTGTCGATCTCGACGTTCCGTTTTATTCTAGGCCTACTAGAGGGCAGAGTAAACCGAATCTCTCTTGGGCGTCTATGGTTGAATTTTCATGAATTTTGCCGGGTAAACACCACTGTGTTACCAGAGATCTTTTACATGCCGACATTGTATGATACGGAGCGTCGAATCGACTGTTTTTCGCACTTCAAAAACCCGCTATCTTGGGACTCGGAGGCCGACATTCTGTTACTGATCTACTGAGGGAGTTTAGCACACCACATTACCAACCACCAGAGAAACGCAATAGTGTATACATCCCTCCGCATAAGGCTGGCGTCAGGAAGGGAATCTGGCCGTAAACCTGGCCAAATCCTCCTTAAGTGCCGACTCCAATAAATTGGGAAAAGGCCAGGAAGGAGACGTAAATGATCCATGCATACCACGAACAACAAATGTGAAGGATTACAGCCTTGTCTAACTATTGTAACTACAGTACAATGAATCAAGAACTCATTCTACTATCATTTCTCACTGCGGCCCGCTTTTATTGATTGTCTGTATAAACCTACCCCTAATCCCACAATCCCTCAATACGGCTAACATAGTTTCCCTTATACTCTGTCATATGCCTTTTCTAGATCCACGAAACATAAACCTAACTATCCGTTCCTCTCGTATCAATTTTCGATTAATTGATTCCGAGAATCTGGTCCTGACAGCCCCTCTGTGATCTGAAACCATGCTGGTTTTAAGTGAATATTATACTGGAAAAGTACTTTCAACGAACTAGGTCGTATTCAATACATAATTATAGCCTAGTACATGCTGAAGATATGTTAAGTACAGGAACAAAATAGTCAACCATACACCAGTGGGATCTGAACCCACAATCTTCCGATCTCACGTCGGATTCTCTGCCAGTTGAACTGCGTTGGCCTTGGTCTTCTTCTTCTTCTTTGTCGTTTGGGACTACTGAGGACCACGGGGCTCGTATCTTCTCGTCACTTGGGCCTTCTGTTTTCTCCTATTCCAGTATTCCTTCATTTTCTGGCAGTGAGCCAGCTTTATTTCCTCCGTCCACATAGGTCTGCTGGTTCCTGTGTTCTTCCTACTCGTAAGTGACGTTGCAAAAATTCCTCGCGCTAAATGGCTTGCCGAAACTGTGGGCGGTTATGTATGGACTCATGTGGGATCTCCAGTTGTTCCAGATCAGACTTGACTGAAAAGATCCACTTGTTCCTGGATGCCTTCCCTCTACTTGCCAGAGCGAAGATCCTGTTGGTAAGTCTGCAGGGGTCCATGCGGGTTAGGTGCCTATAGAAGACTAGGCGCCTTTTTCTTATATACGTACAAGTAACGATGTCTTTCTGATGTTTGTATCGTTCATCGTTGTGCCGAATTCTGTAGACGCCTCCCTCTTTTCTCACGAGTTCCAGTATTCTCCTCAGGATCTTCCTTTCTTTGAGTTCTAGTTTTCTGAGAGGGCCTTTGCTGGTCATCACGAGACACTCAGAGGCGTAGAGAACAGATGGTTTTACTACCGCATTATAGTGCCTGAGTTTGAGGTTCTTGGAGAGGTACTTTGATGCGTAGATACTTCTGCAGGAAGCTTGGTGCACCTGGTGTCTATGGCTAGCTTCTCACTCTGGTTTGCAGAGATCCACTCTCCTAGGTACTTGACCGCCGGCACCTTTCTGATGGTGGTATATTCTAATGGCCTTGGTCATAATTTGTTCTGTTGCAAAAGATCTCAGCTATAGGTCTGGTACTACTGTCAGCACAACTCCGCAGAGACTGCGCTTGTCGCCCATTGTGGGCCCATTTTAGAGCCATTTCATCCCAGAATGTCTACTATATTTCACACTTTGAGCTCTAATTTAATTTATTCTTGATGGTTTATGGCAGTGTAGTTTATTTACCATTCTTTCAATTTCTTCGAGCGCTCCAGCATAGTTTCACTACAGTCATTACTTTTCTTCCCTTGAACTGAATTTTTCGGGACTTCAACAGAATAATTTCCTTTTACGTTGATATGATTTTGAAAGTGTTCCTTTTATCCAGTGATTCTCTATGCTCTTCAAGTACAATTGGTTTACCTTATTTACCAAATCACTGTTCATTTCTGTTCCTCCAACTTCTAAGATTATTTATTACAGTCCAGAAAATGTTCCCTTCTGCTTGACCAAGACTTTACCGACATGTTCTCATAATTTCTTCCTGGACTCTACAATGATTTGTTTCTCTCCATTTTCTTTTTATCTATGTGAAATTCCATACGTACGCCAGTTCTTTTTTAGAGCCATTTTTGATGCGCTATCATTTTTGCGTTTACAAGATGCCCTGACTTTATTATTCCTCATCCTGGAGATTTTCTGCCGCTATCCGTCTTCGAAAACAACTTTCTCTATCCTAGACCTAGTTATGCTTGGTTGGCTGCAGATCAGATAGTGGTCTGCATCATCGGAACATTTTTGCAATATCCGTACATTCCTAATAGATTTTCCGAATTCAAAATATGTTATCATACAATATTTTATGGATCTGGCGTTAACGGTGAATATCATAATAATTGAAATACGAATTCGCACCTGCTAATCCCGTACTAGCGAAGAAGTGCAGTAAACGATTGCCATTCCCATTAGCTTCCAGATCTTCTCCATATTTACTCATAATATTCTCATATTCTTCCGTCCTGTTTCAGTTCTCGCATTGAAATCCTACCACTCAGCTGATACTATCGTGCCATTGTTAATTAGACAGAAAAGACTTGCATATTTAAGCGAGACTAGTCTGTGTGTGAAAGAAAAATGAAGTAGAAACTCCCGATTGCTGAAATTGAGATCGGCATAGGATGAGTATAGCCTGCACCGTGGTAGAGGTAGCGTGCCTCCTTCTTACCCGGAGGCCCTGGGTTCGATTCCTGGGCCAGGTCAGGGATTTTTACCGGGATCTGAGGGGTTGTTCGAGGTCCACTTAACCTACGTGATTACAATTGAGAAGCTGTCTGACTGTGAGATAGCGGATTTCGGTTTAGAAGACAAGAATAACGACCGAGGGGATTCGTCGTGCCAACCACAGGACATTTCGTAATCTACAGGCCTTCAGGCTGAGCAGCAGTCGCTTGATAGGTCAAGAACCATCGAGGCTGTTGGGCCATGGGTCTTTTAACAGGATGAGCATAAATCTACAGCATGTCGTATATTTTATTACTTCTATAATCATAAATTACGTTGTTGAATATGTATAGTAAATCGTATAAGATACTCGTAATTCTGGCTTTGCACCCAGTAACATTTCCCTACCGCTTCTGGATGGTCGGGAGGGGAATTTCAACCTACTTTTCTGCACGTTTACTTTCCCAAAACACAGTAGACCCGTTCTTACGACTGAGAACACGTGCGAATCGGGTGGAAAGCTCGTGTGTTAGGTCCTCGGGCAGGCCTGCACAACTGGCTGATAGCGGGTAAACGTTGGCCAAGGGAAGCTCAGGTCGACTTCCCTCTCGCTGTATGTTATTATGCCTTCTTCATAGTAGACGTTTCTTTAATTATGACACCTTACGTGTATCAAATTTGCCTTTGTTGTACATTACGAAAGTCAGATGTCTGTAAGTATAGTCAAATACAGTAGAGATAATACGCGACACTGAGCGAGATATCGAGGGACAGCTACTGGAGCTCACTCTAGCGGATAGACCTGAACAGTACTGATTCTCTCATAAGAGCACGTGTATTTTTGTGTGAAGTTTTTGGTATTATTTATGCGTTTTCAGGGAGTTGACAAAGATAAATAGTAGTGTGTGTCATTCCTTGATATCCCCTCTCAACATGAGGGGAAAGGTATGTGCTGTGTTTGGCTGCAGTAATTACGAAGTAAAGAAAAATGCGCGGTCGTTCTTCAGGTTCCCTCGTGACAAGAACATGTAAGTAATATTGTGTTTGCATTATATTCTTCCAGTGACAGAGATTTTTATAGTACTTCATAATCTTCTGACCTGCTCGACCCATATTTTAACTGGCTTAAAATGTAATACGCATATTTTATTGTATAGTGCAGCAGTTAACCTTCAATACCGATGTGTTGTTGTAGGTGTGATCTGTGGGTTTTGAAATGTCACAGAAGTGATTTGGATAAGGTGTACAAGAAAGAAGGGGCGTTACGCTTATATAAGAATTTTAAGATCTGTTCAGATCATTTCCAGGCCAGCTACTTTAAAAATCCTCGACTATACAGCCAAGGGTATGTTACATTTTTACTCTAATTGTACGTAAATATTCCTCAAAGCATCACTATCGACAACATTTTCATACTTTTCATTCTTTTATCCCTCTTCTCAGATTAAAGCTGGGATTTTATAGATTATCTTTCTGTGAGTAGGCTTCATGTTAAGAGGAAAATTGTCCAGCTATTAAATGTTAATTCGCCGGGCTGAGTGGCTGAGACGGTTAAGGCGCTGACCTTCTGACCCCAACATGGTTCGATCCTGGCTCAGTCCGGTGGTATTTGAAGGTGCTCAAATACGTCAGCCTCGTGTCGGTAGATTTATTGGCACGTAAAGGAATTCCTGCGGGACTAAATTCCGGCACCTCGGCGTCTCCGAAAACCGTAAAAGAGTAGTTAGTGGGACGTAAAACAAATAATATTATTATTAAATGTTAATTCATTGCATCACATGTGTAAGGAATATCTTTCTGTTAGTAGGCTTCATGTTAAGAGGAAAATTGTCCAGCTATTAAATGTAAATTCATTGCATCATATGTGTAAGGAATGTGCAGATATTTTTATTGACAAGTGTCTTAATGTGATGATACAACGTTTTTAAATGAGAAAAAAGACAAATCCAACGGTAAGAGTTCAGGCAGGAATGCTAAAGCTAAAAAAGTAATGCATAAATGGAAGATAAAGCCATTTCACAGCAGTCCATTTCACTTCTTGTTTATGTGTCTAATTTCAGTCTTTGAATAATAACCTTTTAAATAATTCTTCATTCATTTATCCAGACTTGCTTTAGCAACTTCGAAGTTAATATCTCAATAACACTTTCTTTCTAGACGTAATTTACTTATCCATTTCCGTATATACATTTCCATTGATATTTGAATTTAGCGCGATTTGTTTAGGTCAAGTCACTAGAAGCGCCACCGTCGAATTGTCTCCCATTTTAGCAGGGCGAAATCCGGAAGTGTCGCGTATTATCTCTACTGTATTTGGTATAGTTTCTGGTAGAACATTTGCTCAATCGCTCTAAAGTTGTAAAATGGAGCACTTACAGACAGCAGAAGAAAATGGGAAATATTTAAACATAGCCTACTCATGAAAACATAACGGAATCCCTAACTGATCTTATATACCATAAGTAAGAATGCATTCAAAATCAAGGCTTTCATGTCGACAACAAAAAGGATTATTTTGTAGACATTTAATTACCACTGTCAAAGGAAGACGCGTATATTGTGGCTTACTTGAAATGATAATAATATTTTGAACAAAGGAAAACATAACTCTTGATACTGATTTCGAAACATTTTTGCAATGAAAAGTATTAATTTGAAAAATGTGACTTGCGATTAATTTAAATTTCGAGAAATGGATGTTATTAATTTCGGGGAATAGTTTGTTCTTCCTGCCTTTCACAGAGTTTCTGAAAATGCGTGGTTGATGAAACAGACGAAACTGCAGTAATTAGTAAATGAATTAATGAGCGAATGTTTCACATGTGGTGGCAGCATGGCGGAAAGACTTCCCCTTGACTGGCAACAAGTGAGGCGAGAGGCCCACAACCTTGCGGGCGGTAAATCAAAAGAGACGCACATCCATCTCGTCTCAGCTCTCAGGAGTCATTTGTCAGCACACATGTTGCAGCGACTTCACGGTGCTGAACAGCCAGAGGAAACGAAAAAGGTCTAGGTCTTCATTTAGTTCCTAAGTCGCTATATTCTACTTATGTTTAAAATATCTATAGCAGTGCAATACTCTGTGTCGTTTGCAGTCTATCCTTTGAAAACCACATGTACGAGCTAGCTCTTTCGGTGAGCTTGAGAGGCTCACTTCCGAAATGTCTTTCACTCCTCCTTTTAGGCTTCCTTTTCTCCTCAGTGAGAGAAGCATCAAGTACCTTGAATTCCTTTAGAGTCTTTACTTCAGAATTTAGCGGATATTTGGTAGTGCATCTTCCTCGGACTCGTTTTTTACAACAATTTTCTTAATGGTGTGTTTCGTGTATCCAATTTCCTCTGTGATCTCCAAATATTATTTATTGCTTTTCCTACTTGATTCCTTAATCATAAACTGATCTAAGCAGAAAATGTTGAAAATATTAAGCGGGTAGGAGTTAGCAAGTTGCTTTACGTCGCGCCGGCACAGATGGGGACGATGGGGCAGGAAACGGCTAGGAGTGGGGAGGAAGCGGCCGTGGCCTTAATTAAGGTACAGCCCCAGCATTTGCCTGGTGTGAAAATGGAAAACCATGGAAAACCATCTTCAGGGCTGCCACCAGTGGGGTTCGAACACACTATTTCCCGAATACTGGATACTGGCCGCATTTAAGCGAACTCGGTGTAGAAAGAGTTTAAACAGTCTTTCAGCATATTCTTTCTCCAACCTTCGTTAAAACACTTAGGCCTGAGTAGCAGAGGATGAAAATTTAACTTAAGATCTTGATGCAATTTTATTTCAGAGTAATCACTTCCAAGAAGCGTTGGAATGGTCATACGAATAGAGAAGGTAAGGTAAGGGTTATTCTGCCCGAAGGCAGGTCCGAACCTCCGCAGAGGTGTTCGTGAGCCGGAATTTACGTAGGGTGGCCAGTTCCTTTCCGCTCCTCCATTCCCTTACCCCCCACCAACAGCGCGTAGCACCCATCCAACTCCTGACCACGCCCAGTGTTGCTTAACTTCGGAGATCTCACGGGATCCGGTGTTTCAACACGGCTACGGCCGTTGGCTTGCGAATAGAGAAAGAGGTGAATATTTCTTGGAAGTGTTTTTATTAGTCTAATTTGTTTCAGGATGTCCCAGTAAATGCACACACACACACACACACACACACACACACACACACACACACACACACAATTCTAATTATACATGAATGGCTACTCGCACTAATTGCTGTCTATTTACAACTCCCTTTTCCTTACCGCACCTGCGGACGGTTATCCTTACTTTCAATTCTCCAAGTGTCCGACTCGTTGGCTGAATGGTCAGCGTATTGGCCTTCGGTTCAGAGGGTCCCGGGTTCGATTCCCGGCCGGGTCGGGAATTTTAACCTTCATTGGTTAATTCCAATGGTTCGGGGCTGGGTGTTTGTGCTGTCTCCAACATCCCTGCAGCTCACACACCACACATAACACTATCCTCCACCCCAATAACACGCAGTTACCTACACATGGCAGATGCCGCCCACCCTTAACGGAGGGTCTGCCTTACAAGGGCTGCACTCGGCTAGAAATAGCCACACGAAAGTATTATTATACTTCTCCAAGTTCAGTCACCTCATATAGCAGCTGTGTGTAGACCGCTGGATCTGAACACAGGGCTACGGGCTACTCATCACACGATGAATGTTCGTTGGTTCGACTCCAGAGGCAGTCCAGTAATTCACAGAGTCACATGCAGTGAACGACCAAACAAGAACAGTATTCGACAGCAGGACGATGCTCACAACAGCGAATATTAACACATTACATTCATGACAGCGGTTTCCTTCGCTGACCCACGGCGATCCTCAGTCCACAGAAATACACAAACACAGTACTCTCAGTACAGAGTCTTCCGTTTCGTCGTAAACGACCAGATTCGATGGCATCCATGTCGAGCAAAAATTTCGCCCCAGCTCTGGGATATACCAATACCTGTGATGTGCACAGCGCGTGCTTGAGGTGATCGAAAGCTTTTTGTCATTCCTCCGTCCAGATGAACCGCTGGCCATTCTCCGTAAGGCGATGCATTGGTTTTGCAATATTTTAAAACCCCTGACGAGTCGACGATAGCATGTACAGAGGTCTGAAAAGCTTCTAAGCTGGGACTTGTCCTTACGTTCTGGCCACTCTCTCACCGTCATGGTTTTCTCAGGATCCGTTCGGACTCCTTTTTCCGCTAAATCCACCCGGAGGCGCAGTTCTCTCCCAAACAATGTCCTTGTTGGTGTGCACCCAGTGCCTTCGTGCACTGCGGACCGGTACGCCAAGATGAACAGGGGATGATGGCGATGCCAGTCTCTCTGATGTTCGCTGACGACTACTCGTAGGGGATTCTCGATGTCCTATTGAATCTGTCCACAATGCCGTCCGATTGGGAATGCAAAGGCGTGGTTCTTGTATTCCGGATACCCAACAAATGGCACAGATTTTGGAACACCGCTGACTCGATGTTTCGTCCTTGATCGGAATGTAACTGTATTGGTACGCCGTATCCCCGATTGGGGATGTAGAGGCATGGTCCTTGTCTTCCGGATACCCAACAAACGACACAGACATTGGAACACCGCTGACTTGATGTTCCGTCCTTGATCGGAATGTAGCTCTAATGGTACGCCGTACCTGCTGACGATCTCGTTCACGAGTGTTTGTCACCGTACTTACCTCCTGGTTCAGAATCGCGTACACCTCCTGCCACTTCGTGAAATAGTCAGTTACGACAAGAATATAGCGATTTCCCGCATCACTGGCAGGGAGTGGTCCAGCCACATCAATTGTCACTCTCTCGAGGGGTGCACCCAATTTCATTCGACCTTTATGTTTCCGGCTTGGTCCCTTGCTTGCAGCATACTCGTTGCATTTAGTGCAGAAGTCTTCCACGTCCGACCGGCACCCCATCCAGTGGAACCTCTCTCGGACATGTTCCAAGGTTTTCTTGATTCCGAGGCGCCCTCTCGAAGCTCCACCATGGACTTCCTTCAGGACTTCCGCAACCATACTGCGTGGGGAAACCATCTGCTCCCGGAGAGTCTTCTCGTCGATGCTTTGCCAGACGCGCTTAGCAACCCATTACTGGTCACCAACGAGTCCTATTGCGAGCAGTACGACTTAGTTTTGGGGATGCGGTTGCTGACGTTTACCTATCCAGACCCCGGAACGCAGGCAATTTTCCACTCGGCCAGCAGTCCGATGACCTTGTCATCCCTCTCCGCATTAATCTATGCATCGCGACTCCAGCTTCCCTCGAACTCCGCGGTAGTCCTTCGGCAGAGAACTTCGTATTCATCCTACCTCTTGGAGCAGGACTTGCTGTCTTTTGAACAAGGCCTTCGGGACAGAGCGTCGGCGTTGGAATTCAGGTGACCATTGCGGTTTTCGATCACATAGTTGTACTGCTGCAGTCTCTCCAGACATCGTGTGACCTGTCCTTCCGAGTTCCTGAAATTTAGAAGCCACCCTAGTGATGCATGGTCAGTCCTGATGAGAAATTCTTGGCAATACAGGTACTTACGGAAATGTTCGGCGGTCTTCACAATGGCAACAGCGCTTTCCGGGTGAAGCAATAATTTTCTTCCGGTTTAGAGAGGAACTTACTGAAGCATGCCACCACACGCTCTTCGTTGTCCACGACCAGATTCGATGGCATCCCTGTCGAGCAAAAATTTCGCCCCAGCTCTGGGATATACCAATACCTGTGATGTGCACAGCGCGTGCTTGAGGTGATCGAAAGCTTTTTGTCATTCCTCCGTCCAGATGAACCGCTGGCCATTCTCCGTAAGGCGATGCATTGGTTTTGCAATATTTTAAAACCCCTGACGAGTCGACGATAGCATGTACAGAGGTCTGAAAAGCTTCTAAGCTGGGACTTGTCCTTACGTTCTGGCCACTCCCTCACCGTCATGGTTTTCTCAGGATCCGTTCTGACTCCTTTTTCCGATATAGCCAACGTACTGTACTTCCTTCCTGAAGAGCTGGCATTTTTCTGGCTCAACTTAGCTGCGCTGTTCTCAATCTTCCAAAAAGCTCCCTCAAGTTCTTCAGGTGATCATCGAAGGTGCTTCCCAGAACGGTGACGCCATCCGAGTAAATCAGGCACGTCTTTCAGTGTAATACTCCTGGCACTGTATCCATCAGCCTCTCGGAAGTTGCAGGTGCGTTGCACAACTTGAATGGCAATACCTTGAACCGCCACCCTGTCCAATACCGCTCTTCAGATTTAGCGTAGAGAACCACTTCGACCCGTATATCGTATCAAGAGTATCATCGATCCGGGGTAGTGGGTTGTTGTCCTTCTTCGTGACGTCATTTACACTTTTATAGTCGGCACAGAATCGAGTAGAGTCGTCCTTCTTCACCAATACTACCGGGGAGCTACAGGGGCTTTCCGAGGATTCCATAACTTTCTGCTCCTTCATTTCTTCAATTATCTGGTCTATTTCGTGTTTCTTCGCGTGCGGAACTCATCGAAACCGAGCCTTGATCGGCGCGCTGCCACCCAAATCAATCCGATGTTGTACGAGTTTCATGCGGCCGAGATCGTTGTTGTGCAGGGAGAAGATGTCTTGATACTCCAGCAGTAGGTCTTCTAACTTCTCTCGTTGCCCGTGTTTTAGGGTTTCGTTAGATTTTTCATAAACCTTCCGCAGGGCCTCTGGCATGTGCCGCCCTGTCCTCATTCTTGTGTCTACTTGCAGTGGCCAATCCGACTCGATAGCTTCACCGCGGCAATCCGTACAACAGGCTCGCGAACTCCATGTGTTATGCCTTGATGGATGGCGATGTCGTAATCATTCAAGTTGGACAGTCGAACATCAGGCTGATGAGAGTTTTTGATCAAGGTTTTGGCGATCATTAAACCCTTTCTTTGAACGTTCTGATATTCAGGCTCCACAACGACCGCACACCCCCAGAAGCTCCATCCACGTCCACTGCTACGTCCAGCTCAATCCTTGCTGGGATGGTCAGGTCATCTTACAGTTTAACCTGGCGTAAGGCAGTGTCTTCCCGCGCCGGTCGCATGACAATTTCTTCATTCCCGTACTGAAGAGTGTTGGAGTTCATATCCATATATTGTTGAGAAAGTCGAGTCCTGTGATCATCTCATGCACGATGTCCGCCACGAGAACACGGTTTCACTGTCCTCCGTCCTACGGAAAATTCCATCACTGTCTCGCTGGGGACAGGCGTCGTCTCTCCTGTGGCAGTAGCCAGGCTGAGGTTTACTGGCAGTTATCGAATTCTCTACCGCTGCGCAATCGTTGGCTTGACGATGGTCCTCGTTGCTCCAGTGTCAATCATTATTCTCAGCGCTATCCCGCTAACGACTCCGGCTACCATTAGGCTGCTACCATCTGATCGCAGTCTTGTTACGCGGGCGTGGGCTGATGGGGCTTGACGACTGTCCTGAGCCAACCTTCGCCCCCCTAAGGCTGGTTAATTGTCGTTTCTCTGACCGGTCGTGACTTCAGATGAAGGCCCCCGTCTTCAGCGGTCTTCGCAATTTCAGCTTTTGTGGCCCTTGGTACCACAATTCCGACAAGTGACAGGCCTTCGAGGTACCTAATGGCTCTAGTGTTGTTCCGTTGCCTCGTTCTCTGGGTTCCCCTTGGCTTCATAGAACCTTCCCACGGCTTCGAGGAAACCACGCAAGGACTTATCGTCCTGTGTCCATGGACTTCCGTCCACTCCTAGGCGACGCACTCTAGTTTGTAGTCTCGATGCCTGCTTCGCGGCCTCCAACTCCGACGCTTGGCGGAGAGTGTCTCCTAGGGTCTGTCTGTCTGTTGAGTATCTAGTTCGCGTAATTCATCTATAAAGGTCTGCCTATTCAGCTGTTCGGGAACTGTTCTGGTGCTGATGTGTAGGCCAGGCAGACGAGATGGGCGACATCTGTCATGAATTCCTGGAGTGACTCCGAACTCTTCTGAGGTCTGGTTCGAAGCTGTGTCTTGTGGGCCTGTTGGAGGGGGCGATCTCTGTAACGCGCATCCATGTGGGTTATTAGCGTGGTGTAGTTGTTCTGAGCGCCTTTTGGTAACGCCTGTAGTGAATTGAGGGCTTCCTCTCTCAGAGCCACGGCGAGGGTTGTAATTTTGCCCCCTTCACTCCAGCGATGTTGACGGCTCCACAGTAAATGGGACCGTCTGTGTGCTGGAGTGAGCTGGACGCACACCGTTGGACGTCGGGCAAACAGTCCTGCTGTTTTGAGCCTCCGATACACAGTTTGCCGGGAAACGGCAACCCTTGACACGGCTTCAAGCTCCACCGACAATTGTCTTGCAGGTGCACTCCGATTTCGTCGGGCGGTTAAGGCCAGATATTGGTGCTGCTGTGAGGTGGTTACCCTTGGTCGACCTGATACTGGCCTACGACTAACATCTCCTGTGCCCCGAAATCGTCTCCAAAGCCTGGAAATGACACTTTGTGGCACATTCAAGGATACGGCGACTTAGGTCTGTGTCTGGCCTGCTTCCAGGCGGCCGAGTATTCTACCCTGCAAAACGGGGTCCAAATGGCGTCGTTGTGCTATTATGTTGTCATGTTCACCATGAGGCTACACTCCGGACACTATAACAGGGCAAACACGACTGAAGGAATATGCGGCGCAGGCACTGGCTGTGTTTACCTTGCGGTTACGCCGCTAGTCAAAGCAGGGAACACTCCTTTCCTATACAGAGCAAACACGTAAGGTTGGTAGGTGCATATGTCGTGCGATTTGCCGCCTCTTTCCTGTTGCCCTGCTTACTCGTAACTTAACTTTTGGACACTAGTGTATTTAGTGATGCAACCACTAGCGGACTTAAATATTATTCCAGAAGAAGAACTTGGAAGAAACTGATGGACTTTACTGATGAATAATTTATTTGATGTGTAAAACAGAAAGTTTCCAGCAGAAGGAATAAGAATAAACAGCGCATATTTTGATACTTTAGAGCAGGGCCTCACAGGGTGCATGCGCCTGGTGCATGTACTGTGCACGGTGCAAAAGAGGACTTCGCTTGGTTGACCAGAGTGCAGACACCCACTCCTAGATTTGGAGCAATAGCGCTCTCTCTCTCTCTCTTTCCCCACGCCTGTCTCGCTCGCTCCCCTTGTCTCCCTCTTCCTCACTTGCTCCGTAGCGCTCCAAATCCGAGCTGAGTTGAGCCGAGTTAAGCCGAGCTTAGCCGAGTAGCCCAGAGACGAAGCGTTGGTCCGAGCCGAGCGGGACCGATGCACTGTGCACAGGAACTCTGCACCGCTGCTTGCACGCGTGAGATTTTGGGCGTTTGAGAGCCCCTGCTTTAGAGAAAGGGTTAGCATGGCTTAATTCTTAGGAAAATTGACTATCTACGGGAAGAACACATGAAGATAATTTTTGACACGAAGCACTGTACAGGGGTTAAGAGTAACACTGTCAACAATCGCTCTGGGAGAATATTTGCTCCACTCCTGTGATTTTTATTGTGTACTTTTGACAAAATTTAACCAAGATTCATTAGATAAATATTCTGGAATTATGAGATAAAGGCTAAGTTAGGAATGAACTCCATGGATGAAGCTGTACGCATAAACTGGCTTCGGTGGTGGGGTCATGTGAGGAGAATGGAGGAGGGTACCTAGGAGAATATTGGACTCTGTTATGGAGGGTAAGAGAAGTAGAGGGTGACCAAGACGGTGATGGTTAGACTCAGTTTCTAACGATTTACAGATAATAGGTATAAAAATAAATGAGGCCACAGCACTAGTTGCAAACGTTTAGTAAATTCACAGAGACTTGCAGACTGAACGTTGGAGAGCATAATGGTCTATACTGATAATGTATATATGTATGTATTAGATCTGTCGGTGGACAAAATGATCATTCAACTACCTGCAATGATATAAAATGCTTTCTGTGTACAGTCTACTAAAACCACCTAAATGTGGAAATTCCGAAGCACGAGCTTCTGAAGAAAACCCATACATAACATTGTAATATTTCAAAAGCACTTCCGCTTATAAAGACAATACCGCTGTTGCTGATGTTAAGAACTAACTCGACAGAATCATGGGAATGCGATAACGTGATTGAAAATTATTATATCATAGCTAAAATTGTAGAATGCATAATTTGTTATGTCTCAGGACTTGCAGCCAGACACTTTTCAAAATTCTTCACATGCTTAGTAATTAAAGGTGCTTTAATGGCTTCAGAAGTAAACTATACTTTTCTGTAGCAGATTTGGTAAAATGTAAAACAAGAGGAATATTAGTACAACCAAATATTCGCGTATGCAAATTATTATCAACTGAACATTATTTGGCAAAAATATAAATTCCCCATCCGTTTTTGAAGACACCTTTTTCGATCTTATTGAAAATGATAAGTTCTCTTTTCCATGCGTACAGTTGACTAACATTTGCGAAATTTGTGCATTATTATGTTCTATTGCGAATGATGCAATACTGTAAGCAGAATAATTCTACAATGGCACCTAAGACGAAGGAGAAGAGGAAACAATTTGAGCTGTTTAGGAATTAATTCGGAAGAAGCATGTTGGCTTAATCATCTAAACACACTTTATATTTTAATTTTCCAGTATTGTTGGTATTATTTGCTAGTGAGACGTTAAAAGTTCTTTTTAGAATGTGCCCTTCCCGAATCAAACATTACAATATGCAATTTGGTGTTTTTAAAAGCAATGCAGTTCTATGCTATTCCTGGTGGTCCGCAGTTTGCACCGGTGACACTAATATCAAGCCTGCTTCGACACCAGTCTATGCTCCACCGTGGTCCATATCAACGCCGAGCATTGCTAACATGGAAATATTGTTTGATCGAGTTAACTGGCGATGGTTTTTGCCGTGATTGTCTTTGCAAAACAAAGAAAATTGTGAAGATTATAATAAATGAGAAAACATCGTTAAGGAGCGATCGCTTGAAGAATAAGACAAGAGGGAGTCATAAAAAGAAGGACTGCCTTTAAATTAATTGCTCTATTATCCCAGAGTCGGAAGAAAACTAAACGTGGAAGCCTACAATATCGAAAGCTGATAAAGCTAATCAGCAATAATATTACATTGGCCGATGTTGTGAAGTGATTTGTCTCTTCTGTTGCCACTCATCTCCGATAGATGGGATTACTTCTGTGTCCCGAGTAAAACAGCATGCCTGAATATTGGCGGAAAGTAGTTGGGGAGTTAGATATCTTCGCATATTCTATACGATTGTTTCGTCAACGACGGGCACTAGAGGATGGTTGCCTAGTTGTACTTCCTCTTAAAACAATAATCACCACTAGAAATAATAATAATAATAATAATAATAATAATAATAATAATAATAATAATAATAATATCCTTATTACTCAAATTTATCCCTATAACTGCAAGCGTTGTGTAAAGTCTGCGATTTGTTTGTCGCCTCATTTCCTCATTTTGTTTAACACATGTGTTGATGGATATCGTTAGTTGTTATAATACTTATAATCCTCATTATCTGAGAGAAGACCAGTTTGTCTTCCGAAGAAGTGTACGACCACGCGAAGCAATACTGACACTACGCCTGATCTTAGAAGACACCAGTGAAGAAGTCCAAGCTCACTTACATGCATTTGTTGATCTGGAAAAGGCATTTAATAACGTTGACTGGTCAAGAGAAATTTGGAAAGAGAAGCACAATTCAAGTAGAGGAAATTAAAACTGTAATATTCGGATGATATTGTAATTTATCTCAGAATCTTGATAATAATAATAATAATAATAATAATAATAATAATAATAATAATAATAATAATAATAATAATAATAATAATAATAATAATTTGCGACTGAAATATTGGTGTGATTGTAAGTCGTGCATTTCTTAGTTTTGACCAGTTGTGTAGGTGACTCTCGTCTTCTGTGTTCAAAGTTCTTTGTTATAATTCCAGTGTAATGCGCTGGCATTTAACTCACAGGTTGAAAAGGCAGTTTTTAAGCCAACTTCTGACTCTGTCTATTACAATTTGTATTACGTCGCACCGTTACAGATAGATCTTACGGCGACGATGGGATAGGAAAGGCTTAAGAGTGGGAAGGAAGCGGCCGAAGCCTTAATTAAGGTACACCCCAGCATTTGCCTGTTGTGAAAATGGGAAACCATGGAAAACATCTTCAAAGCTGCCGACAGTAGTGTTCGAACCCACTATCTCCCGGATGCAAGCTCACAACTGCGTGCCCCTAATCGCAGGGCCAACTCGCCCGGTAATTCCGACTCTCTGCCGACTCGTAATATCTGTAGCAGTTGCACATATTATTAATCATAATTTCTTTATTTTGGCAAATTCAGAATAAACTTTCATTCATCCTCCCTAATAAAATGTACAGTTTATGGAGAGTCTTGTCCTGCTAAGATGACTACTGCCCATCCAGATTGTCTGCAAATCTTGGAGTGCTATAAGGTCCGTGTGACGACATCCGTAGCCGTATTGCTTGGCCTTTTTAACTGCGTCCGCTGTTTCTCATATCAGTCACCTGCTTAGTTGATCTCATGAGGCTTACAGAACTCCCCTTCAGCCATCAGTACCACACGAGAAACAAACACGGATCTCCAGATAAGTGACAGGCACGCTACTCCTACGTCACGCAGATGAGTTTTCATTAATTGCTTATTCATAAAAGTGCTTCTTCTCCATTCATTTCAATCCATTTCTACTACTACTATTATTACTAGGTATTATTTCTACCAAGAACACCTACTACAAACCGTTTTCTAAGAAGGCACATAATATTTACCACTTCCTAACGTATTTAGAAATGTCAGGGAAAGAATAATTAATTTAATATTAAAATTAAAAAGTATATGCTCTACCGAGTTACGCAGTGTGGCTGTGAACTTAGAACTAAATATTTTTGCTATCTCTTAATTTTTGTGCATTCTGGCTGCTTCTTACGCACCATCAATTAGGAACAGTCCATCTGTATACAGAAGCTTTCAGAAACGCTTTTTATTACAAACCAGTGCATAAACATGAATGGATTATTGAAATGAATTTAATAAGTTTTACAGTTAATTATGTAAATGGGAAGTTTTGCTACATTAAGCAACGACGTTACCGAGAAGACTAATTAATGAAATTATAAGTTGTGTATCAAATGATTCGTGCTTGTTTTAATTACCTAGAGTAGCAAGAGTTTTAGTTGATCTTCTTTTATTTCCTCAGAAAAATAATAGTCGCTGAAGGTAACTGAACGAGTATAATAACTCTTACCATCAGACAAGGGTCTCCTGTGGAAAGACTGAACTAGTTACATGCGTGAAAGACATTTAATATCAAGCTGAAAATATAAAACAAACACAGTAGGGTGTTGTGTTCACTAAAAATAGATTGGCTTTTAAGACAGGTAATTTAGCTTAAAATGAGGCGTCAAACGAACGACGAAAACTAACGAGCAATTTGTCTCGCGGTCCTAATTGCAGCTTGGTGGTAAATAAGTCAGTCCGACGCTCTCTCGCAGGCTGCCAGAAATAGCACGACCGTGCAACACAGATAAGCGAAGTAGAGGAAGGAGGAAGAAGATGGATCAAAAAGAAAGACGGAGATTGCGACTTCGGGATGAGTGCCAGTTTTGGAGGGAAAAGGAAATGCGCAAGCAAGTGGCGACGATTAAGTATCGTTGTTTATCATTGTTTTGCAGATATACTTTGGTAACCTTTCTGTGGGTTATTATAGTGATTTCACTTTTTGCATTCGGTGCTAGAAGTCGAGTATTCGAATCCAGATAATAGCTCACAGCAGGAATTATTATCAACATCATGGCCCGGATTTTTATGTAATATCAAAGTGCGAAATATGTACAAAACATGTAGTAAATATCAGTGAAAAGTGTAATATTCATAAAATATGTAATTAAATATGTACAAAACATGTAGTAAATATCAGTGAAAAGTGTAATATTCATAAACTATGTAATTAAATATGTACAAAACATGTAGTAAATATCAGTGAAAAGTATAATATTCATAAAATATGTAATTAAATATGTACAAGACATGTAGTAAATATCAGTGAATGTAATATTCATAAAATATATAATTAAATATGTACAAAACGTGTAGTAAATATCAGTGAAAAGTGTAATATTCATAAAATATGTAATTAAATATGTACAAAACATGTAGTAAATATCAGTGAAAAGTGTAATATTCATAAAATATGTAATTAAATATGTACAAGGCATATAGTAAATATCAGTGAAAAGTGTAATATTCATAAAATATGTAATTAAATATGCACAAAACATGTAGTAAATATCAGTGAAAAGTGTAATATTCATAAAATATGCAATTAAATATGTACAAAACATGTAGTAAATATCAGTGAAAAGTGTAATAATCATAAAATATGTAATTAAATATGTGATATTTATAAAATATGCAACACTATTAAAGCACTAAATTTATGTTTGTATATTCCTTTCATTATGACTTATGTTTGTGATATGAGACAAAATTGTTTTAAATTGCTCCATATTTTATGACAAAGTCATCACTGCTGCTTTAGATAATTGACATAGTCTAATGTTTTCTAATTCTGACAGTATTAAATGATCAAATTAAAGGCATAATCAAACTACTTCAAATATTTACAAATAATGTTATGTAATGTAGCTAATTTTCTGTTGCCCTAATGCCCTGAAAATGAAACAAATAGACTTATATGTTATTAAAATATGTTAATATAGAATCTGTCTTCAAACCCCTATTTTCTTACACAAATAATATAGTAAATGTTTTATCGTCATGCGCAGTGTGTCACCATGAACTTCTCTATGTTTTCCATTGTGATGTTTTGGCGCTGATCCGACAAATTCTCTTGTAGGCTGAGGACCGTTTAAGATCACAATAAGTCACCAGTGTATATTTTCAAAGATAAAACTAGCTGGGTGAAATATCTCCCGGGAGCTCTTCTTGTTCGCCACTAATGATATTGCAAACTGATAGAGAGCTTGAATAACCTGAATTTCGTTTCAAGACTGCACGGAGTTTCTTAGAAACTCTGACCAATGAATAGCCATCCCAGGTTCTGTGAAAGGATTAGTGCTGTTTTACACAACTGAGGCACTCGGATCTACTGTATTTCACAGACCAAGGGTTAGAAATCCCAATTTAAAAGGAATTTTAAAGCAACTTTAGCAATTTAAATATATTCTATAGGTATTAGATAAATTTTGCCATTTGTTTTAGTATAGTCTGAAAATTAAACAAGCTGACACAATTTTTAATTCTTTTGAATAATTATTTAGATATGTACAAAAGTATTGCATTCTTCACATAATATGTAAAATGAAGCACAGGTATAACCACATTAGAACCACATTTTTTCAGTTGTGTACAAGTAAAGGCATGGAATATGTAATTTCATAAGAATCCGGGCACTACTACTACTAATACTATTACTAAATAATAATAATAATAATAATAATAATAATAATAATAATAATAATAATAATAATAATAATAATAATAATAATAATAATAATAATAATAATAATCATCATCATCATCATCATCATCCAGGCTTTCCCGATGTTCAGTTGCATTAGACGGAATGAACCACGTGTAGTGAAGCGCTATTAAACTTCCGAATGTTTTCATTCATGGGCCCTTCAAATCCCTATTCAGCACTTTCTTAATAAAATTGCAGGTTTCTGAAGTCCGACTCCTTGGCTGAACAGACAGCGTCAGGGGTCTTCGGTTCAGAAGGTCCTGAGTTCGATTCTCGGTAGGCTCGGAGATTTTAATCGTGTGTGGTTAATTCTTCTGACTCGGGAACTGGATGTTCCTGCTCGTCACAATCCTCCCCTCTCCGTAAACACATACAGTACATTAAACCACCAAGCATCCCAAAACACGCAATAGTGAATACATCCCTGCACCTATATCTGCGCTCACTTCAATATCATATGAAGACGCAAGCTGACTCTGGTGCAGAAGAAAAAGGGGGACGGGGGGAAGGAAAATTAAATTAATTTTACGTTGCACAATTTTGTAAATTTAGCTTACATTTCATTGCTAATTATTAATTTAGGCCTAACATGAATATTTAACAAATTTCTCTGGACATTTTATGCCACTGTATATTTAAAAACTCCGAACATTTTTCAGTGACCATTCCTGATGATGACAATTTTAATGACTGTGAACATTCATGATAATGACCATTTAATGACGACAGTGGACATTTCTGATAACGACCATTTAATAATAGTGTACATTTCTGAAAATTGCTATTTATGATGACTGTGGACATTGTTTATACTGGACATGATCATTGGTGGGCATTGTTGTCGTCGAAATTTCGCTGTGGTCTAATGATATTGACGGACTAGCTGCAGTGCCCGGCTCTGGTCGGGTATGTTTTTTCATGTTTACTTTTAGGATTTCTGTTACCTGTTTCAAGTGATTTTTATAGATATCTTTATTGTGACGTTGACTAATGCTTTACGAACTCTCTTGTATATTAGAAATATTGTTATGTATATAATTTTTTACGTTTTAATTTCTGTCACCATAAGACCTATCTGTGTCGATGCGACGTAAAGCAACTTGTAAATACCGAGCTCGATAGCTGCAGTCGCTTAAGTGCGGCCAGTATCCAGTATTCGGGAGATAGTAGGTTCGAACCCCACTGTCGACAGCCCTGAAAATGGTTTTCCGTGGTTTCCCATTTTAACACCAGGCAAATGCTGGGGCTGTACCTTAATTAAGGACACGGCCGCTTCCTTCCCACTCCCAGCCCTTCCCTGTCCCATCGTCGCCATAAGACCTATCTGTATCGGCGCGACGTAAAGCAACTGTTGTTGTTTGAGTCATCAGTCCATAGACTGGTTTGATGCAGCTCTCCATGCCACCCTATCCTGTGCTAACCTTTTCATTTCTACGTAACTATTGCATCCTACATCTGCTCTAATCTGCTTGTCATATTCATACCTTGGTCTACCCCTACCGTTCTTGCCACCTACACTTCCTTCAAAAACCAACTGAACAAGTCCTGGGTGTCTTAAGATGTGTCCTATCATTCTATCTCTTCTTCTCGTCAAATTTAGCCAAATCGATCTTCTCTCACCAATTCGATTCAGTATCTCTTCATTCGTGATTCGATCTATCCATCTCACCTTCAGCATTCTTCTGTAACACCACATTTCAAAAGCTTCTATTCTCTTTCTTTCTGAGCTAGTTATCGTCCATCTTTCTAATTCCGATATCAATGTTTGAAATGAGCAAATTTCCTTTCTTAAGAAAGCTCTTCCTTGCTTGTGCTAGTCTGTATTTTATGTCCTCCTTACTTCTGCCATCGTTGGTTATTTTACTACCCAAGTAACAGTATTCATCTACTTCCTTTAAGACTTCGTTTCCTAATCTAACATTTCCTACATCACCTGCCTTCGTTCGCCTGCACTCCATTACTTTTGTTTTGGACTTATTTATTTTCATCTTGTACTCCTTACCTAAGACTTCATCCATACCATTCAGCAACTTCTCGAGATCTTCTGCAGTCTCAGATAAAATAACAATATCATCGGCAAATCTCAAGGTTTTGATTTCCTCTCCTTGGACTGTGATTCCCTTTCCAAATTTCTCTTTGATTTCCTTTACTGCCTGTTCTATGTAAACATTGAAAAGGAGAGGAGACAAACTGCAGCCTTGCCTCACTCCTTTCTGGATTGATGCTTCTTTTTCAAAGCCCTCGATTCTTATCACTGCAGACTGATTTTTATACAGGTTGTAGATAATTCTTCGTTCACGGTATCTGATCCCTATCATCTTCAGAATCATAAATAGCTTGGTCCAATCAACATTATCGAATGCCTTTTCTAGATCTACGAATGCCATGTACGTGGGCTTGTCCTTCTTGATTCGATCCTCTAAGATCAGACGTAAAGTCAGGATTGCTTCACGTGTTCCTACATTTCTTCTGAAGCCAAATTGATCTTCCCCCAACTCAGCTTTAACTTGTTTTTCCATTCTTCTGTAAATAATACGTGTTAAAATTTTGCAGGCATGAGATTCTAAACTGATACTGCGGTAGTTTTCACACCTGTCAGCACCGGCTTTCTTGGGAATAGGTATAACAACATTCTGCCGAAAATCGGATGGGACTTCTCCTGTCTCATACATCTTGCACACTAAATGAAATAACCTTACCATGCTGGTGTCTCCTAAGGCAGTCAGTAATTCAGAGGGAATATCATCAATTCCAGGTGCCTTGTTCCTATTTAGGTCACTCACAGCTCTGTCAAACTCTGACCTCAAAATTGGGTATCCCATTTCATCAGCATCAACAGCCTCTTCATGTTCCAGAACGAAATTATCTACATCGTTACCTTGATACAACTATTGGATATGCTCCTGCCATCTTTCTGCTTTGTCTTCTTTCCCTAGAAGTGGCTTTCCATCTGAGCTCTTAATATTCATGCACCTAGATTTCCTTTCTCCAAAGGTTTCCTTGATTTTCCTGTATGCAGCATCTACCTTTCCCAGGACCATACAACCTTCGACATCCTTGCACTTCTCCTTCAGCCATTCTTCCTTAGCTTCCTTGCACTTTCTATCCACTTCATTCTTTAATCGCCTGTATTCTTTTCTGCCCTCTTCATTTCTAGCATTCTTGTATTTTCGTCGTTCATCAATCAGGTCTAGTATCTCCTGAGTTATCCACTGATTCTTAGTTGATCTTTTCTTCCTTCCTAACATTTCTTCAGCAGCCCTACTGACTTCATTTTTCATGACTCTCAACTCTTCCTCTATAGTGTTTCCTTCGGCCTTTTCATTTAGTCCTTGTGCAACATGTTCCTTGAAACAATCCATCACACTCTTTTCTTTCAACTTGTCTAGATCCCATCTTTTTGCATTCTTTCCTTTCTTCAATTTCTTCAACTTCAGACGGTATTTCATGACCAACAAGTTGTGGTCAGAGTCCACGTCTGCTCCTGGGAAAGTTTTGCAATCCAACATCTGGTTTCTGAATCTCTGCCTAATCATAATGAAGTCTATTTGATACCTTCCAGTGTCTCCAGGTCTCGTCCACGTATACAGCCGTCGTTTGTGGTGTTTGAACCAAGTATTGGCGAGGACTAAATTATGGTCAGTGCAGAATTCAACCAGCCGACTTCCTCTTTCGTTCCTTTGTCCCAATCCAAATTCTCCTACTGTGCTACCTTCTCTTCCTTGGCCTACCACTGCGTTCCAGTCTCCCATCACAATTAGATTCTCGTCACCTTTGACATATTGTATTAAATCTTCTATCTCCTCATATATTCTTTCAATTTCTTCATCATCCGCTGAACTAGTAGGCATATAGACCTGCACTATTGTGGTGGGCATTGGTTTGGTGTCTATCTTGGCGACAATAATTCTTTCACTATGCTGGTCGTAGTAGCTTATCCGCTGCCCTATTTTCTTATTCATTATTAAACCAACTCCTGCATTACCCCTGTTTGATTTCGTGTTGATAATTCGGTAGTCGCCTGACCAAAAATCCTGTTCTTCCTGCCAACGTACTTCACTTATACCAACTACATCTAACTTTAGCTTATCCATCTCCCTTTTCAGATTCTCTAACCTACCACAACGATTCAAACTTCTAACATTCCACGCTCCGACTCGCAGAATGTCAGTATCCATCTTCCTGATGATCGCCCCCTCTGGTGTAGTCCCCACCCGGAGATCCGAATGGGGGACTAGTTTACCTCCGGAATATTTTACCCGGGAGGAAGCCATCATCAGTCCATCATTCATACAGAGAGAGCTGCATGTCCTCGGGAGGTGGTTACGGCTGTAGTTTCCCGTTGCTTTCAGCCGTGTAGCAGTATCAACACAGCTAAGCCATGTTGAGTATTATTACAAGGCCGTATCAGTCAATCATCTAGACTGCCGCCCTTGCAACTACCGAAAGGCTGCTACCCCCCTTTCGATGAACCATTCGTTAGTCTGGTCTCTCAACAGATACCCATCCGATATGGTTGCACCTGCGGCTCGGCTATCTGCATCATTGGGACACGCAAGCCTCCCCACCGCGGCAAGGTCACATGGTTCGCAGAAAAACAAAACATGTTTTAATTTGAGATTATTTAGTTTCGCGTTAAACTATTTCTTTGTGTCGCGCTATAGATATGACGTACACGATTCCAACTGTCACTGGGGCTGTCACCAGTCAGCGTAGGGCTCCAAAAACTATGGAATCAATATTCTTCTCTCATTTCGGACATTTTCTTTTTCACGCCTTCTGAACCCCCATGCCGATGGAGGCTGAATTTGGATTTAAACGGCATCCAGGGTGTCACAGTTCATCTCAGTAACCCTGGAAACTATGGATTCGGCACTAATGTCTCTCGTTTTCACTTATATTTACATGTCATCACCTCCCCTAGGTGTGCTAGGGATCCATCTCTTTTTCAGATAGTAAGTCATATGTGTATCAAGTTTGCTTGAGAGCTATGCTGGAAAATACACACACAAATCCATAATTTCGGTCATTTTGGACATATTCACTTTCACACCTTCCCAACTCCCGTGCCGATGGGGGCTGAACTTGGACTGGATCGACATCCAGAGTGTCACTATTCATCTCAGCGACCCCAACAACTATGGATTCTACATGAAAATGGGTCGTTTTCTATTATTTTTATAATTCAACCCCTTTCCACCCCCGCCCCTAGGGTTGGTAGTGGTGCCCTACTCCCACAAGTATTTTTCCATATAGTTAATCATACACATATATCCATAATCTCGGTCATTTTGGACCTTCGTCCCCACCTCTTCTCAACCTTAATTCTGACTGGGGATGAACTATGACTTAATCGGCATCCAGAGTGTCACAGTTCCTCTCGGTGACCCCGAAAACTATCAATTCGGCACTCCCCTGGGGATGCTTGGGGTTGGAGTGTCTTGCTCTCGCAGTCTTTTTTTTAAATATATATATATAAAGTAAATCATTACCGAGTTTGGTTGAGAGCTAAGTGGAATTTTCACTCATTTTGGCCATTTTCTTTTTCACTCCTTTTTATCCCCTTGCCGATGGGGCTGAACTTGGACTTAAACGACATCTGGAGTGTCACTATTTATTTGAGCGACCCCCAAAAACTACGGATTCTACATTGATATTGGTCGTTTTCTATTATTTTTATATTTCAACGCCTTTCCCCACCCAAAGGGGTGCTATGGGTGTCTCACCTCCACAGTGTTTTGTTTTCAGATAGCCGGGCTGAGTGGCTCAGACGGTTAAGGCGCTGGCCTTCTAACCCCAACTTGGCAGGTTCGATCCTGGCTCAGTCCGGTGGTATTTGAAGGTGCTCAAATACGACAGCCTCGTGTCGGTAGATTTACTGGCACGTAAAAGAACTCCTGCGGGACTAAATTCCGGCACCTCGGCGTCTCCGAAGAATATAAGAGTAGTTAGTGGGACGTAAAGCAAATAACATAATTATTATTATGTTTCCAGATAGTAAGTCATATGTGTATCAGTTCTGGTTGACAGCTATGCTGGAACATGCATCCATAACCTCGCTACTGTAGAATCCTTGAGTTGCCGTTGCCATGGTTACGGCCGTTCGTACCGAGCTCGATAGCTGCAGTCGCTTAAATGCGGCCAGTATCCAGTATTCGGGAGATAGTAGGTTCGAACCCCACTGTCGGCAGCCCTGAAAATGGTTTTCCGTTGTTTCCCATTTTCACACCAGGCAAATGCTGGGGCTGTACCTTAATTAAGGCCACGGCCGCTTCCTTCCCTTTCCTAGCCCTTTCCCGTCCCATCGTCGCCGTGAGACCTATCTGTGTCGGTGCGACGTAAAGCAACTAGCAAAAAAAAAAAAAAAAAAAAAAAAAAAACGGCCGTTCGTTTCTTCATCCGATTCCCAGATCGGGGAAGTATGGTGACAATATCTCGATAACGGTCTGTTTTAGGGCCTTAAAACATGATTTTAAAACCCGTAGGTCCTTATCGAGTTTTGTTCTATGCGTCGTGAGGCTTTAAAATGAGCTTTGTCCTGTTTTTGTACGACAAATTCGATATTTCGCCTATGTTAGCCTATGTTACTGACCTATGTTAATGTGTCAAAAGATCTAAATCTAGGGAAATGGGAGGGCTACTAAAGTTTCTTGTAGACATGGTTATCCGCAGGGTCCTAAAGGGTATGCATACAAAATTTGGTTCAGATTGGGGGAACGGTATGGATTTGTAGGTATAACGAACGGACAGGCGGACATACATTTTGTTTTATATGTAGAAAGATAAATAAAAAAGATGCCAATGGAGAGTATAAAAAAATAATATGGACTTTTCTTCATTGTAGGCATAGTGTAATTCAAAAGTTGGTTTACGGTACCGGTACCGATTTCAGTTTTATTCACCTCTTTTGATCTTTGTTCATCTGACTTAATACTTGTAATATGTCACATTTTCTTCATGGTATTAGCAGTTCCACACTCCGAACTTATTTCTTAATTGATAATATCCAAGAGACCATATCTACATAAATATGTTTGAATATTAAAATGTTTATATATTGAAGTCTTCATGAACTTATGTGTAAGTTTTCACGAAATTGTAACAAATAATTGATTGAGAAAAACGTCCTTGCATCATATCTGAGCTTCTATTGATATTGTTGAACTGATATTTGTCATTGATATGTACTGATATTTATATCGAGAAAAATATTTTCCAAGATAAAGACGGTGGGGGTAAAGGATGTCTAGATTTGTTGATTTTATATGGAGTGATCCAGATCCCATTTTTGAAGAAGGGAATGTCCATAACATTCACTCAGCTTTCACAAAGAGCGAGTGTCTTGTTAATTCCTGGGGGACAAACCATTGGTATCTAGAAGCAACCTGATGCACAAATTATATGGTCTCCCATATAATTCAAAGTCTTTGCATTCTTAAGGTCTTGATTTCACCACTAGGAAGGCTGACTGTAATATATACAGTACTATCTTGGGTTTAAAGCAGAACACAACGTCACCCAGGTGGCATGAAATCAAAAGGCTTATAATCGGCAGCTGAAGACAATCGATACTCTTATTAATTACTGTAAGTGCTATAATCGTGCACATTCATTAAAGCAACACACGTTGAAGTGCGAAATAGCATTAACTAAATGAGCCTTAATTAATGAGAGGTTTTCAGGGAAATCCATTCCAAAAGCCATCGAAAAGAGAATTGAGAATACAGATTGGTGGAGGTGTGAACCACGATGCACCTGACATGGACGAACGTTTCACTTGATAGGGACTCATCTGTGCTAGCTCTAAATAAGGTAGCAGGCTTTAAACGAGTGTCATTACTTGCATCCAATTGAGCGCGTAGACGAGGCAGGGTCTACAGACCCTAATTGGTGACACATTCCCCAGCTGGCTAACACATGCTCTTCTCAGAGTCCGTCATTCCCGGAAACTTCCAGCCTCTCACTCTCCACTTATGGCAAAGTAATAATGCTGAATGGGAGATTAAGTAACAGCCATCAAGGCAAGGACTTGTTTTTTTTACAGCGCTCCCCCTAAATCCTTTGCTCGTCGAGGACTTGCATAAAAAGAGTCTAAAAAGAGCCTTTTAATTTTTCTGCACGTGGTAATTTTGCAGATAGAGTACCTTGGACCATTAAGGAATGTTGATGAATGGTTCCAAACATGCTCTATTGTATTGTGTGCTAGAGGGAATGAGTATGATTATCACATCTGAAACATGATATTTTCTGGCCGTGCTGAGTAGCTTGCTGGCCTTGAATTTGGTGAGATCGATCCGACCTCAGTCCGGTGATTTTTGAATGTGCTCAAATATGCCAGCCACTTGGTGATAGATTTACTATAACATAAATATCCTACGGGACAAGATTATCGCACCTCGACGTCTCAGAAAACCGTAAACATAGTTAGTGGGACCTAAAAAGGTATTATTATATTCTGAAATAAATACGTATATGTCCTTGTAGCAGTAGCAGCTACTCGATGTTGGATGTTATATAACAGCAAGCAGTAAAACCTGCTACATGGAAGAATACAACGGGCTCTAGGAAAGAATGTTCCTGGCAATTTCTTTAAATGAAATCCGAAAATGCACACACGTATACAAATAACACATCCTAAGTGCCTTGTAAACTGCATTGACTGAAGAATGCTCCTGATACCTCATGTTTGTGTTACATTACAAACATTATGATGTTACGACGCACACCAAGGCATTTCTGATTCCATGACTGAACTAAGATACTTTAAAACAAATGTGCGGTAAAGTTTACGGAAGTTACATTTTGACACAAAGCGTTTGTAGTTTTCTGGGTCGAGGAATCGAATTAAATAAGGCACACAACTCTATATCTTTAACGGTTAAAGAGAGCTTGTTCCAATTTCTTGGAGGGTTTTACGGGAAAACGGCTACTTTAATACTTGTTTGAAATTCATTAAGCACGACATAAAAATGGCTAAAATTGACTCGGTAGAACTCCAAAAATAAACGTTAAAGCATGAGGCCTTAGCCCTTATATATACAGTAATTATAATAATGTTTAAATTCGAGAGGGAAAGATGTTCTTGGTTAATCCGGAAAGAAATAGATTCGGATCATCAACTGGGAGTTAGGACATTTTGTAATTTGGCCATTATTTCTGGAGAGTCGGTCACTCTTTCTGGAGAGTCACAAGTGCTGGAATTCATTCGATCTGAAATGAAATTTATAGGTCATCTAATTCCATAATTTTTAATTTTTTTAATGTATCCGCAAGTATTCTCTTGTTTTCTTGGACGGCTCTTTTCTCCTAGATATTAAAATACGAAAGTTTAAAAGAAAATAATTAATCCACTCTTTTCAAATAGGTCAGTTCCTTTCGGAAGTCAGATGGTTTTACATTGAGGTTCCCACTTCTGGAGACGTATACGATTCACTCAGCCTTCACAAAAAATTAGCGTTCTGTTCATTCCTAGGTGTAAATCAGTGTTGTGCGTCCATGTGTCAAGTTCGATAGTCTATGTCTACACATAAACAAGTAGACCACCCAGACGTAATCTATGTAGTAGACAATTGTCACCTACAGTGTGTATCCCTGATGATGTTACAAACTTTCAGGGATGATGGAGGACGGCAAATGGATCAATTTAAGATAAGAAACCATAGTCCGGAAACGTTCGAGTCAAAAGTTATGAATAATCTTGGACATTGCCTGTAAAGTGGATAGGAAGAGGAGGTCCTGTTTCATGGCCCGCTCGTTCACCTGATCTCACCCCACTTGATTTCTTCTTATAGAGCCATGTGAAAAGTCTTCTGTATGAGACACCTGTCGAGACTGAAGAGGATCTCTTGGCAGGAATTCTCGCTGCCTATGACGCTGTTCAAACGACACCGGGATTTTCGAACGGGTACGACAGAACTTTGTGCGACGATGTCATGCCTGCATTGACGCAGGGGGACGCTATTTCGAACATTTATTGTAAATGGAGTAGCTTGTGAAACTTGTGCAGGTAAACCACCTAATGAGTAGAATGTTGCTTAACTTTTGACTTGATCGTTTCCATCTCAAATGAATCCATTTGGCGTCCTCCATCATCCCAGAAATTTTGTAACATCACGGATACACCCTGTATTTTCACGGTTGGCGAACCAGATTCTGCAGGCCTACAGAGTTTCAGCGCAGTGGGTTGGTGACGCTGACGATCGGCAGTAGGTAGGAAACACGGCGAAAGACCTGTCTTATTTTAGATTGTGTGCGATTGTGGAACGCGAAATGGAATGAAAATAAAAACCTACAACCTGTTTTCCAGTCATTGACTCCCAAAGTGAGTTATTAATGAGAATGGAGAGTGTTGCTGGAATGTACGATGACAGAGAAAATTGGAGTACCCGGAGAAAAACCTTTCCCGCCTCCGCTTTGTCCAGCACAAATCTCACATGTAGTGAGCGGGATTTGAACCACGGTATCCAGCGGTGAGGGGCCGACGCGCTGCTGTCTGAGCCACGGAGGCTCTGCGAAATGGAATACACCAGTAAAATTATAAACGCATTGTTTGTATTCTAAACATGTATACGCTATAAAGATGCCTACAGTTTTCATTTCTAAATAGTAAACATGCAGTGGCGGCTCGTGAAGTTCCATATAGAGGGTCACGTTATGGTTTCCCCTGTGGGTGCAGGCGGTAGAATGACATCCACGGAATCCTCTGTCTGTCATAAGAGGTGACTAAAGAGGTCCCAGGGGCTCTTAACACTTCGGAGTGTAGATTGGCGACCACTGGGACCTTAGCTGAGTCCTGACATTGCCTCCTCTTACTTTTTCCAGGCTCCTCTCTCGGTCAACCCTTGTCCTTTCCCAAAATCGACGGTATTAGAACATTCGAGACCAAGGGAGTCTTTCATTTGCACGCTCTTTGTGGCCCTTGTCTTTCTTTGGACGATACCTTCCATTTTCCCCTCTCATATTAGTGTTAATAGAGGATGGTTGCCCAATTGCACTTTCTCTTACAACAATAATCACCATCACCACCACCTCACGTTATGGTTTAAGTACAGACAAGGTCAGTCACTACACACACACATTTGCACATGTATATAAGTATAAACATTACAAGACAGTATGTCAAAACACGCCTAGGCTTACCTTATCATTAATGCTAGTGTCAGATCCACCCTCCTTTCATTAGCTGTAGCAAATCTCTTGATCATAGCCAGCGCGTTTTTACCTCTCAGTTGGCATTGCACTTCCAGGAAAGCCTTCATTCTATTTAATGAAGTGAAACAACTTTGTCTTTCCAAAGCATCATTGGTATGCTTCATCATCAGTAGCAGTCGGTTTACTCATTGCTGAGCGTCGTGACCTCATTTCTTCACTTCATTAATAACTGCATCCTTAACGAGATGTTTCCACCCTGAGCGCTTTCACCTCTTCTTAAGATATTGTGAAGAGGTAGACCGGTGATCTTCATTGCTTGGTGTAACCATCTACTTGTTGTTCTGCCGCTTGGTCTGGTGCCTTCAATTTTGCTTTGAAGAATGGTCTTTTCTAAATTGTCTCCTTCTCTCCTCAAAATGCGTCCCAGGAACTGGAGGTAACTTTCACTAACGCGGAGAGATAAACGTTTTGTGATGCTCAGTTCTTCTATAATGGAGGCATTTGTTCTTCTTTCTGTCCATGGTATAAGGAGCATTCTCCGCCAACACCACATCTCAAAGGCATCTATTCGGTTCTTGTCACTAGCCTTCACAGTCCAGGTCTCACAACCGTACAGGAAAACCGAAAATACCAGTGATTCCACCAATCGTATTTTCAATGTTTTGGATAATGTCCGGTTCTGCCAGATCAACAATAACACATTCGAAAATACAAGTCAGTGAACTGTGTAGCGTGCTTTCTTTCTTCCAGCGAACTACGTGCTACCCTTCTCGGGCACAGTTTGCTTGTGACCGAGGCTCTCTCATTACAGCAGGCTTCTTCTCCAAGTAACACAGCCAACGGCAACGTTTGGAGACTAAACGTCTGTTCTACGGTCACATAGCGGCTGTGACCGGTAGCCGATATATATATATATATGATTTTACACTCTATCCTGAAGCCAGATTTCGCAGTTTAGAAGTATTAGTCACCTTCGTTATGAGCTTAAAACCGAATGTACTGAGAAGTAAACATTAAGATATTGTTGTTCATTGGGTGGGCACGTGATCCTGTGACCTTATGGACTGGCCGCTACTGTAAATATGACAGGCTTGGTGGGAGTAAAGAAAGTCGCGGCTGGGCTGAATCTTATTGCCAGTTACGTGACAAGAGATGCCAGTGCATGCATTATATAGAGCGCTTGCCTATAATAGTGACAATAAAAGTACCTTTCTGTGTTATATGTGTTGTATGAAAGATTGTTGACATTCTGTCATTCCCTCTGGTGGAAATAATATAAATAATAATAGTATTTAAAGTTCACTTGTGGCATGACCACGGACAGGACGTAGTTTTGGACGTAATACAGACCAACAATCCAAACAGTTGTCTGTTAAAATTCAAGTGTGTAAGGTTATCAGTTCAGTTTTGAAGTGAACGTGAACTATCCTAAAGGCGACGTGTGTTATCATTATCGTCATCATTCGATATTCAACAGTGATTGGATCTTCTGCATTTATCCTTGTATGCACGGTGAGTGTTTATTCATTGGACTTGCTACAGTCTGGTATTTATTGAATTGTAACGGAATGAATAATTGCATTGTGTTAACATAGCCGCGGTATAAACTTTCTGCCGTATAGCTGAATATTGTAATAATAATAATAATATTAATAATAATAATAATAATAATAATAATAATAATACAGTAATGCATAGATCTCATCTACGGGTTATGGCACTGTCGTTCAACACGCAAATCAGCTGACGCCACTCTTGGCAACGCAGCTCAGCTGTTCGGGGAGCCGCTAAGTCATGTTAGTTCTTTCGAAACAAACACTATAGGCCACCGAATATTAATTTCTTCTTCTTCTTAATCTGCTTACACTCCAGGGTTGGCTTTTCCCTCGGACTTAGCGAGAGATCCCACCTCTACCGCATCAAGGGCAGTGTCCTGGAGTTTCAGACTCGGGGTCGGGGGATACAAGTGGGGAGGATGCCCAGTACCTCGCCCAGACGGCCTCACCTGCTGTGCTGAACAGGAGGCCTTGCGGGGGGATTGGAAGATTGGAAGGGATAGTCAAGGAAGAGGGAAGGAAGCGGCCGTGGCCTTAAATTAGGCACCATCCCGTCATTTGCCTCGAGGGGAAGTGGAAAACCACAGAAAACCACTTCCAGGATGGCTGAGGTGGGCACCAAACCCACCTCTACTCAGTTGACCTCCCGAGGCTGAGTGGATCCCGTTCCAGCCCTTTCGTGGCAGAGCCGGGAATTTACCTTCAAGTTAAATTTTAAAACTCATCTACCGGGCGAGTTGGTCGTGAGCGTAGAGGCGCGCAGCTGTGAGCTTGCATCCGGGAGATAGTAGGTTCGAATCCCGCTATCGGCAGCCCTGAAAATGGTTTTCCATGGTTTCCCATTTTCACACCAGGCAAATGCTGGGGCTGTACCTTAATTAAGGCCACGGCCGCTTCCTTCCAACTCCTAGGCCTTTCCTATCCCATCGTCGCCATAAGACCTATCTGTGTCGGTGCGACGTAAAGCCCCTAGCAGAAAGAGAAGTTAAAACTCATCTAGAAAATATTGTGGGGAAAGCTCACGAACATATGAAATTATTTTATATCCGAAATACCGTTCGTTTTTCTAATAATACCTTGATGTTATGGTTTAATGATTTCATGAGATCTAGGCTAGAATACGCCACGATTATATGGAACTCGTACACCGTGGGGCATATTGTTCTAAGAGAAAACCAATTAATTCCAAAATGTTCGGTTACTATCCTTACTACGAATCAGTCACTTTAATACCCACAGCTGTTAATGCCAGGAAGATGTTACATAGAAGAAATTATCAGGGTCTGTATTTCCACCAATCAATCAATCAATCAATCAATCAATCAATCAATCAATCAATCAATCAATCAATCAATCAATCAATCAATCAATCAATCAATCAATCAATCAATCAATCAATCAATCAATCAATCAATCAATCAATCAATCAATCAATCAATCAATCAATCAATCAATCAATCAATCAATCAATCAATCAATCAATCAATCAATCAATCAATCAATCAATCAATCAATCAATCAATCAATCAATCAATCTTCTAAAGGCTAATGCCTTGTCGATGCAACCACTCTTTTTTTTTCATTGGCTGTTCGTTTCAGTTCCATGAAATACAGGATCCAAGAGTTACATTTACCTTCGAGTTAAATTTTAAAAATAATATAAGTGAAGATTGTACAATAACACATTTTTATATTCTTAATACTGCATTACATCTGGGTAGACTCCGAAATTATTTCTTCTTACCGAGAAGACACAAAGATTCACACAAGAACTCTTCGATGTATGGAATGATGACTCAGTATAATCAAGTGTATCTTGATATAGACATTTTCAACATTTCGGAGAACAGGTTTGTTACTTTCTGTGATATATTGTTGCGGACTGTCTTGTAAGACTAATTAATGCCTTGAGATTTAATTGATTGTCTTCATATGATACTGATATTATTTTTGTCTATATTTTTCTTCTGTATGTTCTGTTATTAGTTATTATTTCATACTGTCCAATTTACTATGTTACTTAACAATATTAAAACAGTATTGAGCATAGTCATTGGATAAAACCGTTAAGTTTAGTTCGATAAAAAAATAAAATTAAGTAGGGGTCCGTCTCTGTGGTGTAGTAATTGGTGTGATTAGCTGCCAACCCCGCAGGCGCGGGTTCGATTCCCGGCTCTACCACGAAATTTGATTATTATTTAGCGTATGATGCTACAGTTGACATTCGACTCCATGTAAACGTTTTTGACACACACACACACACACACACACACACACACACACACACACACACACACACACCATATACACCTTAAATATATATATATAAGAAGTCCACATAAAAAGGTTGATGTCGAGGGCTTTCAGTCTCTTATAGACGAATGTCCAGCTTTTCCAACAAAGTGAGTGTCTCAGGGGTCACACGATGTATGCCCTCGATGGAAGCAGTAGAAGCTCGCAGAGGGCAGTCCTTCAGAATGTGCACGATGGTTTGCACTTCAGCACCAGAGTCACAAGCTGGAAAGACTTTCCAGCCCCACTGATGCAGAGCAAAAGCACTTCTTCCGACTTTGCAACGTATCCTGTTAATTACGGTCCAGGTGGAGCGAGGAAGGTTGAACTCAGGCAACTTTGTATTTGGATCCATGATGTTAACAATGCTGTGACGGTGTAACTGAGACCATGCATGTTTCCACATTTCGTCAGGTTGAAAATGTGAATTAACTAATTCCTTTGCCGTCTTCCAGGCAGGTTTTTGTAATTTCAGTCTCGTTACGGCATTTTCATCTGCATCCTGATGTACTGGGAGGCAACAGTTCTTCAGTATCCTGATCCACAGTCTAACAAGGGCGCTTTACCGTCTGATGTGAGGAGACTGAATGTTGCTCAGTAATGGTAACCATTGAATAGGAGTGGAGTGCAATGTACCAGATATACTTCTTATTGTGTGGTGCAGTTGGACATCAACCAGACTTGTGTGGGAGCTATTGAGCCATACAGAGGAGCAATATTCAGTTGGTGAATATACTATTGCTAGAGTAGTTGTTCATAGTGTACACGCATCCGCGCCCCTTATGGTACCAGCTAGTCTACCCAGCAAGCTGTTACGGCTTTTAAGCTTAGCAGCCAGCTTCTCTAGATGGCGTCGATAGGTTAAGGACCTGTCTAAAGATACACCCAGATATTTTGGGTTGTTATTGCACTGTAGTGTGTGGTTTCTGAACTTGATCGTAGGTTGACAGTTTGCTATGTTGTTATTTAGGTGGAACGCAGCTACCTCTGTCTTTAGTGGACTAGGTTTTAGGCGCCATTTTTAAAATAATCATCCATCTTGTCAAGGTCTTGGGATAGAATGTCTTTCGTCTCATTAAAAGGTATTGTGAGGTTGATATCGTCCGCACAGATGAACTTGCGAAGTACAGTTTCCGGGAGATCATGGGTGTATAAGTTGAAGAGAAAGGTATACAAGACTGATCCCTGTGGCAAGCCATTATTAAGTTTATGGAGTCTGCTATGGGCAGTTTTGTATGAATTTGGAAAAATCTGTTACTGGACATACTTTTTATCAGGGTGAAAATGTTGAGGCATGGTGTAGCCCTGATGAGTTTCAGGAGAAGATCTTATTTGCAAACGGTGTCATAAGCAGCAGTGAGATCAAAGAACACAGAGAGATTTTCACTTTTCCTCGAATTCTGTTTCGAGGAAGGAAGTCAAAGCGAGACCCTGATCACCGCAGTCTCGACCATGCCGGAACCCAGCTTGTTCAATTGGAATAAGGTATTCAATTGCAGGAGCTGTTCTATTGAGGATCAGTCTTTCTAGGATCTTATATGTAACACTTATGTAACACTTAGTATAGCTATGGGTCTATAGCTTTGAGGTAATTTGGGGTCCTTGCCTGGTTTCAAGATAGCAATAATTTTAGCTGTCTTGAATAGAGGTGGCAAGCGGCCCGATTCCAGAACATCACTGAAGAAAGAAGCAAGCCAACGTTTGATTGCTGGACCACAGTTCTTGAGAAGTTCTGGGTATATGCAAGTCCTGTAGCTTTACCATATCTGAGTGTGTCCGAACATTATTGTACCTCTTCTGAAGAAATTAAACTTGTACATTGGTCATTTGGCTTGGTGTCTTGTTTTCTCTGTCTTAGTTACGATTTATCCTGCTTAATGAATTTCTTATCCCCTGAAACCTGCGATGTTGAAGCGAGGTAATTAACTATGATTTCTACGTTAATTGAGGAGTGATTTCTTGATGGTGTGGAAGTTGGATCGAGCTTGCGGATGAGAGACCATGCTTTTTCGCGGGGATGTATGAAATTAAGGTCCCTTACAGTTGTTAATCCACTTCTCTCTTCTAGCATTATCTAGGGATGTCATGACTTAGATTGCTTTCTCTTGACTACATTCTTCCTCATATTCAGCAGAAAAGCGACTGGTTTTGTCATTCCAACCTGGAATGTTATCTCTCCGATAACCTCAAAGAATGGTTCTTTTTGCGTCAGATTTTATTAGTCCAACAAACTTCTCGTAATTTTTTGAAGTTTGAACTATCCATCTAATATTGGCATCTGTGTGCGACGCATACGCGTTCTAATCAGCTTTTTGAAAGTTCCAGCGAGGTTGAGGTATAGACCTATTAACAGCTATCTGCAGGCCAGTTTTGTAAATTATGGGTCTATGTTGACTTCGAAGCAAACTTTTCAGTACCTGCCTGTGTAATGGGGAAGTCCTCATGAGATTGGAAGGAACGAAACAGAGGTCGGATGAATAGTGTTAATTCCAACGGTCAGAGTTGAATGTTCCTATGTCCTTAGCATCGTAGACTAGTTTAAGGTCTCTCTTGTCATCCATTCAAACTGTCTGTCAAAATTCTCATCACACTCATCATATCCCCATAAACTGTGGTGGCTGTTGAAGTCTCCAATGATTGCTATTTTCTGTAGGTATCAGCACGAAGGGATCTGGCCAATTGACTGTAGGTGGCTTACGCACATTGGTTATCACAACATTCTGCAGTTCTATAGATGAGGAGGAGAAAGTTTGATTTACAACATTTTCAAGTACATCATAGTTCACTATTTCTTTTCTGACCAAAGTGGCAATGCCATGATTCACTGCTGTTGCTATTTTACCCCTGGAGGTCATCTTCTGTATGAGTTTCCTGAAGTACAACTACATCCACAGAGTGATCCAGAAGGATTTTTTCTTACTGATGCCTTTGATGTTTAGTTGGCAGATTGTTAACTCAGAGCCGAAATTTGAGAAGTGGTACGGCGAGTGGAACGGGGCGCACTCAGCGTCGGGAGGTCAGCTGAGTAGAGGGGGTTCGAGTCCTGCCTCAGTCATCTTCGAAGTGGTTTTCCACTTCTTTTCCAGGCAAATGCCCGGGTGATACGTAACTTTAGGCCACGGCCGCTTCCTTCCCTCTTCCTTGCCCATCGCTTCCAGTCTTCCCATTCCTCACAAGCCCCTGTTCAGCATAGCAGGTGTGGCCGCCTGGGCGATGTACTGGTCCTCCTCCACAGCTGTATACCCGACCAAATATCTCACGCTCCGGACACTGCCCTTGAGGCGATAGAGGTGGGATCCCTCGCTGAGTCCGGGGGGCGGGGGTGGAGGAACCAACCCTGGAGGGTAAACGGATTAAACAAATAAATAGTAAAATAAAATAGGGAATACAATGTTTTAATAACGTTATAAATAACTTCGGTGGAGAAAGACTAGCTCATTTAGAGTTTAGGCAAGGTTTGAAGGCCGCATGCTTATCATTACGCCGCGAGATTTATCAGGTGAATATTCGAACCCAGGATCAGTCTGAATTCGAAGTTTAGCTCCGGATGGAAAGCTAGTGCCTGAGCCGTTGTGCTGATCATGGACCCTTAAAGGCCTAAAAATAACAACAATTGGACTTTTTGAAATACTGTATAACTGCTGTAGAAAGCGGGGTCGAACAAATGGTCTGTGAGACGTTGAGGGTACATGCGCCTGATTTGAAGCTGCACCATTTATTAGTGATGATATTATAGTAAAAGAAAACATGTAATGGAATACTGGCATACGAGTATCAGTTGCGAACACCCAACTAAATTTACACTGAAAATCTCTTCCATATCACCATCTGTGAGTCTCTGAAGAAAGTGAAGGAGGTACCTTCTAACATAGGCCTACTACTGTACGGTACATAATGGACTATTTGAACGTGTCCTCCTCCACAAACTCTGACGAAGAGATTCGAACAAGGATCATTACTGTTTATTAGCTAGACAATTCGGTTATTCGGGGACCAGCCTCCTGACGTCTCGCGTAATTGACAGCGCTTCCGTCATTGATCTCCTTTTTCATCATTATTTTAGTTTTATACAAACTTTGTCTACCGTAAATTAAATTAATTTCATTGTGAAAAGAATGCAAGACAGCGTAAATTCAATGGTCTTTTTTGTTTTACTTTTGAGTTCTTCTGCAAATTAGTTCCTGTTATACGACAAAAGAAGCCTATCTTTTTTCTCTTAATTGTTTTTCGAATCTTAATTGCTACTTAGTTGTCGAAGGTGTGCCTGCCCTTTCTGAATTTAATGACAAGGGCCTCTAATAGGGAGAGTTTAATTAGATCTCAATTAAAGAATGGGTGCCCGTTTTTACTACAACAGTTTAATTACATTTAGGTAGAAAAAATAATTGATGGAATATTTTTAATAAGCTGAGATACGATGTTTTAAAAGTGTAAATAGAAGAGAATGTTTAAATTAATTGCCACTTTTTATTAATTATTAATCTTTGTAATTAAAGTATTTCATATTTGTTTAGTTGTTCTCATATACTTTGCTGTGTTTTTAATTACTAGGAATTGCTCCCAAAATTAATCACGGTCAGTGAATATTGTTTGCTGACGAGTTTGTGGAGATGCGTAAAGAAGCCGGATGTTAGGAAGACATAATCAACATTTGTCAAAACATTTGCTGTTTGTGCATATACCTGCCCTCTAACAGGTAATGTGTTTGTTGTACTGTTTGTGATGCTGAGATACTATTATGCAAATTTCGCTACTGGCGAAGTTTATATGATCTTTTATAATCCCTGTATTAGGTTATTAATAACTATGAATCACTCGTAACTGAAGAGGATATGATTATTTTCTTTTATATTTGTCGGTATCACGGAATATTTATTACAAATTTTGGAATGGGTAGGAACTGTCGAGTATCGCATTAACAATTTCTGGAGGAAAGTTATTATATGGCTTTTTATTTTATTTTACTAGCGGTTTAACATCGCACTAACATATCAAAGGTTTTCGGCGACGGAAGGATGGAAAAGGGCTAATATTGGGAAGGTAGCGACCGTGGCCTTAATTAAGGTAAAGCCCAAGCATTTGTCTGGTGTGAAAATGGGAAACCACGGAAGAAGATTTTCAGGGCTGCTGACGGTGGGATTCGAAGCCATCATCTCCCAAATGCAAGCTCGCAGTTACGCGACCCTAACCGCACGGCCAGCTCGCTCGGTATTATATAGCTCAGAATTATAAACAAAAGATTATGTTAGTTCTCTATTTGTATTGATGATTGATAGTCAAATACCTAAACAAAGTGTTCCCAATTTCGATGTACTCGTATTACTGGCTCATGGAATATAGTGGCTTGTCTGAGAATGGATTATTGTCTTTTCAAACAATAATAATGATGTTAAAATAGGCTTATATGTTATTTTAATCGTTTTTATTTATGTTGGAGATATGTTGTCTTTACCAAAATATTCGAAAAGAATGCGCAACATATCGAGTGAACTGAAAAATAATGTTCCTAGCAATGTTCAACAACGGCGTTCACCTTTTAAAGACAGGCGTAAGGTAAACACGGGGTAACAATATAGTATTCTGCTGGAACGAGAGGAATGAGTGATATTGAAACCGTACATATGCTACGTGCGCCTTCATTTATCCTGCGAGTGGAATATGTGCGATCTCCAAGATGCAAATCCCTAAAACATAGCGATACTCTTCCTCGCCATTTTCTCAATGTATTAAGGTTGAAATTTAATGTGGATCTATCGCAGTTTCATGGTGGTGGTGGTGGTGATTATTGTTTTAAGAGGAAGTCCAACTAGGCAACCATCCTCTATATAACACCAATCAGAGGGAAAAATGGAAGGGATCCGACACTTCGAAAAATGAAGATATCGGCCAAAGAAAGACAAGGGCCACGAAGGGCGTGAAAATGAAAGATTCCCTAGGCATCCATACGTAATACCGTTGGGGTCTGAAAAGAACAAGAGTTGACCAAGGGAGGTCGGATAGGATAGATGAAAATGAGGAGCCTGGCACAAGTAAGTGGAAGCAATGCCAGGACTCAGCTAAGGGCCCCGTACCTTGCTGTTTGTGTAAAATGCTAACCTGTTCAATTAATATAACTCTCTAAATTACACTGACTGACAGAGCAAATGCAACACCAAGAAGGAGTGGTCAGAACTTTATGCCAATTGCAGGGTAGACTGACGTCACTGAGGTATGCTCATGATGTGAAATGCGCCGCTGTGCTGCGCACGTAGCGAACGATAAATGGGACACGGCGTTGGCGAATGGCCCACTTCGTACCGTGATTTCTTAGCCGACAGTCATTGTAGAACGTGTTGTCGTGTGCCACAGGACACGTGTATAGCTAAGAATGCCAGACCGCCGTCAACGGAGGCATTTCCAGCAGACAGACGACTTTACGAGGGGTATGGTGATCGGGCTGAGAAGGGCAGGTTGGTCGCTTCGTCAAATCGCAGCCGATACCCATAGGGATGTGTCCACGGTGCAGCGCCTGTGGCGAAGATGGTTGGCGCAGGGACATGTGGCACGTGCGAGGGGTCCAGGCGCAGCCCGAGTGACGTCAGCACGCGAGGATCGGCGCATCCGCCGCCAAGCGGTGGCAGCCCCGCACGCCACGTCAACCGCCATTCTTCAGCATGTGCAAGACACCCTGGCTGTTCCAATATCGACCAGAACAAATTCCCGTCGATTGGTTGAAGGAGGCCTGCACTCCCGGCATCCGCTCAGAAGACTACCATTGACTCCACAGCAAAGACGTGCACGCCTGGCATGGTGCCGGGCTAGAGCGACTTGGATGAGGGAATGGCGGAACGTCGTGTTCTCCGATGAGTCACGCTTCTGTTCTGTCAGTGATAGTCACCGCAGACGAGTGTGGCGTCAGCGTGGAGAAAGGTCCAATCCGGCAGTAACTGTGGAGCGCCCTACCGCTAGACAACGCGGCATCATGGTTTGGGGCGCTATTGCGTATGATTCCACGTCACCTCTAGTGCGTATTCAAGGCACGTTAAATGCCCACCGCTACGTGCAGCATGTGCTGCGGCCGGTGGCACTCCCGTACCTTCAGGGGCTGCCCAATGCTCTGTTTCAGCAGGATAATGCCCGCCCACACACTGTTCGCATCTCCCAACAGGCTCTACGAGGTGTACAGATGCTTCCGTGGCCAGCGTACTCTCCGGATCTCTCACCAATCGAACACGTGTGGGATCTCATTGGACGCCGTTTGCAAACTCTGCCCCAGCCTCGTACGGACGACCAACTGTGGCAAATGGTTGACAGAGAATGGAGAACCATCCCTCAGGACACCATCCGCACTCTTATTTATTTATTTATTATTTATTTATTCCTGACTTACATTTGTGGCGAAGTTAGGGCTCACGGCCCTCTCTTACACTTAACCACTATAAATAGAATTTAAAAATGTAAACATAAAAGTAAGACATAGAAATTCTAAAAAGAAATAATACTACACACGGATAATTCTAAGACTACCGGTAAGTTAGGCCTACATATCAGTACAGCAATTAGTGTGATAATTACTAATAATAATAATAATAACAATATTAATAATAATAACAATAGTACCTCGACGTGTTTCTGCGTGCATCGCCGCTCGCGGTGGTCCTACATCCTACTGAGTCGATGCCGTGCGCATTGTGTAACCTGCATATTGGTTTGAAATAAACATCAATTATTTGTCCGTGACGTCTCTGTTTTTTCCCCAACTTTCATCCCTTTCGAACCACTCCTTCTTGGTGTTGCATTTGCTCTGTCAGTCAGTGTACATTGACTCCTTAATGTTTTGCAGACGAAGCGCACTTTTAAAAAGAGCAAATAATATATTATTATTATTATTATTATTATTATTATTATTATTATTATTATTATTATTATTATTATTATTTAATCCGTTTACCCTCCAGGCAATGGCGGTGATTAGGGGGCCAAGGGGAGCACTCTCTACTTCCCACTTTGTGGAGAAAACATTATATTTTATTCCATTTTAGCCACCTGAAACTAGGAGTTACAGGAATTATTTAAAAACGTAATTTGTACAAGCCTTGTTGTCTTATCAGCTAATTCGTACCTTTATTTTCTTTAATTTTTAACAAACGCGGGTACTTTTTCTTGTCTGTAAATTTGTTTGCTCCCCGCCCACTACTGCCTCCAGGGTTGGTTTTTCCTCCGGACGCAGCGAGGGATCCCACCTTTACCGCCTCAAGGGCAGTGTCCTGGAGTGTGAGACATTTGGCTGAGGATAAATCTGGGGAGGAGGACCAGTACCTCGCCCAGGCGGCCTCACCTACTATGCTGAACAGGAGTCTTGTTGGGGCTGGGAAGATTGGAGGTGATAGACAAGGAAGAGGGAAGGAAGTGGCCGTCACCTTAAGTTAGGTACTATCCCGGCATTGCCTGGAGGAAAAGTGGGAACCACGGAAAACCACTTCGAGGATGGCTGAGGTGGGAATTGAATCCCGCCCCTCTACTCAGTTCACCTCCCGAGGCTGAGTGGACCTCGTTCCAGTCCTCATACCACTTTTCATATTTGTGGCAGAGCCGGGAATCGAATCCGGGTCTCTGGGGGTGGCAGCTATTCTCACTAACCACTACACCACAGAAGTGGACGCAAATAATATAAAAATGTGAATAACAAAAGAAAAATAATTCAATATACTAGTAAGAATAATACAGATTGATATAGAAAATTAAATCTTACAGTATTAGATCAGTATTGGATTCATTACAGTGTTGAAAGTTGAAGTGCCTTATTAAATTGGCAAGTTATTTTGATAACTTGCTGTGAATAAAAATCGACACTACTGGATTCCTCAACGTCAAGAATCAACGTGGGAATTACAAAATCATGCTGCCATGGGGATTATAATATGGAATGGAAGCCTCTGGAATGGTAAAGTGGATCGTCGCTGAACTACAGTTGAGTCTACCATGAGATGGAAATGTAGTCCGATCTAGCATGATGGACTGAAGCCTACAACAAGATGAGTACATGAGAATCGAATTTGTAAAATATATTACCGGGTAGTGATTAGGCGATAATATTTGTTTTATGTAACATTAAATGTTAAAGTAGTTTGATTTTTCTTAGTTTTGAAGGTAGATTAATGATTTACTTAAAGGCAACGTGCTGTAATATAATGAAGGCATGTGGTCTCCAAAAAGGCCTGGCGCAGGTCTTTCGAGTTGACTTCCTTCTGCGAGGATGGGGTCCCGCCTAGGATGGATTCTAATGATGAAGAGGAGTCACACACACACACACACACACACACACACACACACACACACACAGTCCCAAATCATCGGAATTTACCAATGATGGTTGAAGTACCTGACCCGGTCGGGAATCGAAACTCGGACTCCCTGAACCAAAGGCCAGCCCGTTAGCCATTTAGTCATGGATCTGAGCAAGTATCACTTAGTTTATTTCTCTTGTAGCATAATTTTTGAGATAGCGTGTGTACCATAGGGGTGAGAAGGGAATATAACTTTATGTATTGGTTTATGATTGTCATTATTTGATCTACATCATATATACTGGTTGGTGTAAGGTAGGACTTGTCATCATGTTAGTTAATGCTACGTTATAATCCAATGCAATCGTGATGTTTAAATATGTGTATTTAACAAGGTCTTTGACTCGTCCTTATGCTGACTGACTAGGCCAAGGATAGATGAAGTGAAATCTGTCTTCTCCAGGACGAGAAAATTAGACAGAACTTCATGAATATGGTTAGTAAAAAGTTCCAAAGAATAAACAGCAGGTTCAGGATGTAGAGAGGGGGTGACATACAGGGATTCTGAAGTAGAAAGAAGGGAATGCCTAGGAACAAGTGTGTGAAAAAATGGGAGTAAGCTACGAGTAACATTTTGGTGGGATGATGAAGTAAGGGCAACTTGTAAATGTAAAAGAAAGGCGTATGTACAATAACTGCAAACAAGAACTGATGCAAATAGGGGATTGTACGTAGATGAATGAAACAGAGTGAAACGAATCATTGTGGAGTTGAAGAAGAAATCGTGGGAGAATTTCGGTAATAATCTGAAAATACTTGGTGGTGGTGGTGGTGACATTTTTTCGATGATGATGATGATGATGTTTGTTGTTTAAAGGGGCCTAGCATCTAGGTCATCTTTCCCTAAACATTATTAAAGAGGATTTATTGCTAGGTAACCATCCTCGGAAAAACTTGGTTAAGTGACAGGGAAATCTTTCTGGACAGTAATACAAATTTTTGCAAACGGATGGAAAATGAAATAGTGTTTTGGATAAATTAGTTGAGCTCATAATAGATCCCAGGGAATAACTGGACAGATAGAAAGAACATTTTTATAACATTCTCAAAGTAAAAGGAAATCTTTCTGCCGAAGTTGTGAACAACCGATATCATTTGAAGGAGAGCAGTGATAACAGTTAAATTAAACTCGAGGAAGTGAAAAGAACGGTAAATCAACTACAGTGTTATAAAGCAAGATGAACAGATGAAATTAGACCTGAAATGGTAAAATATAGAGTATAGAATATAGAGTAACGGGATTAGCGTGGAATGTTAGTAAGGTATCTTCTGATTTGACGAAAGCAGTACATGAACTTATTTACAAGCGCGGGAACAGGAAGGATTGTAGCAGCTATCGAGATACTGTATTTCACTGATCAGTATACCAGGCAAGGTGTTCACCAGCATTTTGGAAAGCAGGGTGCGATAAACGGTTGGAAGTAGGTTGGATGAAATGCAGTGCGGTTTTAGACTACAGAGGTGCTGTTAGGACCTCATTTTCAGAGTGTGTCAAGTAATTGAAAAGTGCTGCAGGAGGAAGAGACATGCTTATGCTTCGTAGATTTGGAGACGTATGACACAGTACCAAGGGGAAAGATGTTGACCATAGGCCTGCTGATGGATTATGGGATCAAGGCTAGTTTATTACAGGATGTCAAAAGCAATTATGGTGACAATCATAATTCATAACAGTGAGAACTGACATTGGAATAAGTCCTTGGTTGAATAAGTTACTGGGCTGTAATTTTTCTCCCTATTTCTTCTTCCTCCACCGCTGTTTCCACATCCTGTTAAAGTTCCTTGTCGACTGCGTCGATCGTCGATTTGACCCTGTTTTACAACAGGATGTCCTTCCTGACACCAACGCTGCGTAGAAGGAAGTATCCACTATTGCGTATTCCTATGTTGGTTGCGAGTCTGGTGTTTGTGCATGAATGAAGAGGTATGTATTGAAATGGGCTCAGACTTCCCGTCTCCGAAGCAGAGGAATTAACCAGACTTGATCTAAATTTCGGACCCGTTTGGGAATCAAACTCTCTTCTCCTTCATGTCCCATGTATTCGCAGAACGTTGGCGATCAGTAGTATGATCTGCTGTTTGTTGATAGCTGTTCTGAATAGAGTAAGCTTCGTCGCCCCAAACCACTGGCTCAAGTTGCCGAGCCACGTTTACCATTAATTTTCTCTTGGAGTATTTCTTGTAGAAGTTAGTATTTACGGTTCCGTATCATATGACCAAAATATTCTAGCTTTCTTCTCTTGATGTTTGTGAGTAATGGTAGTGGTTCTTTGTTCATACGGTGCAAAACTTTATACCGGTATACCGGGCGAGTTGGCCGTACGGTTAGGGGCGCGCGGCTGTGAGCTTACATTCGGGAGATAGTGGGTTTGAATCCCACTGTCGGCAGCCCTTAAGATGGTTTTCCGTGGTTTCCCATTTTTACACCAGGCAAATGCTGGAGCTGTACCTTAATTAAGGCCACGGCCGCTTCCTTCCAACTCCTAGGCCTTTCCTATCCCATCGTCGCCACAATACCTATCTGTGTCGGTGCGACGTAAAGCCACTAGCAAAAATAAACTTTTATATTCGTCATTTTAGCTGTCCAAGATGTCTTCAGCATCATTCGGTACGTCCACATTTCAAACGCTTGCAATCTCTTGCACATGGTCTCAGTTAGTGTCCAGTCCATGCCTCAAAGCCGTGTTGTAGGATGCTGGAAACGCAGCACCGGAGTAGTGGTGTTGGTGTCCGACTCGTTGGCTGAATGGTCAGCGTACTGGCCTTCGCTTCAGAGGGTCCCGGGTCGATTCCCGACCGTGTCGGGGATTTTAACCTTCATTGGTTAATTGCAGTGGCTCGGGGGCTGGGTGTTTGTGCTGTCCCCAACATCCCTTCAACTCACACACCAAACGTAAGACTATCCTCCACCACAATAACACGCAGTTACCTACACATGGCAGATGCCGCCCACCCTCATCGGAAGGTCTGCCTTACAAGGGCTGCACTCGGCTAGAAATAGCCACACGAAATTAAATTAAAAATTAAGTGGTGTTGGTAGTCTAATGGAAAGGTCATGGCTTGTCAAAAGTTTTCTAAGTTTCTGAAAATAAGTTCTGGCCTGCTCAGTTCTGCAACGGATCTCAGGAGCAAGGTTCCAGTCATCATTAATGTGACATACCAGGTATTTAAATTTTTCCATTCTCGCAATATGGTCTTTTTCTACTTTGAGACTACCCCGAATACCATCTTCTTCCCTACTTACAACCATCCACTTAGCCCTCTTTACATTCAGCCTCAAGCCCATTGTGGTTCTGCCTTCAGTGACAGCATTAACTAGTTGCTTTAGATCCTGGGGATTGATTGCAAGTAGGACGGTGTCATCGGCATGCCTGATATTTATGATAACTGCGTTAACCACAACTCCCTGAGTATTTCTGCAAAGAGCATCTCGAGAAATCTTTTCTGAATAGATGTTGAAAAGCACTGGTGAAAGAATGCATCCCTGGTGAACTCCTTTCATAATTGACCATCAACTCTGGTTCCAATAGAGATTACCAATAATACGGATGTCCCGCCCATCAAGTCCTGATTCTGCAATAATACGGATGTCCCGCCCATCAAGTCCTGATTCTGGAAGAATCTTCATAAGTTCATTATAGCGGACTGTATCGAAAGTTTTTTTGTAGTTTGTGAAACAAGCAAAAACATCGACGTTCTGTAGTACTCCCTATCGTTATTACTTTCAGTTGTAGGGATACCGATCATTCGAGGGAAATAAATTAACTTGCTGAGAGATATATTGTCAAGTGGACATCTAATTTGCGCACCAGGGATATTTTCCTTGTCTAAATGGCGAACTGTGCACCCTCCTGTCTTCAAAAATTCGTCGACATCAACCGCATTCGAACCTGATATCTTGACATTGACAGCTAGCCACTGGGCCACTGGCGTCGGTAATGAAAAGAAATGCAGACATTGTATGATTATTTACCGAACTCTTTATTCTTAAGAAATAATTTTAACGATTAATAAATCTTATCAGTGGAATGGACCGCATTCAATAAATTATAATGTACATATACCTTATTTCTTTCCTATACATTTATTTAACTTTTCTGTTACGGTTCTCCGATTGCCGATACGTTTGTTTTGTTCCTAAGCATATGGTTTTAACGTACCGGTACTTTATACATCTACCTTCTTCTTCTACCACTTTTTTCCATATCTTGTGTTGCACATGTGGATTTGGCCCTGTTTCACGACCGGATGCCCTTCCTGACGCCAACCTTATTGCGTGTTTATGTAGTGGTGGATAGTGTGTTGTTTTGTGTGAATATGAGAATGTTGGAACAAACACCCACTCCCTGAGCCAGAAGAATTATTCAGCCGCGACCAAAATACCCGAACCCGTCGAGAATCGAAACCTTCTGAACCGAAGACCTCAACGCTGACCATTCAGCCATGTACCTAAGTTATTTTAATTACTCCTGACATTTATTGATCTGGACAGCAACAACCCCCAATTAATCCATATTATTTATGTTAAATACTGCATTGTAAGTACCGCTCGCCTGCGGTGACGTGTTAGTAGCCTCCGTGTTAGTTGCCACACTGCAGAAAACCGTGTTAGTAGCCACCGTGTGGTGGCTAGGAAGAGCCTGCAATGTATTACATTCACAACATTAAAACATTTCATCAAGAAAGAAAAAAGACTTAAAACTCTTTTATGATTTAGACGAGAAAGTCTATAAATGTCGTAGATGTCGTAGTTTCGATTCAGCCGCTTATATAACACTAAACCGATTTGGCATAAATTATTACAAACCAAGCCTGACAATAAATAAGCGGCCTTTCTGCCTTGTTAATGTCGTTGTCATCTAACTTGTAAGGGTCGTCAAAATGTGTTTTATTTACATATTTTGCAGCCTTCTTAATTTATAATTTATAGTCTACATTACTTTAGCAGCCTTTAATTGACTTTGCCATGTTTTTAATATTCATAATATATACATTACAAGCCGCTATGCAAATTTCTTCTCTTTTATTCAAATTTCGCTATATATGCTAGCAGACGAAGGCACTTGAAAAGGTCTTGTTCCGAATATTTATCTGTACACTGTTTGACTTTTTGTCCAAGTAAAATGCTTTCTCTTTCTTTTTTCTGCTGGAAGACCTATATCCACAGCCATCAGTTTTGTTGTCATTTCTTCTGCGTCTTGTTTCATTTTTGTACAAAAAATAAACATTGGGATGCGGAATGGAGATAGACTTATATAATTTCAGGAAATGACTTAACATACGATTGATGACTTCGAGTCAGTGTCTCAAATCCGTCTTGAATTATTGGTCATGAGTTAATAGCGTCTTCTACTTCCACGAATAGTGTTCTGAGTGCCTCCTCACTTAGTAGAGTCTTTTCCAGAACCTTTCTTAGGCGTCTTTTAACTGTTCCCACCATTCTTACCCACCAGCCTCCCCACCAAGCCGCGCGTTGTTCTGTAAATTTCTACTTTATTCCATTGTGTGCGAAGTACTTGCTCGTTCACGGGTCGTTTAGGACATGGTTGAGCTGTTGTTTTAGTTTTCCTAACTTTCGTTGTGATTTAGCAGGCTTATGCGTTGACGTAGGTACCAACTTGGTGGGTATTAGCTTATAATCCGAGAATTGTTTTTCCGGTTGGTTTTCTTGTTTTTCTTCTTCAGCCTTGATGGAAGACCTGACGAGCTCCTCCACGTGCTCGTAATAGTGGGCCTTGAACGTATTTGTTTTTAACTTCTTCCTTTCTATCATCGCCCTCTTCTTATTCAGGCCCTTCAATTTCATTCTCTTCAGTTCTCCACAATGTATCCTTACCTCCGTAATTCGAAAAAACTGCACCAGGCCTCTCCGGAGATCACACGCCATTCTTATTATTACACCGATACCGTCAGTTGTGCCTCTCTTTCATAGGCTTACACCTTTTTGCTTACATTGTAACCAAAGGTTTTCAACCTCGCGTTACTTTCCAGCTGTTCTTCCGCCGAGATGTTCCGCGGTTTTGCAGGTTCTTTATCTGGATCATCCCTCAATCCCGCAACTTTCTTCCTAAAGATGGTCCTCTCCATGTCCTTTGGTCTTATGTCATTTACACACATGTCTTTGTGCACCTCCTTCAGTCAGCGGAGATGAGATTTCAATTTTTCCTGGAGAGTGAGTAATTTGTGCGCCGATCTTTCTGGGTTCATTCCCTTCAGGTGACCATAAGATGTTAACCTTTGTTTTTTCATACCGGTGGTTTTATTTTCGACTCTCGCATACAGCTCCTTGTTTGACCTGAGGTGGCAGACAAAACCCTCGGACAATTTCTTAGTACCCAAAATCTTTCTGAGAAACTTCCTTTCCCTTATCTCAATCGACGTATCTTCCTTTTTGCTAGTGTTTCTGCAGCGTAAAGGCTGACTACTACGCAGTAGTGTCTTAGTTTAGCCTGGTAGGAGATGGATTTGGATCTGTAAGTATCATAACTCATTTGTCCGGCTCCATGGCTAAATTGTTAGCGTGCTGGCCTTTGGTCCAGAGGGTCCCGGTTTCGATTCCCGGCCGGATCGGTGATTTTAACCTTAAAATGGTAAATTCCCTTGGCTCTGGAACTGGGAGTTTGTGCTGTCCCCAACATCCCTGCAACTCACACACCACACATAACACTATCCTCCACCACAATAACACGCAGTTACTTACACATGGCAGATGCCGCCCACTCTCATCAGAGGATCTGCCGTACAAGGGCTGCACCCGGTTAGAAATAGCCACATGAAATGATAATGGCTCATTTTGAATGTCAATTGCATCTTCCTTTCTCTCTCCTCCAGTGCTTCCTTTTCATTGTAATTCGGGGTAATGATTTCGCCAAGGTGTTTGTATTTCATGGTCCTCCGGACAATCCAATGAGTCATCTCAATGCTGTAAGTGGAGTCTGTCTTCTCCGAATCCATATACTCGGTCTCTCCAAATGAGATCCGTAAACCTGCTTTAGCAGTTACTTCTTGAAGAATTCTCACCTGTTTTAATGCTGTCTGAAGAGTAGTAGGAGCACATCATCAGCAAAAATTTTCGCCAAAATATTTTCAGAACTTATTGGTAAAAATTTCCAAAACTTCTCGAGGGGGCTGAGCCGGGGGTTTCGAAATTTAGGTTCAGAAACAAAACAGAAAAAGTGCGCAAGCGTAGGCTAAGCGTCTTTCACTCAGTGGTAAACTTCTTTCCAAATGAATGACTTATAGGTTTCGTAGGCTTTTATTAATGTGGACATAGATGAATCAGTTTATTAATATAGGTCACAATATTTCAATAATTATTAGAAGAGTGGACACAGGTTTTAAGTTAAATGTTTTTACACTTATTCAATTTATAAAAGTAAAAATAAGTGTGATTTGATAGAATTTGATGATGCTCTTTCAAGAACGATGCATGTAATTTTATTTTTCAATTGTGTCTTTTTTAGGTATTATCAGTTGTTAAATGTTTTCTTTTTAAGGTATTTTCTAAATTTTATTTAACCATAAATTAGTTTCGAAAGACTGAAGAACATGACGGTTATATATTAACCGAGTCGAAACTGAAAAGAAATGGCTTTCACTATAAAAGAAAAGTAAAGAGTAGAAGTTCTTTGCGTTTCACGAAGACTTCGTTCCACGTCTCCAGAAGAAATGCACTTTTGCCGACGACTAAGATTTATCTAACAATGATGGTTGGAACTTGAAAAAAATGTACCGGGCAAAACGGAGGCGCAACAGAATTTCCTCCGCGATCTCCAGTCTCCCCTGCCAATTTAATTCCGATAATAGTCCATTATCAATCATTTAACATCGCCCCGAAGGAGTGCAGTTTTATCAGCAGCTGCCATAACTAGGGAGAAAATGAGAGCTGTTTAAATACAACTGGCGATGTTGTGTTATTCTCGATTTATAGCCGAAACCCACAAAGAGTTTTCTGGGTTTTTAATTATTACAGAATAAATCTCATCCATCAACCTGACTGCCAATCTGGGAGTTACTCAGTTGGTTAGTTGTTGTCTTTTTGAGTCCAACTTTTGCGGTTTTAAATCCAGTTCAGTTCGGTGGCCTGAAAGGGTGTTTTTAACTGTAAAACTCCGTGTCGTTGGCGTCCGGCAAGTTAAAGAACTCCTGCCGTATAAAATTCCGACATCCCGGTGTCTGTTAAGAACTAGCAGTTAGGATAGACGTAAAACAAGATTAATGTCACATTCAACCTGACTGTCGTTTGAGCTCTCTTAAGGCAACAATCTGTGTGCAATTCTGCATTAAAAGAATTCATTACAGTTATTTCAATTTCCCTATAAATTCATAAAAATAATGCATAATGGAAAAATGTAGTATTAATAGGGGGTTGATGTTGCTCACGTCCGTAGGTTTAACCTCAAAATACCCTACACGTGACCCCTGGGTGGTGCTAAGCGAGCAACAATATATTTGGCAGCCAGTCTATCACTGCGATCTCCTGGCAATTACATTCAATGACATATCAACTCAACTTGATTGTATGGGCCATACGCTAAATAAAAGTAGTATTAACAGAGATTGTTTCAGTAATAAGTTGGCAAGACTGCACAACACCGAGATTTAAAAAAGTTACAGGGCCTGGACTGAAATTTGATCGCATAAAAATAGGGGAGTATAAAGAATAGTAGTGCTTTACGGAAAGTTTCATCCCAGTAGCCCGACTCGTTTGCTGAACGGTCAGCGTACTGGCCTTCGGTTCAGAGGGTCCCGGGTTCGATTCCCGGCCGGGTCGGGGATTTTAACCTTAATTGGTTAATTCCAATGGCACGGGGCTGGGTGTATGTGTTGTCTTCATCATCATTTCATCCTCATCACGACGCGCAGTTCGCCTACAGGCATCAAATAGAAAGACCTGCACCTGGCGAGCCGAACCCGTCCTGGGATATCCCGGCGCTAAAAACCATACGACATTTCATTTTCATCCCAGTGACTGAAGCCCTTTGAACAAATAATTATACATTTTTATGATTAATTGTTACTACAATTATTTGATGAAGATAATTCCCAACAGAAGTAAATTAGTAGGAATCAGAAATGAAGAAAACAAAAAAGGCACGAATTCCTCACTAATTCAAAAATGGAAATCAGGCTAACGATTTACAAAACGTGTTCAATTCGACCACTTTTAGCCCGAAAGCATGCTTCGCAGTGATGAAGCCAGCAGCTTCCTCGTATATGTTCACTCGTCGTGATATCGTACTTTATTGACGCTATAGCACCAAATACCCGCCTTTGGAGGTCTTCGGCGTCATGGACTTCACTCCTATACACCGTTTCCTTCATATGGTCTCAGAAATGAAAAATCCGAGGGATTTAAATTAGGACTTCGGACCGCCACTGAACTGGACCATTTCGACCAATCCACTAACCAAAGAAAGTTGTATCTAAGTACTCTTGCATCGGCCAAGAAATGTGTGTGTGTGTGTGTGTGTGAGTTACAAATACAAATAACACGAGTAATATTAATAGCAATAACAATAGTAATCGTGCAGAAAACATATATCTTTTCGTATGTGCAGAGGAATGTCATCTAGAGCCTCCGGCAAAGTTTCAGTTAGGAAATGCAAATACTGTTGGCCTGCGAAACGCGGTGGGAGTTTATCAGGATCAATAATTGTGTCCCGATAATACGTACATTGCTGTCGTGAACGGCCAGTTCCCTCAAAATTGAGCTGTAGTATTCATTGTCTCGAAGTTTTTGAAGTACCATAACAAAAGTTCAATCACATACATGCCTTCGATTTGGAAATCGTTCTCGGTAAAAGCGTACTGCCCTTCCTCCATCGCATCTTGCTTCACCATAAATTATTAAAAACCGAGCTAGTTGACCGTGTGATTATGGCGCGAAGCTGTGAGCTTGCGTTCGGGAGATAGTGGGTTCGAATCCTACCATCGGCAGCCCTGAAGATGGCTTTTCGTCGTTTCCCGTTTTCACACCAGGTTAATACTAGAGAGTTACCTTAACTAAGGCCACGACCGTTACCTTTCATATCCTAGCTCTTTCCATCCTTCCGTAGCCTAAAATCTTCGATGTTTTAGTGCGTCGTTAAATAAGTAAAATTATCCATTTTTTCAAGGACCGCAATATTTTAACAATTCTGGGTAAATTTCATCTAATACTGCTGCTTTCTCAGGCTTTATTCCATTTAGAACGGTTGAGATTTCTCCAGCTGTGATTCGTTGTGAGAATTGTGAATCTGTTTTAGCCTGAGATAATTTCATTTTCAGTTCTTTCTGGATTTCTCCACTTTAACTTTCTCAGTGCCTGCTGTCTTCCTAGTTAAGCCAACAATTCGTTTTGCTATTTTGTGAGGACTTATCATTGAATTCTGATTACCATAGATTAGCTACTGTGCAATTTCCTTAAAAGTTACCACGCTTTTCTGCTAGAGTGTTGAAAGATCATTTTGTCACAAGTTCGTTCCATTTCTCTTTCCTTCCAGTCTAGACTTTGCAACAATAATTCAGAAACCTCTGTGCCGTAACTGATTTTATATTCTTCAAACAACTTCTTGCATAGTGAGCTCCATCCAGGAACATAATTCTTTAGGAATCCTCGAGGGATATGCTTCTTTGCTACGGAACACATTAACTCAACAAAGCGAACATAACGTAGAGTTTATGCTGGTATCCACTGAATACTGTGTTCCATTTCACTGGTGAAGGCTTGCAGTTAGCTTTTCCAACATTCCAACGTGGTTCTGGGATTGATCTTATAATTGGAATTTATAGAACAGCCATAATAAGCGCAGGTCTATGCAGGCTTCAAAGAAAATCATTTAATACAGTCCTGGTATAGTGCAAAAGTTTTCTTTGCAAATCTTTAGATACAAAGCAGAAGTCAGGATTATATTCTTGTTTCCATATGGCTGACTGAGAAGTTCCCCTTTTCTGGAATCATATGCCAGAAAAAAATATCTACTTCAGCCCATTCTGCCACGTGGATACTATCTGTGTTGGTGTTTCTATATCCCAAAGAAGTATTTCGGCAGGATTACTGACGGATGTTGAACGTTCTGTATGGATCCCTTCACTCAGGATTGTGATGTTTTTTAAAAATTATTTCTATGACTGAGACTTTAACTCTGATGATGAAGATGTTATTGTCATTGTTTTTATTTAAAATGTCTGTCATCTGTGTTATTTTGAATATATTTCGCATTGTCATAGCACTTTTGGTATGTAGCATCAGGGAGGGTAAATCCTGGTATCTTGCATTCGAAGTGAAGCTGATTTTGATTTTCACAGTGCATTTCCTGTGGTCGTACTACGTCTACTTGGTTGTCATGAAATACTTTTGTTTGTTTGTTTGTTTGTTTGTTTGTCTGAGGTTATATTCCCGAAACACATCCTCCTATATCCTTCAATTGCTGGGAAATCCAGAAGCAGAGCTTAAGGTCCAGCAGCCAATATTGTTGCTTACTTAGTACCACCCAGGGAACACGTGCAGGGTACTTAAAGCTTAAACCTATGGATGTGAAGGTACGTCGATCCCACAGAGTTCACATAACACATAACCACACACAACAAAAATATTCTGTAGTGTATATTGCCTGTTGAACAGCTGGATCTAACTTAGAATTGAACAGCAAATGTAATACTGTACTTCCTAATACAACCAGTTAACAAACATGTAGCAAAAATATTGTACCCTTTCGTGGACGTCAACCTATCATCTAGTAGCATATCCACGTGAACGCGAGAGTGGTGTGATCAACCGCTCCGTGTGTCATCAGCCTTAGGCCGAGTCGGCAGCCGAGTCGGCCGCATGTTTCTATTGTATCAGATGGGATGAAACAGACAGAGCGGTGCTCGCCGACAGGCGCCAGATTTGCCTACTCGGCCTGTCGTGTAGCTGGCGGTGCAGCGAGCGTTTTGAAGACTTTGTGCGCGTTCTAGCGCCATAGATTTAATACATTCAGCTGAATCACGGCCGACGCCATAGATTTAATACATTCAGCTGAATCACGGCCGACTTGATGCTTCGCTCTAGTCAGGCGTGGCTGAATTTACGCGGCGATTGCATCATTGGTAGGTATTCTTGTATTAGATATCATGAAGTATCTTTGAAATTCAATAATATACACGTAAAAGGACATATAGAATAAGTAGACTTTTGGAATAAGAATAAGAACAATCCTTTATTTTTCGGTAATTTTAGCTAGCTTCCTCACCTAACGTCACGCTCACTAATGTGTTTTGTCCACTGCCTGCTCGATACGCACCCGATGACTGCTTATAAGCAGTCATTTTAGATGCAGTTCGAGCAGGCAGTGGTTTCGTCACAGTCGGCAAAAACCGCTCTGTGTTTCAATCACAGGCGGCGGCCGACGCGGCTGCCGGCTCGGCAAAAACCGCTCCGTGTGTCATCAGCCTTACGGTTCTGGAACTCAGTACGCTGCCTGCATAAAACGTAAATCTAAGATATGGTATTTCAATAGTTATGGAGATTTTCCCCCTCCATCAGAGCTCATACGTTATTTTGGAAGCAGTGCAGATATCGTTTACAATAAAAACCGTGTACAAAATTTGAATGCACGCATTTGCGGTCGATTATGTCTGATATTCCTATATGAATCCCAGACTGTAGAAAAAGATGGATGTCACGTGCACACTGATGCTCAACGTCGCAAGAGCGTTAACCTTACGTGAAGCTCGACATGAAACAACAGTCTACTTTAATCCACCAATCGAACTCTATTATTAGTCTCGTAGTCTTGAACTAGTATTGTCTGAAAGCAACAATAAAATCTATAATGCACGAGAGGGAATAAACAAGTTCTATTACGATGATCATGTGCTAACCATACCATCAGGCGCTTTTTCTGTAGACGATATTCATGCACATATTGAAACTACGTTAAATGAACAGTTTGGTGATGACAGTTTTAGTAATAATATTTCCAGGTTCTCTCTTACAGTAAGCAGTATCACACATAAATGCGTCGTTGAATCTTCTTTCAAGACCGACTTTATGTCACAACGTGATTCGATTGGACCGTTGCTCGGATTTTCACCAAGAGAACTAACACTGAACGTACGCCACGAGTCTGATGAGCTTTTAACACTTTCCGATTATCATCATGTAATATAACATTATAAACACTTTCTACCAGTCCTGCTGCTAGTTTTCTCCATAAATGTGTGTTTGTTTACTGAGATCCTGAAGACTTCGCGATTTGTTATGATGTCTTCCCAGATGTTCATTCATTCAGGTTCTCTCTTGTTTCCACCAACCTATTTATTCTCCTGTTTTGGGAATTTATTACATTGAATAAGCTTCTTGTGACTCTATTATTATCCATCCTAAAAATATGTCCAAACCATTTCAAACGTATCCTGCGCACAGTACTGATGAAACTGTGTCGCTATAGAAGTCTGCAGTTTGCCTTCAGTCAATCAATCGATGCCTTTTTTGATTTAAATTCAATTTTCTTGTATGGTGACGAAAATTTTCCTAAGAACTGTATGTTCTTGCTTTTCAATAACTGCAATTTTTTTTGCTATTTGTTTTACCTCGTACCGACACAGATAGGTCTTATGACGACGCTGGGATAGGAAAGGCATAGGAATGGGAAAGAAGCGACCGTGGCCTTAATTAAGGTACAGCCCCAGCATTTGCCTGGCGTGAAAATGGGAAATCACGGGAAACCATCTCTAGGACTGCAGACAGTGGGGTTCGAACCCACTATCTCCCGGATGCAAGCCCGCAGCTGCGCGCTTCTAACCGCACGGCCAACTCATCTGAAATTTTAGAATGACCTCCTAAAGTTAAGGTTTCTGATACATATAGAGCTTTCGGTAGGATAACATATTTGTAGCCTAATGTTTCGCTTTAGCATTACGTGGCATTGCTCGTTTATTGTAGTAATCCCATGTTAGTCTAAATGCCCTCTGAACTTTTGAGGCCCTTTCTATATTGGCCAAATTGTCTAATCCCGAAGAAAGAATTATTTCTCCAAGGTTTTTAGAAAAGGGTACCTGTGAAATTGTCCCATATGCCGTTTCTAGCTCTGCGTCAAATCCTGGAGAGAAGACTGGAAGTTAACAGGAAAACTTATGTAACTTTCGTGGATTTAGAGAAAGCATTCGACAAGTTTGACTAGAAGTTATTGTTTCAGACTCTGAGAACGTTGGGTCTTGATAGGAAGGACAGATGTTTGCTTTCTAACCTGTATAGAGCCCAAAGCACAGAAATAAACGTCAATGGAACGACAAGAGAAACAAAAATAAGAAGAGGAGTGCGGCAAGGCTGTCCCTTATCACCTTATCTGTTTAATATTTTCATAGAATTCGCTATGAGAACAGTAAAAGAAAAAACCAAAGGGATAAATTGTAATGGTAAACAAATTCATAGTATTCGCTTTGTAGATGATATTGCATTGATAGCTGATTCAGAGCACAAAAATGACTAGCACGCTCGGTATACTAAACAACACGTTAGAGAAGTTCAGGCTAAAAATAAACACAGAGAAAACGAAAATGATGGTCGTTCAAAAGAAGAAGACTGAATTGAAAACAAACATTATTAGGCTGTGAAAAAATAGATTAGGTTAAAGAATTTTGTTATCTGGGTAGTGTTATTACCAATGATAATCAGTGCCTGACAGAAGTCAAAAGAAGAATTGCTATGGCAAAACAAGAGTTTCTTGTTAAATAACCACATAGGAATTGAAACCGGGAAGAAATTTGTTAAAACCTTTGTTTGGAGTGTGATAACTTACGGTTGTGAGACCTGGACTTTGGGAAAACAAGCACAATCAACCCTAGAAGCTGCTGAAATGTAGTCCTGGAGAAGACTGACAGGGACGAGTTGGACAGAAAAAAGACTAATATCCAAATCTTGAATGAATTTCATGAGAGACGGACCTTAATTTATTCAATAGAGCAAAGGAAAGCTAAATTTCTTGGACACGTCCTACGACATGACACCTTTCTCCAGAATGTCTTCGAAGGAAAAGTCCTAGGGAAGAAGTCGAGAGGAAGACCACGTCTCTCATACCTTAGGAACATAATCACTCAGCTGGGTTTTGCTTCCTATGTCACGATGAAAAGGACCGCTGAAGACCATGGGATGTGGCTGCAGCGACAAGGCTTAGCCTTTAGATAATGGATGGATGGATGGATGCCGTTTCAGTTTTATCTCTCTTGCACCTTTGCTGAAAATTATTATTATTATTATTATTATTATTATTATTATTATTATTATTATTATTATTATTATTATTGGAAAATTACCAGAAATCAAATCTAACGTATTGCACGAATATCATCTTGTGTCAAGAGGAGGTTTACTTCTGGGCTTCAACGGCAATATATTTTCTTTCCTGCCACAACAACCAGACGGCATTGTTTCTTCATGCTTATGCTAGATTTCTCTCTTTCTTGCCCCCTGTACATTCTCTTTTCGTCAACATTTCTTTGCCTACCCCACAGTATTAGGTTTGTAAGTTTTAAGGAGTCGAATATCTTTTTCTTCATATTTCTTTATGCGAAAATTTTTGTGGACTCTGGATTCATTTGACCTTCCTTCTTCGGCCATGTTACTGAAGTGAAATGAAATGGCATATGGCTTGTAGTGCCGGGATGTGTCCGAGGACTTCGGCAAGCCAGGTGCAGGTCTTTTGATTTGACTTCCGTAGGCGAGCTGCGCGTCGTGAAGAGGATGAAATGACGATGAAGACGACACATACACCCAGCCCCCGTGCCAGCGGAATTAACCAATGATGGTTAAAATTCCCGACCCTGCCGGGAATCGAATCCGGGACCCCTGTGACCAAAGGTGAGCACGCTAACCATTTAGCCATAGAGTCGGACGGTCATGATACTAATAACGCCTATCTAACTCCGTTTGTCGTTCAATGAATTACATTTTCTTCCATTTATTTTCTCTCTATAGCAAAGACAGTTTCCTTAATATGTGAAGGACCCGGCATAATAATAATAATAATAATAATAATAATAATAATAATAATAATAATAATAATAATAATAATAATAATAATAATCATAATAATAATATGACCTTATCTATCATGTGCAAGTGTTTTGACCTGACGCCACTTAGGCTGCTTGCATGCGAATTTTGACGGCCCGTTGTACTCTAAACAGATGGCAAAAATACGGGATCTCCGTTGAGCGATCTATTGTTGAGTTGTGATTTGTTCTGTCGGGAAAACAGAATGTATTACCGGAAATCTTTTTACACGTCGCGTCGACACTCTAGAGCAGGGGTTTCTAATTTGTAAGGGCTCGAGGGCCATTTTGGAAACCTTAGTCATTTTCGCGGGCCGCACTTGAATAGGCCAATTTTCGTAAAATTCTGCAAATAGTACAGAAGCACCATTATGAAATAATATGCATAGTTCAATTGAAATGAGGTTTTGATCATTTTAATTGCTTAAAATATTATTTTAAAATTGCATAAAGAGTGGAATTTGGAGCCGGACTGAGTGGCTGAGACGGTTGAGGCGCTGGCCTTCTGACCCCAGACTGGCAGGTTCGATCCGGATCAGTCCGGTGGTAGGCCTATTTGAAGGTGCTCAAATATGTCAGCCTCGTGTCGGTAGATTTACTGTCACCTAAAAGAATTCCTGTGGGACAAAATTTAGACACCTCGGCGTCTCCGAAAACCATCAAAAGCAGTCAGTGGGACGCGAAAATAATAACATTATTACTTGAAATTTGGATTTTAAATGTTTTAAAATCAAAAAAATCTGCTGAGAACGAGTGAATACTGGAAAAGAGGAACTAGTATTAAATAATAATTAGTTCTGACTAGGGCCTATAAGGTGTACAAACATTAATACGTTTTCGAACGAGTTAATAAATATTTTTGTGACTTTTCTTCACATTATTTCTTACAATGCTCTCGCGGGCCGCAAAAATGTCTTCGCGGGCCATATGCGGCCCGCGGGCCGCCATTTGGAAACCCCTGCTCTAGAGCAAGGTGTGCCGAATTAACTTTTTTTCATCCTTCATAAATCCTAGTACCTGTGCCGTTTTGGATCTTCGGATCCGGAAGCCGACATTCTACTGCTGATATGTAAAGGTAGGTGCGCCCGATGAGAATTCCTGTCAAACATGGAGCCGCGTCCGCGGTGGCTTGAGGCGGCGAGCTGTGGAACCTGGCAAAATCTAAGTTGAATACAGAAAAGTGCATGCGGAAGCTCGTGTCTGTTAGCAATGTGTTTCGCGTATTCTTTTGTCGCGTGCGTGCTTGTGTAGATTTGTGTTCAGAACGACAACTCTATTCTACACTTACCGCGCGAGTTGGCCGTGCGGTTAGGGTCGCGCAGCTGTGAGCTTACATCCGGAAGATAGTGGGTTCGAATCCCACTGTCGGCAGCCCTGAAGATGGTTTTCCGTGGTTTCCTGTTTTCACACCAGGCAGATGCTTAATTAAAGCCACGACCGCTTCCATCCCACTCCTAGGCCTTCCCTATCCCATCGTCGCCATAAGACCTATTTGTGTCGGTGCGACGTAGAACAAATGGCAAAATATTCTACACTTACGCCTAACAGGCTCTTAGTCATTTTTGTTTGGTATATGGCCCGTAGGTAACAAATGAGCTAAAAGATAGAATAGTACTTGTGAACCACACTATAGCGTGCTTCCTCTCTTGGTGACAATGTAATAATACCCATAATCGATAAGGCAAGCAGAATGTAAGACGTTATAAATGAGTGTCACTGCACACCGCAGCAGCACGGCATAGCGCGGCACGCAGCGCCTCTCGCTGGACCGCCTCTCCGCCTCCTCATCTCGCGCCACTCAATATTAATGAACCGTCTGAGCGTTCAATTAGCTCGATAGCGCTCCCCTTCCTCTCCACCCCTCGCGTCCCGTCCTGCGTCCCTCGCGCTTACCGGCTTCCAATTTTAAAATGATTAAACGTTCCCTTGCTGAAATAGCGCTGCCTGCTAGAGGATTGTGTAATTAGGCTGTCACTCAGCTCGTACGGCAGTGCAGGGGTGGACACTCGTAAGGAGACAAAAATTCATAGTTCCAGCCCCTGACTAAAGAAGAGGTTTCTACCTAAGATAATCTCATAGATAGTGGGGTTCTACATGGTGAAGATCAAGCCCCTGTTCGCTTGAAGATCAGGATTTATTATATCTTTACTTTTGTTATGTGGATTGCATTCTAATGACTTCGCATTGCGGCGTTCTGCACTGTAGCTCCAGCACTCAACTAAGGAAGAGGGTCCTTCCTAACATAGCCCATAGATAAGGGGGTTCTTCATAGTGAAGGGACAACCCCTGCGTTGTATTTTGTAATGAGGACTGTATTCTTGCGACTTTTCATTATCATATTTGGAGGCGTTCTTGACTCGAAGCTCCAGCCCTTAACTAAAGAGGGGGTCACTCGTAAGACAATTTCATAGATTGGGGTGTTATAATTGTAAAGAGAGAGCCCTAATCCCCAGGAAGATCAAGTTTTATGATTACTTTCTTATGTGGACTTTTTTAATAGTCACTTTTCATTGTTATACTTGAAGACGTTCTGGACTCGTAGCTCCAGCTCCTAACTAAAGAAGAGAGTCCGTTCTAATACAGTCTCATGGATATGGGGGCTCTACGCGTGGAAGAGAGAGCCCCTGCTCCTTTGGGGATCAAGATTAATGAATTATATTTTGCTTTGTTCTGTGAAATATATTCTAATTACTTTTGAAAATTATATTTCAAGATGTTCTGGACACGTTAGAATCAACTTAAACTTCCCAATCCTAGCTCTTTACCATCCTTGCGTTACCGAAAACCTTTGATGTGGTAGTGGGACTAGCAAAAGAGAAAACTAGTTAAACAGCTTAGATATGGACGATAATTAATACTTAAGTGTTTTATTCATTCCAACTACTCTACACTGTAAGTGTACTGAGTGTGAGATAGAAACAGTACGTTGCCAAAGACTATGTAGTAATCACTGGAAAACTCGCTTAAGGGAATAATAATACTGAACACTAACAACTTTTAAGATAAATAAGACAATACACTTATCCGTTCCCCTGGCATTCGAAAGAAAAGAGGGCAAGCGAAAATAAATATTGTTTGTTGCTTCATTTTCAGGGATTTGGGACATTGTGGTGAAGAGCCACATATACTGTGCCCTTTTCGCCTTATGGGTGCAATACTAACTGTACTTGTGAACAAAGCGTAATTATTTAGGACTAGGATTAGTAAAGTGACCATGTCCTGAATGTTAGTACTGTCTTAGAATCCCATAGCTGAAATGCGAAACAACTTCTAGAATAGCCAAGAGTAGGATGTTAACCCACTACCCTTATGATTTGTCATCTCGAAGCTGCGTGCACCTCGTCCCGAACTATTGAACTACTCTACAGTTCGTACCAGAGTCAGAAATCGAAGTCGGTCGAATCTTGTGGGAAATATTATGTTAAGTGTTAAGCTACGGAGGGGCATGATAACCGAGTGACATCATTGCTGGGTTCTCACCAAGACAGCCGTGGCCTGATCCCTAGAAAATTCACGTGGGATTTAAAAAAGGAAACGTTCTGTAATTGAGATTAAGTTTCGATGTAAAACAGACGGTCTCGTGGCTATGAAAACGGTATCAACAGTCACGGAAAACTACAGGCTTACTTTAATTCTTCCTTGACCATGACGGAACCAGAAAACACATGGCATTGAAATAAATACATAATAATTAAATGACAAATGTCAACTGGATTTGAATTTACATACAATAATGTGACAGACATGCCTTCCCAATAAATCTTCTAACCTTCTTCTATAACCTAACCGTAAGTTCTGTTACATTAATGGCTGGTTCCCTCCTTAAAGAAGAGAAATAGTTATTGACGAGAGAATAGTGGAGAACTTTGGTATTTATATGTCAATGTGATTTAAAACAATAATGTGTTACACCAGGGAGGTACAAGGTGGTGGTGTCTATGAAACCGAGCCTCCAGACTGAATCGTCTTTATGTTCGAGAAAATTCTGTACATTAAAGAATTAACTTGATTTTATTAAAAATGAGGCTTGTCTGCGTGTTTTTAAATTTTTAGTGGAAGCTTTCACGGTCCTGATTACTATACATGATAGTTTGCCGTTTCTTTGGTATAAGTTGACTGAGATGTCTAATTTTAGACTGCCATATAAATTTCTGTCGTGTAATTGGCTGCGTGGATCTGTAATTAATGTGAGATACGTTTGAGTCAGTAGACCAGGACTTTGAATTAGGTACTTCGGTAGTAAATGTTGAAGATAGAGAGTAAAACATCTGCATGATACATAACTGAAGTCAATGAAATTTAAGATCGTATTTCTGTTCCTTGATTTCCAGGTTATCACACCATACTTATCTTACAACATATTACTATGTCCACTTAATTTCGATGCCTTGGGTGGCATGACGGATGGTTATGATTTTCAAGTGTTAGTACACGTGTGTTATGATTAAACAATTTCTTAAAACATTGACCGAACGCCTTTCACAACGTTCAGTGAATTCTTTTTACTTACTTTAACGAAGAAAGGAAGTTTCGAGGATTATTAACGCGTCTAACTTTTTTTAAACACATTATATTACAATAATGATGGAAATATATAAAAGACGATAAACCACTATTCGAAAAAAATGAATTATATTGATAAAAGAGTGAACCATGATTTCATTGGATGAGGGCGTAGAATGACATTTTCAAGCATGAAGGCTATCCACTTCCAAAATATCTTGTATTTACTATACTGTACTTTACTGTACTGTACTGTACTCTCTAGGAAAAAGGGAATAAATGTACTGGAATTATCCGATAGGTTACGAAGTGAAATCAGGATAATACATTCATAAATTAGTGTTTTTCCTCCCCAAGATCCTATTTCCTTCCATTTCATGCTTTATTTCCGTTAGTTGACTTGTGGAGATGTTCAGTTCCGAGATGGGTTTGTCGCAGTTGTTCATATTGTCCTTTCATTAGCTAATATCTTCAGCAGTGGGTAACTGTGCCAGGAGTTGTCTTCCTGTTATTTGACTAATGCAGGCAAGCCGCGGTTGTCCTGTGTAATCCTTTCATTCCATGCAGCCTTCGAGAATTGTGTGCAGAAGACTTTCGTGCCTTTACACATGCCCTACCGTGTTGTTTCCTCTTTTGGTCAAAATATTCCAAAAAACATTGGCTCCCCTCAATTTTTCTTAGTATTTCCTCATTAGTTACTTTATTCGCTCATAGCATCCTTCTGTTAGGCCCGAATTCAGGGTGCTTGGCGCCCCCTTCTGATGTATTATATGTGAAGATTGTAGGATAGTAATACAACTCGATATTTAATGATTAAGTGTAGTTGATTATTGATCTACAAAAAAGTCATGAAGTGAATTGTTAAAAACATGTCTATTTTAAATTGTTAGTATAATAAGGAACGCTTAGTCTACTTAAAATCATTATTTGTAACTTGAATGTTTAATTAATTCAATGACTGTTTAACTTCAGTTAAGAAGTAAATAAATTAACATTATTAGCATATTCCTTTACAGAACAGTAGTAATAAAATACTACGTTTTGGCGAATTTTGCTTCTCTAAACATTCAGCGCCCTTCTCCCAGGTTCAACGGACCCGGTTATAAATCCAGCACTGCCTTCTGTAGCACATATCGAACGCTGCAGTCCGTCGTTTGTTGTCCAAGTCATTTGTCCACATTTTACTTCCATGCAGAAGTAAGTATGCTCTGCATAATGTCTTCACCAGGCGTTTCCAGGCGTTTTCGTTTACTAATATTCTTGGAAAAACTTCCTTTTCGTGCTGAAGGGTGCTTTGGCTTCTCGGGATGAGAACACGAGTTTACTTTACCCAATAAAATATAATGGCAATATGAAAGTTCATGTCTATACAGATTTTGAATTATTCATACACATGATTGCTTTACGTGCTAAAGGTGGTTTCCATCTCAGATTGGATCAAGTTGATGTCTTCTTCGCCTTCCACCACGGAGCGTGATAATTCGTACTAACTGGTACTTGACGCATGCTGTCATACCTCTTGTGTATGGCTTTGTGGATGTATGCATTAAAAAGGATTGTTAGGGTGAATCAATCTTGCCGTGTTCCTTGCTTGATATGGAATTCTGCCCCATTGTCTCCACATTTTACAACGTATTCTCGTACAGTTTTCATGTCATTCTCCTATCCTTATCGCATACTTAGCACCCAGATCCTTCAGATTCATGAACAGTTTCTCCCACTCAGTTTTATCAAATGTCTTCTCTGGATATATGAAGGTGATGTATGTTTCAAGATACAATTTATTTTTCAGGAGATTTTGTATGACTATTCTTAATGACAATATATCTTCTCGTGTCCCTCTCCCTTTCCTAAATCCTAACTGATCTTCCGTGAGTTCCATCTCAAACTTTCTTTTCAACGTTATTCAAAATAATATTAGTAAGAATTTTTGAGGCGTGGATTACAAGGCTTAGATTGCAATATTGCACATTTTTGTTTGTAGAAGTTTTTGGGGGAATGGGTATGATGACACACTTAATGAAATCTGGTGGAATCGCAAACCAGCTCCAATAGGACTGTTTTCATGTTGTTTGCAGCAACTTTGATCACGTCCGTAAGTAAATTTTCAAACCCAGGAGCATTCCTACTTTTCATCTTTTCCAGTACCGGTACTTGACTAAGTTCATGACGGGGTATTGCATCTCTCTTATCAACTTTCAAGTATGTCATGAGTTATGAGTTTTCCTCCGTATTAAACTTCCAACCATCTTGTGATAATGTTAGAATTTTTGTACACTAGTTTTCCAGCCTCTTTCTTTAATCCATGACACGGAATTCCCTCTCATCGAAGAACTTTTTGACACTGTTATGAAGGTTATCTGAAATTTACAATATGTATGAGCTCTTCCAATTCCATGCATTCGTATTCCAGAAATATTTCTTTAACTAAATTGCTTCTCGGTTTACTTTATTTCTCACTTTCTTAGAATTTATTCTCATGTCTATTTTTTCAATGCTCCGCAGTTATCCAGGCTCTTCTTTCTCGTACTACATCTGCTGCAACTACTAGAACATTTCTTTCCTATGAATTCCATTCATCCTTAATACTATGTAATTCTGTGGGCAGCATTCTTGCCGGAAGTTAATCAGTCTTGTTATTACAAGCTGTAACTAGGTATTCATTTCTGTGAACTTCTGTATTAAATACCTGGCAAATCTTCCGTTTAAGCTTCCTGAGTTTACGTTGGCACTCACTCTTTACCATTTATTATGATCGCTGTCAATAGCGGAGTAGCTTCTACAGTTCTTATCTGGATCTTATATTGCTGCTTTACTAGGATGTAGTCAACCTGGAAACGATTCCCTCTTAGTGGCATTGTCCAGGTATAGCGCCTCCGTGGATCGTGTTCAAAAAATGTGTTTGCCACCTCAAGCTGGTTGCAAGAGCAGAACTCAACCGAAGGATTTTCCTTTACAAACTGGCCCACAGTCATTCCCTCTTTTCCTTTTCATACAACAGCTTTCCGGTCTCCGATAATTTAAATGGCGTATGGTATCCAGAGAGAACTGCTGCAAGTTTTCGTGTCGACGCCCATGGACGATCTGCGTGTCAGTCAAGATGGGGTCCTCCCCAGGATGAAATATGTTGAAGATAACACAAACACCCATTCCCCGAGCCAGAGGCAGATGAAGTAATCAGTGGAGGTTAAAATACATGTCCTGACAGGAAATAGAACCCAGGACTCCTAGGACCAAATGCCAGCATGTCAACCAGTTCGCCATGAAGCCGGACATCCGGTCTCTGATTATAATGTTTTCATCTCCTTGAACTTATAGGGTTAATACCGTCAACCCCTTGTACACTCTTTCTACTTCGTCCTCATGGGCAGTAGCTGCCATATAGACGCAGTGTCCCTTGGTTTGGCATCTAATTTCCCCACGACCCGGCTGTCACGATACTGAACATGTCCTCTCCGTGACGCATTTTATTTTCGAACATCACTCCAACATTTACCTCTGCTGGTCTGTCTACGATAGGTCCTGTATGGATTTCTCGAGAATTCCCTCTCCTGAAGTTACCATTGCATTCTTAATCCTATGCCGCTGACCATATATTTTTTTTTTGCTAGTTGTTTTACGTCGCACCGACACAGATAGGTCTTACGGCGACGATGGGACAGGAAAGGGCTAGGAGTGGGAAGGAAGCGGCCGTGGCCTTAATTAAGGTACAGCCCCAGCATTTGCCTGGTGTGAAAATGGGAAACCACGGAAAACCATTTTCAGGGCTGCCGACAGTGGGGTTCGAACCTACTATCTCCCGAATACTGGATACTGGCGCACTTAAGCGACTGCAGCTATCGAGCTCGGTGCTGACCATATTATTGGCTCGTCCGCCGTTAGTGTTGATCTCTCATTCCAAGGACTTTGACTTACTCTACTAACTTATATACTTCCTAGGTAGTTCGGAAGCAGACATGCTGGGATGCTCTCGAAAGCGATCGGTATAGTTTGCTATGAGTATAAAGTATTATTAGTGCTTATTATAAGAATACGAGTAATTATTAGTCTGGGGATTAGGTCAAGAAGCAGTACATTGGAACACTGTACATAATACCGTAACTCACCACTACATGCCTGATGAGACTGAAGGAAATCACGATTGAAACCTTTTAGGAAAGCCAGGATTAATGATGGAAAGGTATTAGAACCAATTTGTGAGTATTCTTTCATTCAACTTCTTTTGTTGCATCAAAAATCTCCGTTTATGTCTGTGCCGTTGTGCTAGGAGGCCTCAAATAGTAATTGGGAGGCAAAAATTGACACTAAAAACTTCATTTCTATTTTGATATTCCAGTTTAAAGACACTATATTCCAGTTTAAAGGCACTGCCATTTTATATCCATTTTCCGTGTTTCGATTTAAACGATGATAATAATAATAATTTATAACATGCGTCCAACATTAAGAAGATTATCGGAATCAGGATTTTCTTTATGGCAAGGAAGTTGTTAGTTTATTTCCTGCAAGCACTTCGAAACATGATTAATATTTCAAACAATCTGAGATACGCTTTTCTGACTATCGTGCTTCAGTTTCACAAATTACCATGGTATGTTCGAGTATAATTTTTTAAAAGGGGAACTGGTTTCATTTACTATTAAGATGCTGCTGAAAATTCTCATAAGAAGATCAGTTTGACTAATTAATTAATTAATTTCGTGTGGCTATTTCTAGCCGAGTGCAGCCCTTGTAAGGCAGACCCTCCGATGAGGGTGGGCGGCATCTGCCATATGTAGGTAACTGCGTGTTATTGTAGTGGAGGATAGTGTTATGTGTGGTGTGTGAGTTGCAGGGATGTTGGGGACAGCACAAACACCCAGCCCCCGGGCCATTGGAATTAACCAATGAAGGTTAAAATCCCCGACCCGGCCGGGAATCGAACCCGGGACCCTCTGAATCGAAGGCCAGTACGCTGACCATTCAGCCAACGAGTCGGACATCAGTTTGACTGTTTGATATAGATTCGTTTTATATACAGTATATAACCAGATGGATATTCTCGGAAAAAAGAAACAATGAAGATACATATTAAATTTGGATATGAAATATGAGAACAGTGCTCAGTCCGGATATATTGAAAGGTGCTCAATTACACCAGCCTCATGTCGGTACATTTACTGGCACATATAATAACTTCTTCGGGACAACATTTCCGGCATCTTAGTGTTTCCGAATACGTATATAGTAGTACGTAAAACGAGAAATAGAATTCTTTCCCCCACGCCAAAACAGTTACTTTTATAATGTCTTTTATGTCCTTCCTAATGTCCTTATGTTCTTATGTCCATTTATATTCTTTGGTACCGAGCAAGTGGCTGTGTGGTCTGATCCACATAGCTATTAGCTTGCATTCGGGAGATAGTGGTTTCAAACCTTACCATCTTGAAGATGGTTTTCCATTTTCATACCAGTCAAATGCTGAGGCTGTACCTTAATTAAGGCCACGGTCGCTTCCTTCCTTTACGTCAGCTCCGTGTCGGTAGATTTACCGACACGTAAAAGAACTCCCGCAGGACAACATTTCGGCACCTAGGCGTCTACGAAAACCGTAAACGTAGTTAGTGGAGCGAAGAAATCAATAACATTATTATTAACGTTGCTTCCTTCCCACTCCTAGTTTCTTTCTATCCCATTGTCGCCATAAGACCTATCTGTGTCGGTGCGACGTAAAACAGATTGTTAAAAAAATCTTTGGCCATTCCCATCACTTTTACCATCATCAAGCAAATCTTACTCAGTGCGTATATAGGCAAATATAGACTACATACTGTAAATTAGGCAATGTTTTACTTTGTCTCCCCACTGTGTGCATACTTTGGCGTCGTCGTTGTTGTTGCTGTTGTTGTTTCTGCTACTGGTGTAGTTGTTGATTCGTATTTGGCACTTGGAACATCTTTAATCACAGTCCTAAGTTTATAATTATACAACAACAACTACAACAATTTGAATCTGAAATTGGGATGGTTATATCTGGATTTAAAATAAGGAACCTCTGGAGCAATTTCATAGATTGAGTAGGAAACATTTGGGAAGAATTATTCTCAAGATTTGATTACTGGGGTAAGAATCAATCCTTCGATCTCTAAATAGTGTGTCCTATTGTGGAACGAGATTTAAGGCGCTCCCATACCAGTATACATATTTCCTTTAATCTGTAGGTGCGGGTGTATTGAACCGGAGTGCTCATCATATCAAGTAGCGACGTGAAATAAATAAAGACAGACTTGAGTTGGTTCGCCGTATATTTATGGCAACGCTATTTTGGACACCCCCATGCGAGGCTGCTAGCCAAGTACTTGTCATGAGGAAAGAGGTAGGTGACAACGAAGATAGTATCAGAGAGACTAAAGTGAGTGCAGAAATAATACACTCGTCCTCTTCGTTTATCTTCCTTTAAACGAAAGCTCTTCGAAATCCCCAGAAGCTAGTAGGATCTTTCACCCGAGAATATGCATAGAAATAGATTGTCATTCCAGTCTGCTGTTGAGGACAAAGAGAGCAATGGCTGAATATTCGCTTCTGAAGAAAAAGTCCGTTGTCGTTTGTTGAGCAGGATAATTTCACTGAGTTGTCTCTTTGAAAGGAATAATAACCTCAAAGTCTGAAAGTAACTTGTTAGTGGCCATATAAAAGGATCCTTTCATTTTTCTAGCTTCATCCATGAACAATTTTTGAGTATATAAAATAAAACACATAACTTTATGAGTACAGCATTATACATTAAAATTAATTGACTATCCAGAACGCAAAAATGATTTCTGAGGATAAAAGACGAATCCTTTCAGATTTACGGCCTTAAAAATGAACCTTTTTCTTAACATAAAAACTGCAAGTAACTGTATTTCTAACATTAAGTGAAAAGCATTCATTTCTTGATTGGAGAAAATAATTTCGTGCAATTCATGCTTGAAGAACAAGTTTCTTACATTTCTACATGGATTATTCGACGCGTTAGTGAACGGTCAACTGTTGAAGGTGTTCTGTCTTTTCATAGTGATAAAGTAACTGTTATTACCTAGCACAACAGAAAAACGAGAGATCCAGTTAGTGGAATAAATAATTTGTATTTTTGTTGTTGGAATTAATCAAGATTAGGGACACTTTCCTTTATTTTACGATGCGTACTTCTCTTGGTGGAATAATGCACTAAGGGAAATGTTCAGTAACTTTCCAAATTCTTTGCAATCATTTAAGAAGCGGTTAGGGAAACAACAGATAGGAAATCTGCCACCTGGGCGACTGCCCTAAATACAGACCGATGTTGATTGATTGATTCATTTTATTGGTATCCGGTAAATAACGTACAGTAGGTTACGTACAGTCCGCCTCTGTGGTGTAGTGGTTAGTGTGATTAGTTGCCACCCCCGGAGGCCCGGGTTCGATTCCCGGCTCTGCCACGAAATTTGAAAAGTGGTATGAGGGCTGGAACGGGGTCCACTCAACCTCGGGAGGTCAACTGAGTAGAGGTGGGTTCGATTCCCACCTCAGCCATCCTGGAAGTGGTTTTCCGTGGTTTCCCACTTCTCCACCAGGCAAATGCCGGGATGGTACCTAACTTAAGGCCACGGCCGCTTCCTTCCCTCTTCCTTGTCTATCCATTTCAAACTTCCCATCCCCCGCAAGGCCCCTGTTCAGCATAGCAGGTGAGGCCGCCTGGACGATGTACTGGTCATCCTCCCCAGTTGTATCACCCGGCCCAGATTCTGAAGCTTCAGGACACTGCCCTTGAGGCGGTAGACGTGGGATCCCTCGCTGAGTCCGAGGGAAAAACCAACCCTGGAGGGTAAACATATTCTTATTGAAGAAGAAGAAGAAGAAGAAGAAGAAGAAGAAGAAGAAGGTTACGTACAGTAGATTAGGTTTACTTTGTTTCTTATTTGGGTTGGAGTGAAACAGGATATGATACACCATTTTTTGTTTAAATAATATTTTGTATATTTTGTATAGTTTTGTTGCTAGGCTACTTATAAAGATAGGTTATTATACGGCGCTGTACATTCCGCAGTTTTTACATTCACATTTGGGTGGACCGTGCGAGTTAGCCGTGCGGTTAGGATCGCGCAGCTGTGAGCTTGCATCCGGGAGATAGTGGGTTCGAACCCCACTGTCGGCAGCCCTGAAGATTGTTTTCCGTGGTTTCCCATTTTCACACCAGGCAAATGCTGGGACTGTACATTAATTAAGAGCACGGCCGCTTCCTTCCCACTCCTAGGCCTTTCCTGTCCCATCGTCGCCGTAAGACCTATTTGTGTCGGCGCGACGTAAAGCAAATAGCAAAAAAAAAAAAAAAAAAAAAAAATCATTTGGGTGAATACTAGATACCATATTGGTGTAAAATTTAAGACCCGTTGCACCTAACACGAAGGATAGAATTTATTTAAATAAAGAATATAGCATTGTAAATAAGACTCATAGAGAACATACGGCATTTCACGGACAAGATAGTTAATGTTCTTTGCATTGTTGGTGATTATTGCTGTTATTATTATTATTATTATTATTATTATTATTATTATTATTATTATTATTATTATTATTATTATTATTATTATTGTTATACCGCTGTTGGCATACGGTCGAGTAAATCAGCTGATTCGTATATTTCTCCGGCATAGTTTCGAGACAGTTTATTGAGTCACTGTTTTAGACATATTCCCTTCTACTTGCGATATTTCAGAAATTACGGGCAGTTATAATTTCTGGTAGCACGTAGGAGAAAAATACTATTTCAGATAAGCTGTTATAAGTTAATTAGGATTCGCCTAATGGCAGATCAAAATTGCAGTGTTTGGATCATGAAGTACCCTGCCGAAGAACATAGCAACTACCCTCCAAAATATGAAAATTCTGTTTTATAACGTAGGAAAGATGATGATATTGTTGTTTAAAGGGGCCTAACAACTAGGTCATCGGCTCCACGTAGAAAAGAATCGTGTTACAGGTCGTAAGCGATTCCCTGAAAATTATACAGCTGCATACCTGAAATCGTAATCTCCGGCTAACGATGAATTTTCTAGCAATAATTATTAAGTATATTATTATTATTATTATTATTATTATTATTATTATTATTATTATTATTATTATTATTATATACTGTAAGTTATATATTCCCGACCTTTATTGGTCACACTTACTGGAGGACGGGTGATTTATTTCTAATAAATCTCACCACTATCTTGCTTATGTGTAATTCTTTCGTTATTTCAGCATTTATCATAACGGCAGTTTTCATTTCTGTTGTAGCATTATAGGTTAACATAATAATCTGTTTACAGATTTAGTTTTACATTTCTATAGTTTCATTAACACTGTTGTTCCTATTATTTTATAATTAGGATAAATCTGAATATTACTGTAGCGTAGTTATTTTATTAGTTAATATCTTGTTAGCTTTACCGTCATGTAGTCGTCGTGTTGTGTACAGCATTTCTTTCCTCTGATTTTAAATTCACAGAATATATTAATTTTCTTTTGATATTTTAATATTATTTCATAGTTCTATTAAGACGATTAAAGAAGAGGAGTGGATATATAGGGACTACGAGTGTGAGCAGGCATTAAGGAGTATGAGGAAAAAGATAGAGGATATTAGAGATAATTAGGAATCTAATGGAGGACGGAAATGAAGGTAGGTTTCCTTAAAAATATACAGAGTACAGTTGATAGACAGGAAGGAGGAGAAGGAAGGGGGCGGGGGTAGTTGTGGAAGATAGTTGGGCTAATGTTTTAAGGGGAAGTAAACTGAGGGCCAAGGGATCTAGTTTGGGGGCGAGTTCAGATTTGTATCAGTGAGAAATCGGTATAATTCAAGTTTCTGCAGATAGAACGGCAAAGAGATGATTAGAAACAGGAAAGTCTTACAGAGGAAGGATTGAGAGGATGAGATGTAAGAGGAAAGAGAAAGGGAAAGGGAGAAAAGGGAAACATATAGTAGATGATAAGAAGAGCGAGGTTGAACGGTATCATGATGGGGTGTGGGGGGGGGGGGGAGGGGAGGAGGAAGTAGGTGCTGCAGCCTTCAGTGAAGATATGGAAGACCAGGAGGAGAGGGGATCTAATGAATTGGGGAAGGTTGAGGCTCTGATCATGGAGGACTCCATTGGTAGGCAAGTGGAGAATGTGTATGGAGGGAAGGGAATCAGGGTAGAGTGTTATCCAGGAATTAGGTTAAGGCAGATATTGAGGAAAATAGAAGGGAAAGAGGAGGTTAAGGAGAAGATGGAAGTTTTCCACTTTGGTACCAGCAATGTAAGGCAAGCAGAAATAGGTACTAACGTAGTTGGGGATGTGTAAGACCTGGTTATGATTTTACGGGAGACGTTTAAGGGAGCAGATATTGTTATCAGTGGGATACTGTTGTCACGTTTTACGCAATGGATTGATGTGTGTCACTCTTATATTCATTCGTAACGGATTCATAAATAACGGGTTTTTCGTGTAGCCAACTGCGAACAATCAAAGGGATTACAAACGACAATTGAATTGGAAGCAGACTGGGAACAGTGAGGCATCCGTGGATGGTACAAGAAAGAATAAATTTGATTTTTAACAAAATGTGTGTATTCTTTCTACTTGAAACACAACCAACACTGAACTCAGTATCTTACAAATTTCAAAATTAAGTTACAACAAGATTTAAACGGAAATGACATCATTGCGACGAATGAACTTAGAGAAAAAATGGCGTAGTTACAATAAGATTTTATGTACAGCGTCCTAGACCATTTATAAAAGGTTTTTACAATAGCAATAACAAAAAATCTTACGACTTTGTAAGTCTTAGCCTACAAAAAAGGGAAACAGAGTTTCAGAAGAATTAAATAAGTCTGCAACAGGGAAGTTCGGAGAAGGAAGGGGCGGAATCACAACATCGGGAATCGTTCGTAAATAACTCGATAAAGTGTCGCAGTTTTCAAAAGTTCACTTGCCGAATGGTTCGTTTAAACTGAAGTCCAGGCCCACTTTTCATAACTCAAGCCTCAACCGGAGATGCATTTTCTTAGTTTTTTAAACTAGTCAAGAGAAGTACTGATGTTAAATACTTGTACATAATATGGGCTAAGCATTTTCATTTTTTTTAAAAGGAACGTAGTGTAGAACTATGCTGGCATAATAGTCTGTGGGGCAAAATGACAAAATCATAACACTTTGTTGCTCACCCAATATTGCTGAAGCAGTAGAGCAGAATTTCCCAGTAATGAAACTGGGAGCAGGTAAGACGACCTTCCAACCTTACCCGGTCTCAGTGCTGCACTGAAGGTAGCGACAATACTCAGTGGTGCTGGGAAATCCCGGTACCATTGAGGAACTTTAGCTCTTCGACCCAATTTGGGCCTTGAGTGCTTTTTCTTAATATTTCTAACTAGTGCTGCATTTCTGTTTGGTAGTTTGTGGAAGTGTGAAGTTTAATCGCGATGACCAGAATGTGGTCTACACCCCTTAGTGGGGTGAGGTTAAAGGATCAGTTCCTTAGGTCTTTGGTAACGAAGACCTACGGTATCATAGTTTACTATGTTTCTGATCAGTGGATTTTTACTCTCAGTGAGCGCGTCCTAGAACTTCACAGCTGTACTACATATCCTCCTATGAATGGTGGGGAGCCGGTACCGTTCATGCAGGTCGTCATTGGTTTTGTACCACTGTGCACTTGTCAAAAGTTTCAGCGTACGGTTCTGTATGCGCTGCACTTTTTACAGGTGCGACTTGGCTGCAGTGCCCCAAATAGTGCTGGCATACTCTAGTATCGGTCTTATAGTCGATTTGTAAAGCAGGAGTCGGTTTTCTATGGTTAGTCCATTGTCGGCTCTAACCATTGGAAATAATTTAAAGAGGAACACATTTGCCTGCGCAGTAATACTAATCCTCTGTCTAGGGTGACACCTAGATACTTAGTTTTCTTAGTCCACCTGATTGGTTGGCCGAAAAGTATCAGAGGCTCAGGGTTGGTGGGGAATAGTGTGGCGCTACTCTTGTCTGCATTAATTTTAACTCTCCGCTTCTCTAGCCAGGGCTTGAGAGTGGAGAGCGCGTCTTGAAGGTTGTCTTTCAACTTAGGTATCTGACATGAGACAGAGGATATCGCCGTGTCATCCGTGGATAAATGTAATTGCACATGCGTTCAGTTTGGCATGTCTGGCATAAAGAGGTTGAAAATCGTGGGTGAGATAAGACTGCCATGTGGTACCCCAACCTCTATAGGGCGCCGATTCGACAGAGCAGTGCCAACCTACACCTGAAATTTTCTGTCAGCTAGGTAGCTCGTCAGTAACTGCAGTACGTAGGGGGAAAAACTAAGGTCCTTAATTTAAAAATCAGAACTGAAGACCGAGCGGTCGAAGTGAAAATTTATAGGGTGAAGGAAGGTCCTTGAAGCACAGTAAACTTCGAGAAACAACACACACAGTGACGTGGTGAGTGACGTAAGCCACGGGCAGTAACAAATAGCAGTTCAGTATGTAGCAGAATGTTCAGTGAGTCAGCCGGTGTGCGGAGCAACAACCGGCCGTACAAAGTCGAATAGGTAAGTGCTCGTTACACTGCGTAGGAGGGATACCGTCTGGCAAAGCGGCTGTTATAAAATGGCTAAAGGTATTGAACGAAGTATCACGGGAGGTGGTCCGCACAGCGATCCATTTTCTATGGAGAGAAACACGGAACCAGTCAACATTCTCACGAAGACAGTGTTTGTAAACGAAGAGAAAGTGATGTCTGTCCAGCAAGTGCGGAAATGGTACCGTGAATTTACATAGGCTCGGGCGACGGAGAGCGGAGTGTCCGTTCATCAACATCAGAGCATTCGTTAATGCTGCTGATGAAATGGCACAGGAGAACAGGCATATGTCTCTCAGTCAGAGGTGTTCAGCAAGCTGGACGCCACTTTCTGTCATCGAGGGAAGGAGACACTCATTTTAAGCTATTATAAATGCTTGAATAACTTCGTTGATTATGATGCCGAAATAAAGCAGTGTTTTTGACGTATTGACATTAATTCCCTTTTCATATCCCTAGCCAACGGCCGTACCCGTGTTGAAACACCGGATCTCGCGAGATCTCCGAAGTTAAGCAACATTGGGCGTGGTCAGGAGTTGGATGGGTTGCCACGCGCTGTTGGTGGGGGATAAGGGAATGGAGGAGCGGAAAGGAACTGGCCACCCTACCGCACGTAAACTCCGGCTCAGGAACACCTCTGCGGAGGTTCGGACCTGCCTTCGGGCAGAATAACCCTTACCTCATATCCCTAAATAGTATGTGTATGGTAAGATGTCTCAAGCTTCTTACATGAAAATTCGAAGGAAGGTGTGTCGGAGTCTCTGAGCAAATTTCGACGTAGAATGTGTACCGCGTGAAAGGTATTGTCAAAATAAAGCACCTAATCTGTATGGGTTTGATATTTTATTTCTTAATTTTAAGCCAATGTACACATCGTCAAGATCATGCGCTCCAAATCGTTTTCCACCACTGGATCAGTAGATATGCTCGGCGGGAGCTCGCCTAACGATGCTCAGATGACGTAAATTTGAGATGCCCCCGATAAGCCTTTTGACGCTCAACATTGGTGACTTTGGACTTTATTCAATTCTGGAAAGCTGTTCTGTCATCTCGAATGAGTTTTCTATCATTTTGAAGCCATATGTTTTCCATATGTCACGACATTCTTCACAAATGTCACGACGCACTTCTCGCTCCACAATTTTGTCAAATGTTCACTATTTAAATTTGGTTTGATGTATCTTATACTTGTAGAAATCACTGAAGAAAATGCAAATGGGTCCTCAACAAGACGGGCTGCCACCCTGAAATCCAGACCTACACTAATTGTTAATTGCGCGCATGGTGTCTTTGGAACTCCAAGATGGCAACACTATTACATCACGCGATGACGTCACAGCGAGGTCTGATTTCCTCTTTAAAATGAGATACTAAACACTGTAGTTACGTGTTTTTTCTAAATATTATTTTGATTTTTAGACTTTCATATTTTTATAATGCTCATCGGCCCAAGTATGGTTCCAAAATTATAGACATACTAGCTGATGTACCCGTGCTTCGCTACGGAATTCTACATTGTATGCAGAATTGTAGGTCAGGTAGTGTACACGTTGTAAGCAAGACTGTATTAAATTGCATAGCTCTTAACGTCACCGTAGAAACGCGACGGAGAAATCACCAAACGTCTTTTCTCATATGAACACTGCGTTAGGGAATTTTCATTGTAATGGTAGGCCCGCTTCCCTACCATCAGTCACAATCAGGTTGGGGAATTTCGTTATAATGGCAGACACTCACTCTACACCTGCCTTTTTACGTCCTCAGAAAGACTGAGTGGTTTTCCCAACTAAATTAATTTCGTGTGGCTATTTCTAGCCGAGTGCAGCCCTTGTAAGGCAGACCCTCCGATGAGGGTGGGCGGCATCTGCCATATGTAGGTAACTGCGTGTTATTGTGGTGGAGGATAGTGTTATGTGTGGTGTGTGAGTTGCAGGGATGTTGGGGACATCACAAACGCCCAGCCCCCGGGCCACTGGAATTAACCAATTAAGGTTAAAATCCCCGACCCGGCCGGGAATCGAACCCGGGACCCTCTGAACCGATGGCCAGTACGCTGACCATTCAGCCAACGAGTCGGACTTTTCCCAACTGAAATGAACATAAGTCATTACGATGACATCAGTAGGATGGCGCGAGTAAAAACAATGATTTCATATGAAATACTCGATTAAATGAAAAACAACACATTTTCTCACTTTTAACGAACCAGTACTACGCTGCCAATCTAACAGTCCAAAATTCCAGAGCTGTAATGACCAGGCCGCAGACAGCCGTGATCTGTGAAAACTGTTCGTGGGGGGGGGGGGTTCAAATAGTGGAAAGTTCCAGGGCATAAACCAATATGTTTAGGAGTACCCGATGAGTCGGATAATCTCAATTCACTACACTGGCGGCGGAAAAATCTATATGACTTGGAGGCAAATTTTTCCTCCAAGCCAGAGGAGAAACGCTCTATTCACTGCTAATTTTGAATAAATGAATGTAGAATTTAATAAAAGTGAAGAGGAAGGAGCTCTTTTTAAGAAAAGGCTCTTTTAAGGGTTGAATTTTGAGTTATTTAGTGAATTGTAGTGCTATAATTTGGAATATGCCTAAATTGTAATTCTAGACCAGGTCATACTACTACTACTACTACTACTACTACTACTACTACTAAGTGAGGTTCTACCTTAAGTGTGTACACTGGCTCATTCAAAACAGTGCGTCAGAGTAGGGATCGAATAGCTGGATATTATGATGAACCAGTGTGTTACGTACCAGCACTACGGTATCAGAAAATGTATGAACCAGAGGAATGGCATGCTAAAGAAGAAAGTTTTCTAACTCCTCAGATATTTCCCGCCAATATTCAGTCAGGCTGTTATACTTGCTACGCAGCAGTAATCCCATCTATCGGAGTTGAGCGGCAGCATAAGAGACAAAGAACATCACAACAAACAATGGTCAATGTAATGTTATTATTGATCAATATTATGGGCTTGCAATATTGTAAGCCTTCACATTTAGTTTTCTTCCGACTCTGAAATACCATTCTTATAATAGTCGGTACGGTAAAACTGATTAAAACATAAATGGTCGGAAATAATTCTCTATAACTTTTGTTATGTAGTACTTTTCGATAGGACCAATAACATAGGCATTTAAAAATTACATTTTAGGTGCTTTTTCCTAAATTTCAATTTCATCCAGGGTGTATACAGTTATTTATAACTCAGACTGAGGTTTCTTATTCCCCGACTCTGTATACCGACTTTCATTAAATTCTGTTAACCCATTTTCTCGTGTCTCGGCGTCGATATGGACTTGGCAACAAAAATACAAATTCATGAATATCTGTGTTATCAAAGCCTGTCGGTAACAATGTATGACATAAATGATCGGAAATGCAATTCTATATAACTTTAGTTATGTAGTATTTATCGATAGGACCACTAATAATATAAATATTTGAGAATTAAATTGTAGGCCTTCTCCTAAAGTACCATTTCACTCAGCGTGAGTAAAATGATTTGTAGCCTAGATCAGGGCCTCTAAGGGTGCATGCGCTTGGTGCATGCACTGTGCACGGTGCAAAAGACGACTTTGCTTGGTTGACCAGAGTGCAGACCCCCCACTCCTCGATTTGGAGCAATAGCACTGTCTCTCTCTTTCCCCACGCCTGTCTCGCTCGCTCCCCCTGTCTCCCTCTTCAACACGTCTTGCTGCGTAGCGCTCCAAATCCGAGCCGAATTGAGCCGAGTTCAGCCGAGCTTAGCCGAGTAGCCCAGAAACGAAGCGTTGGTCCGAACCGTGCCGAGCGGGAGCGATGCACAGTGCACGCAGCTCTTGCGCCTCGATTTGCACGCGTAAGTTTTTGGGCGTTTGAGAGGCCCTGGCCTAGATTGTAGTGGCTCATCCTCCGACTTCACATACCGATTTTCATTAAATTATCTTCAGCCGTTTTCTCGTGATGCGTGTACAGACAGACAGACAGACAGACAGACAGACAGACAGACAGACAGACAGACAGACAGACAGACAGACAGAAGTGCATTTCCTTGCTACTATGGATATGACCGATACAGAAATACCGTTCTTTTCACATTCTGAGCAATGTACAGACAAAACTCTTATTTTATATATACACCTATAGATAGATTCTACATCATAAAACTCCATACAACATTTATTTTGTGGATATCTCGGTTATATATCGCACTGTAAAGATGAATGAGACATAAAATATTAGAATCTGCGTTTTCTTCTAGTTGTGTTACGTAGGCTCTACAGGTTTTAGTTTACAATTAATACTTGCGGAAATATTTGGTAGGCCTAGTTAAGTTCTGTTAAGCCTTTTTCCCATGGTATGGACTCTAACAAACAAATAGGCATACAAAAGTTGAACTGAACCCACACTGAACCTACTTTAGACTTTTGTGTGCCTAATTCGAAATAAAGGCGATGTATGAGACAAATGGTTGAAGTGTACGGACACAACTATAATTTAGTACTGTAATAATTGCGCGTGTCTTCCGGAACGGCCAGGTGCAGGTCTTTGGAATTAACCCCCACGGGTGACCTACTCATCTGTGAGGCTGGGGCCCTACCTAGAATAGAAATTTACTCTTGAAGACGCTACAGACACCCAGTCCCCGAGCCGGAGAAAGTAACCAATAAAGGCCCCTGACCCGGATGGGAATAGAATCCAGGATCCCTTGGACGGAAAGCCGCCATGTTAACCAGTTAGCCTCTGAGCCGAACAATTATATATATAAATAACATGTCCTGACTGACTGACTGACTGACTCATCATCGCCCAGCCAAAACTACTGGACATAAAGAAATGAAATTTCGGGGATACATATATATCACAGTGTAGGTGCTCACTAAGGAAGGATTTTTGGACATTCCGTCGCTAAGGGAGTGAAAGGAGCTGGGGGATGGGGGTGGAGAAATTTTAAAATGATTATATCTAGATCTAAAGAACTGGACAGTTCAAAGATGTGATAATTGGTATTTGGAAACTCTTTTAAAAATAACGAAACAAGCACATTTTGTTTTCGGAAAATCCATTTACGGGGGTTAAAAGAAGTGAAAATGGAGATAATTTTAAAATGAGTATAGACCTATCTCAAAAACTTAACATGTTACAGACTAAAAATTGGTATTTGGAATCTGCTTTAACCCTTTCACTCCCAGACATTTTGGCGGGGTATGTGCAAGAAATCCTAGGCCTTTTTCTTGCTTTATTGTAGTATTTTACTAAAATATGCATATTTCGCTATTTATTGTCCAAATTAATTATTTTATGTTATATTTGTAAATACAAACTCTCAAAGATACTAAATGCAAAAAGTAAATAGTCATGTCAAAAAGATATATAATTTTCCAAAAGCTACTGACCAAATCAGAAAGGTTTTTTCACATTTCTTCAAAATTTTTAATACAAAAAAAAAAAAAAAAAAAAAAAAAAGCTGGCATCCAACCATCCATATCACTTAAAAGGACATTTAAGAAAAAACAAAACCACTAAATTTCAAAAGTTTCTTTGGAAAAAATAACAGTTATTTGTATTTCTCGACACACACATTTCATATGGTCCAAAATAACAGTAGTAAATAATTATAAAAACCCACAAAAATGTCACTGTTCATGAAAAAGTATTAACTTAAAAAGTACACTTTGCTATTTACAGGTGATATATTTACAGTTTTTATGTACAAAAATATATGTGCCAATAACTTTTAACATTTGTGCAGAGGGCAGCATAAAGGGTGCAATCCCTTTTAGCACTTTGAGCATATGAAAGTAGATTTTTCTTTTTCCTCAAGATGGTGCTGGCTACACTACATACATAGTAGTTTCTTTCCTTTTTGCGCGGCAATTTTTCAAAGAACTCTTTCTCTACGGCAAGCCTACGGTCATCAACACCTTTCACTTCCCTCCAACAACGTAGTCAGCTGGCGCACAAGTACAATGCCTTCTAGATTTCGCTCGCTTCTTTCGGCACTGTATACTATACTAAAGTTTGTTTATCCGGTTGATATGAGTAGAACATTTCTACCCGATTAATTTGATGTATTTTACGCGTATATTTGAGGGCTCATTATATTTTCAAAAATTATTTACGAAACGTCCGTATATACGGACGTTGGGATTTCTTGAACATACTGCCGCGTCCGTATATACGAACACTGGGAGCGAAAGGGTTAAACATAAAGAAACACTTATTTTTCGGTTTTCGGAAAATTCACTTAAAGGCGGGGCTGGGGATGAAAAGAACCGAAAATGGGGTTGAATGCTTTGAAACGTGAACATTGGTATTAGGAATTTCCTTTCAACTTTTTGTTTTAGGAAAGTCCACTTAAGACGTGGAGATGGAAAGAACTGAAGAAGGAGTTGAATTCTTTTTATGAGGATACTTATATCTCAAAACCTGACGATGTTACAGACATGAAAATTTGCTCTATTGTTTTTTGACTTGAGAGAGGACTGCTGCTTTTCATATATAGAGTTCCATGTCGTAGGCCTATGTTCCAGAGTTAACTCTGTCAGTACCCTGGTCATCTTAGCCCCAAAAAGCAATACCGCAAACGTAGTTTACAAAGAGATTCTGGGACAAGTGAAACGCAATTTTCCGGTGAGTTTTTATACGTATTTTAGGGATTTTCATATGATGTCTTAGTGCAGTGCCGAGGAACGATTCATTTTATCAAATTACGAAATCCTCGCGAGTGAAGCCGCGGGTAACAGCTAGTTTATACTGTATAGATGAGTTTAACATTGTTGATATTTTAGTAGTGATTCGTGGTTGTCGTATACGTTGAGCAAAAAGCCTTGCATGTATGAATGTACTAGCTATTGCACTCGTCGCTGACGGAATAGTCACTTACTGTAGCATGTGCATGATTATACAGTATTTCTGTCGCCCCCTCAAGTTGTTCCTTAGATTCTGAGGTTCGTCGAGAGCATACCACTAAAATAGAATCCCATCAGAAGAAGACCAAACAATTTGTTTTCAATAAAGGTATAATGCAGGGTTCACCCTTATCGCCTCCGCTCTGCCACGTTGCAACTGACCTCATTTTAGAAGAACTTTCATCAACAAAGTTCCAGGAAGAATGTGACTATTGTATAATGCTGGACCTTCCTAATACGACCATTCTAGGCTTTGATGATGACACGTTGATGGTAGCAGGAAAAGGGAGACTTTAGCTAGAAAGATCACTGAAATTGCCTTAAAAAGAATTCGAAGAAATAGGTCTAAGAATCAATGTCAACAAATCTAAATCCATTTCCGTAGTAAAATGAATCCTACCTACAACTCTCTAACATTAGATATTCTGTGCCATAATGAGCTCCCTCGTTGTGTCTGTTTGGCTGCCCTCTTTTATCACCTCCTTGATCTTAGCTATATCTTCCCAATTCAGTGGCCCAGGGTTGCTTTCCACTCCTCCAATTACTAATAATGCAGCAATCACTAACGCTGCCAGCACAATTTCAGAGTATTTTATATCACATTTTAAACCACATACCTGATATTTTATTCGATTGTTCCATCGGCCGATGACCGCTCGGTAGAGTTCTATGCTTATTCCCATTATGCTTACGCCACAACACTCAGCACTCCGCACACACGTCTGCTTCGTTTGCAGGGCTCCAATCGACTGCTAACATTAGATACTTACAGTGAAGTTTCACCTGTAACTCCTGCAGAAACCATCCACTACCTCGGAGTAAACTATCACAATGTTAATGTATTTGATACTAAATTAAGGATGGAAAATCTTAAAAGAAAACTAGATGCATTAGCATCAGATCTTCTACTACAACCACACCACAAATTTAATGTTCTATCAACTTTATTTGCCCATCTTTGATCTACAAATTCCACACTTCACCTGTATATAGAATACCTATGAGTTTCCTAACTGCTACTGACAAACTTATTAGAAGCACCTTGAAAGAAGTTCTTCAACTTCCTGAAGATACGCCAGACAGCATTTTATAGTCCGATAAAAAGTATGAAGGACTCGGTCTTTTCGAATGCTGTTGGGAGGCTTATCAAGTTGCCTTTACGTCGCACCGACACAGATAGGTCTTATAGCGACGGCGGGACAGGAAAGGGCTAGGAGAGGGAAGGAAGCGTCCGTGGCCTTAATTAAGGTACAGTCCCATCATTTGCCACGTGTGAAGTGAAAAACCACGGAAAAACATCTTCAGAGCTGCCTACAGTCGAGTTCAAACCCACTATCTCCCGATGGTACTGGCCGCACTTAAGCGACTGCAGCTATCAAGCTCGGTGGGAGCCTTACCTAAAGCACATAAATGCATGCCAAGTTCTCAATCGATTAAACAGTATACATATTAACCATACCAGAAACCCCCATATAGAAGAAGTGCCTCGAAACACTGGTCCTACTCCTGAATACTGAATACGTGCCAGCCAAAGTCTCGCTCCTAGGACAACTCCGAAAGTAATAATTCGATGCTGGGTGTGCCTTAACACAAAAGGATAAGGGTTTTATACCATACAAGGGGTACACACCAACCAATCAGTGGGCAGAAATCCCGAAGGTCTAACCGGCAGCGACTGGAAAAATGTAGTTCCAGGTCGTGCATTACCTGGTAGGTCCACAGTTGCCACAGCGAGATCGAAACACTTGGTCACATCTTGAGTTTCTGTCCATTTAATGTTACACTACGAAATTCACATCATCATAGTGTATAAGATCTATGATTGTTGACGCCCTAAAAGAAAAGCAATACACAGTCTACAAGGAGAGGTACATGGATTGTCTCAGGCTGGGTGAAGCCGCCGGGTTGACATGTTAGGCCCCACAATTAGAACCAAGGAATCATCTATTCAACCACATGATGTACACAAGGAGAAATGTGACATATACGAACCTAAAATTCCATATTACACTGAGAAATATCATCAGGACTCCATAGAGGTCTTGGGATTGTTGATAAGAGAAAGAGACATCATTACTCACATATTTCACAAATTTTGCAAGAAAATTAATTTGGATAATCAATTTATTAAGAATATTGGTTTAGCGAAGGCTCGTTAACAATAGTCAGAAATTATTTACGAGGGCTGTAAGTAAAGTAGTGGGAACGTAGCCCAGACACTCGCAGGAGACCGGGAATGCGCAAATAGGATATGGAAGTGGTCAGTGTGCATTTAACGGGCATCCAGTTGGAAGTGTTGTTGCTGTATAGCGCTGAAGTGAAGAGTGCCAATTTCACCGCTCTAAAGCATGTTTTCAAGGTTGCACGATGGGTCAAGGCGTTCGTTCGGGTCGGAATGAGACTGCGGATTTGCACCGCACAGGTTGTCGTTCATTCCTCAAGATCAGATTGGCGTCGTGAGTGGTCTCGTTTCCGTAGTCTATCGATGGACTGTCTGGGAATTATCCGTAGAGGTTGGTCTCAGTCATTAAACGGTGTGGCACATATTGACAAAATGTCTTAAGATGAGGGAAATTGCGTCCTGTTGGGGTCCACATCAGCTCACCGACGTACAGAAATGGCACCGGTATACACTGACTGACATCCACCTAGGCAGATACCGCAAAGAAGCAGACGCATTTCTGCAGCGTATTGTCGCCGTTGATGAGACGTGGTCACGAGACTACGAGCCTGAATTAAAGCTTCAATGGAATAATGGCGTCACCCAGATTCGCCATGTCCTCAAAAATTACAACAGGAACGTAGTCGGATGAAGCTTATGCTGATTGTGGCATATGCCTACGAGGGTGTTATTCTTACGCATGCTGTGTCTGAAGGACAAACCGTCCACAGTGACTACTATTGCCGATTTCTGGAATGACATCTGCGTCCGGCTATGCGGCGCAAACGTCCACGTTTATTACGAGACGATCGTCCTATTGTGCTGTATGACAACGCGCGTTGCCATGTCGCAAACAATATCGCTCTTTCATCCTCCACGGAGAGTGCCGTAAGCCAGTCTGCCATAACAGAACATTTCTACAGTACAGACCATGAAATCCTCTTCGACCAGGGGAAGGTCATCGCGCCTGTAAAATACTTCTATGCTCGACTGGTAAGAGAAGCTATAGAGATAGAGCTGCGCCCAAATAACATCAACAGGGAAGACGGCTTCAAGTTATCAAATACATGGAGACCTGTGCTGCAGAAATACATGCATAACACCACCATGGAACAGCGGGACGCACTCACGAAACCGTCGACAGAGGCCGGTGAATTACAGCATGACGATCCTTGAGTCCAATTAGTGGGGTAGGCCGGGGATAGTACGGTCATGACTTCCACGTTTCTTTGAATTTCTTTGCTCACTGTCGGAAGCAGAACTTAACATGCCCTGATGAAGGCCAATGCAATTTGGCTGAAAGCTCGGCTTCATTAAATAAATATAGTGGCTTTAATCCAGTATTTATTTATTTATGTTAATATCAAAGCTCTTATTGCAACGGTGGCATTGGGAGGTCTTGGAACACCCTCCACACTCACCAGACATGAATTATTATGACCGGCTTGTTTCCGAAGTTGAAGGAACACCTCCGAGACCACCGATTTCCTGACGTGGCATCTGTACTCCGTGCAATAGAGCGCTCCGTCGCTGTCATCAACACAGAACGCCTTGCCAACAGTCCCCTACGGGTTCTCGACATTTGGCATAAGGGTGACTACACTGAAGGAATATAATGCAATTGTACTTGTCAGTTAATTGAATATCGCGTTCTGTCAACATTGTCACTACTTTATTTACAGCTCTCGTATACTCCTATCTCTTAGTCTAATAAGGAGTTCCTCATAGGGTTCAAAATATTGATTTTTACGATTTTTAATTAATAGCTGTTAAAACATGGTATACTAATCCTTTAAAGACGATATACGTTACACTACATTTGTCATTGTCAGTCCACTTTGCCAAACAGACAAAGCTTGCGTAAGCCTCCAAATGGGAGAAACAGAAATAAATATATTTCTCTTTCTCTCTCTCTCCCTCCTTACCCCCCTCCCCCAACCTCGTAACGTACTCGCTGCCTGGTTCTCTGCGTCCTTTGAAGTTTCAACTTCTTTTACATTATTGCTTGATTTGATATCTTCCCTCCAGAATAAAAACAAAGAATGAGGTTTATATCAAAAAGTAATGACAGGTGTATAAAACCATTAAAACGTGGCTGCAGCTCTCAATAGAGTTAGTTATCGGTCTTTTGACAAACTTGCAAGCAGCTGTCAGTGATATTTCCTTTATATTTCACTGTATCGGAAAAAGGTATATAACAAAAACGTTTGTAAATAATGTTGTAAATAACTTTTGTTATGAGTAATTTTCATGTAAAACCAACCATATGAGAGAGAGAGAGAGAGAGAGAGAGAGAGAGAGAGAGAGAGAGACATCTTTTATATTTATTTTACAACCCATCTGTTTAATGTTTCAGACACAGATAATAAATAAATAAATAGAGTTTAACACTTTAGATCCCCTCTTAAGTACCCCCCCCCCCCCCCTCTTCTGCTGAATTATTTTGAACAGTAAATAGCTAAAATCGTATAGTGTAAGTTAACGGCAGACAGATCGACAGACAAAAATTAAACTGAACCCACCATAGGCTATTATTTGTCCTGTCTGGTGTTGACATCAAGTATCAAGTTAATATTTAAAATGTGCAAACAGAAAGACGATATACTGTATATATACATATAAGATAGAAAGTCTGGTAGATAGTCTGTAGTACCGTAATGTCTCTAATATTTAAGCCTATAACTTATACCTTGAATTGGGATAAGACAACTCTAAAATGACACAGTTCCGACCACGTACCAAAGGCATGAGTTTAAGAATTCGAAAAGAATCACGCTCAAGATAACAGTTGTTTTATTTATTTATTTATTTATTTATTTATTTATTTATTTATTTATTTATTTATTTATTTATTTATGGCTTTTTGTACATGGCGGGGCTCAGGCTATGAATCATGCTATTATGCCAAACCACATAATTATACACTCCATAAACATAATATAATGAGCATTACAATTACTTAAAATAAAAAGTAAATTTAATATAATGTAAACGTAAAATGCAATTTAATTGAAATTTAAATTATCATAAAACTAATTTTAAAATTATTAAACAAATGTTCAGTATTTACTATGATTTATATATTTATTTTACAATTTGCTTTACGTCGCACCGACACAGATAGGTCTTATGGCGACGATGGGATAGGAAATGGCTAAGAGTGAGAAGGAAGCGGCCGTGGCCTTAATTAAGGTAAAACCGCAGCATTTTCCTGGTGTGAAAATGGGAAAACACGGAAAACCATCTTCAGACTGACGACAGTGGGGTTCGAACCCACTGTCTCCCGGATGCAAGCTCACAGCTGTGCGGCTCTAACCGCACGGTCAACTCACCCGGTATTTATTTATTATGCCTTTGTAGGTGGCAAAGTTAGGGCTCTTAGCCCTCTCTTACACTTAAGCACTTAAAAACTAAATCTTGCTAAACTTAAACTATAACTTTACTAAACTACATTTTTTTTACTAATCTCAAATTTAGATAATACTTAATGATGTGACTTTTGAGGATGCTTCTTAGTGTCATTAATCTCAATGTAGGCACAACTTCCAGCACTTTCTTGTGAACACATTTAAGTTACTTATGTTTCTAGTTTCAGCCTACCGGGCGAGTTGGTCGTGCGGTTAGGGGCGCGCAGCTGTGAGCTTGCATCCAGGAGATCGTGGGTTCGAGCACCACTGCCGGCAGCTTTGAAGATGTTTTTCCGTGGTTTCCCATTTTCACACCAGGCAAATGCTGGGGATGTACCTTAATTCAGGCCACGGCCGCTTCCTTCCCATTCCTAGGCCTTTCCTATCCCATTGTCGCCATAAGACCTATCTGTGTCGGTGCATCGTAAAGCAAAATTGTAAGAAAGAAAGTTTGAACCGGGATAGAATTCCAGTAACGTAAGGTTGTTAGTACCGGTATTAGCACCTTGGTTTTATGAACGATGTAATTTCTCGATCCTAAAAGGAGTTTCACTTGAAATTCTAATACGAAGATGAATAGCAAAATTAATAATAATGTTATTTGCTTTACGTCCCACAAACTACTTTTACGGTTTTCGGAGAAGTCGAGGTGCCGGAATTTTGTCCCACAGGAATTCTTTTACGTGCCAGTATCGACATGACGTTTTTGAACACCTTCCAATACCACCGGACTGAGCCAGAATCGAACCTGCCAAGTTGGAGTCAGAAGGCCAGCGCCTCAACCGTCTGACCCACTCAGCCCGGCAATAGCAATATTGCTATAGGCTATAAACTGTCTAAGATTTCTACTTAAATGATATTATGTAATTTACTAAAGAATATTCTTCGGCATCCATTTGTGAAAGTATAGAGCAGGGCCTCTCAGGGTGCATGTGTCAGTGCATTGCACGGCGCAAGGTGCAGGAGACGACTTCATTAGGTTGACCAGAGTGCAAACCCCTACTCCTCTTTTCCTACACCTGTCTCACCCGTTCGGCCTGCCTCCACCTTCTTCACCTTCCCAACTGATTCTCCCCTCACTGTAAAATGTTCATGTGCGGTGTGCGGACACACACTATTGTATGGGACAATGTTACTGGTGTTAAAATACTCTTCTTTCAATTTGGTTTGAGCAGACAATTTATCTTCTCTAGTTCTTCTTTTTCTTTGCAATTATACCAGTAGTGTCTGGCTGACAGCAATTCTGAGAGCGTACTTTAAATTACAATCATAAATACTCGCACGCAATCTAGTTTTCGTATAAGTCAAAACTATTTTTTTTTTTGCTATTGGCTTTACGTCGCATCGACACAGATATGTCTTATGGCGACGATGGGACAGGAAAGGGCTAGGAGTGGGAAGGAAGCGGCCGTGGCCTTAATTAAGGTACAGCCTGGAGTGAAAATGGGAAACCACGGAAAAACATCTTCAGGGCTGCCGACAGTGGGATTCGAACCCACTATCTCCCGAATGCTGGATACTGGCCGCACTTAAGCGACTGCAGCTATCGAGCTCGGTATAAGTCAAAACAGAAAAAAAATACCTTTCACATATGCATGTGGAACCAAACATTGAAATAAACTTAGCTGCTTCTCGATGCAGCTTAGGAAAAGCCTCCTTCGACGAATTCTCGTAGAAATCGAGCAAGGCCTTTGTATTGGAAGATATATCTTTTTGATGATCACGTAATTATTGTCCCACAGATTAAGTAATTGGTTTTATCGTCACGACTGAGAAAAAATACGAAAATTCCCAAGTTCGATTGAAATGTACTTTCGAAATTCTTTGCTTTCTTCAACACAGGTCGCTCCATTATTATGTTGTCTTGCGCTTATCTATTTCACTGACAAACATGCCGTCTATCGTCGCTCTCAGTGCACTACACCATCCGAGTCAAGCCGAGTCGGACCTATGCACTGTGCACAGAGCTTCTGCGCCTCGGTTTACTCGCGTGAGATTTGGGGCGTTTGAGAGGCCCTGGTATAGAGGAACAGTCTCGGCCTTAGTTTAGGAGTTAGCTTCTAATGTGTTTTCCCTGTGTTCTCGTTATATTGACAACCCTAGGGTGGAAAATATAAATCGTCGTGTGAGGTGTGTAAGTGGGTGCGCTTAGCCTTGTGAGGACAAGTGAGAAGAAAAGTGGTTTGAAATCGCATTGTGGGCCATTCTGGAAGTGGCTTATATGGATGTCCAAGTATCGCTTCAAACAGATAACGTCCTCCTTTTCAGTCCTAACTCCAATCAGTTGCTATTACAAACACTGGTATAAAAGACACGTGACAGGTGTACGCAAGGCTGTTTTTACCAGGATGTTCCAGTTCCTTAAAACGAAAATAACAGTAATGAAAAAGCAGACCTACAACTGCGATGCTACTATGGAAACTATGTTAGTTTATGCAATTTTATCGCACCTGACTAATTCGGAAGTTACATACTCAAGACCTCGAATTAGAATCCTGCCGATTTTTACTGTAGACATCTAATGTCATTGTGCAGTAGCGGCAGTCGTACGGAAGTTCCATCCATCCATCCATCCATCCATCCATCCATCCATCCATCCATCCATCCATCCATCCATCCATCCATCCATCCATCCATCCATCCATCCATCCATCCATCCATCCATCCATCCATCCATCCATCCATCCAATCCAATCCAATCCCATCCCATCCCATCCCATCCCATCCCATCCCATCCCATCCCATCCCATCCAATCCAATCCATGCGGATCGAATATGGAGTCTGTGCAAGTGGTATTTTCGAAATGGAATGCCACGGACTACTAGCTCGGATAACACGTAGTCCTCTGACTAACAACTAAGATTAAGTGTAACGTTAAATTCCTATCTTGCCTATAGAATATTATGTTTAATGAGAAAACATCCAACATTCTATCATGGTGTTTAGTTTCTTTGCAAATATTAATTATTAATGTGGGTGGAAATTCCAACTGGATGTACACATTTCTAAGATATATGTTCTGAATTTCTTATGTTCTGTTTCTGGTATTCTATGAGGTTATCTGTTGAAGTGCGCACCATCATCGTCCCTGCTTGGCTTGTGGCATTGTTTATTAACGAGCTGGGAAAATAAAGCTGCAATAGCTTGTATGTATTTAGCTGTTAATTTCGTGTAACGAGGTACTCTAACCCGTTACAGTAGAGTGCCAAAACACCCCATTAAAATATCTCAATTTGTAGAAGTTTATTACAAAATTACACCCTGTTATTTCAGGATATTATTTAATTCTCTACTCTCATTATTCGCTGGATGTTTTTTCCTCCCAGTTATACTTGTCATTTTGTAATTCCCACTCTATTTTCCAAACAATGAGCCATAAAGGTAGATATATCCACTGTAGTCACACAACATCATCACGTAACATATGAAACATTTCAAATAGCTTGCGTATCATATAAACGAACTATGAAATTCAACCCTCCTATAAGGATCCAAATTGAGTTTTCAAATATTAATATATTTTCTAACCCCCACCTTGTAGTCGTGTTTCGCACTTGATGCTGTTTATTAAATGATGGCAGCGAGTTTGGGAGATCCCAAATAATAGCCTTATTATATTTTAAAATGTTATTCCACGGGTTGAACGTAGTTCTAATGCTGATGTGGTGTGTTATAAAGATTCGCGGAGTTGCCCAGGATACAAGGGGGTAACACGTGTGCCATTAGTTGATATGGCGGGTAGACTCCATCAAAGTGGCAAGCAGTGGCTGCGTTCGAGTCTGCGACTTTCGTGTCAAAGATATCGTAGTAGTACTATATAAACTCACCCTAAGCAACTTCTCTACATGAAATGAAAACAAGAAATGATAATTGGCTGTTGAATGTTTAGTGCTAATAAGGTCTCTGCATACTGTATACAGATGTCCCAGGAGGAATGGTCAATATTAAGGTATATTACAGGAACGATCATTTGAAGCAAAAAGCTTCAAATGGACATATGCCCTATTCTGAATGGTTTTCGAGAGAATGTACATTTGTTTTTTGGCTAGTGGTGCGCACGTATATGTCTTACCCATCCAACCTCTTTGACGTTTTATTTTAGCCCAACCCACCTCCTTTCTTTCAACCTCTTTTCTCGGAATGTCTTTCTGCCATTATACTAGCCTGTTGAAGGCGCATTTGTCCATGGTGTGTGTTGTGAGTGAAGTAGTGTGAGAGATTGAAATGAAATGTCGTATGGCTTTTAGTGCCGGGATATCCCAGAACGGGTTCGGCTCGCTAGGTGCAGGTCTTACTATTTGGCGCCCGTAGGCGACCTGAGCGTCATGATGAGGATGAAATGATGATGAAGACAACACTTACACCCAGCCTCCGTGCCATTGGAATTAACCAGTTTAGGTTAAAATCCCCGACCCGGTCGGAAATCGAACCCGGGACTGTCTGAACCGAAGGCCAGTACGCTGACCGTTCAGCCAACGAGTCGGACTGTGAGAGATTGAGAGTGTATCAGAGACAGAAGAATCGGTTAACTGGTTTGTACACGCGTTGGCTAAAGTTTTCAGCACATTGCGTGAAACAGGTATTCTTCCAAGTTCCCATTTTTCTCCTGAACGTGTAGTTCAACAGCCTGTGCAGGAACAGCAACACATTGTTATAATGGTGCAGCGTAATCCTACTACCAGCACACGGCAACACGTGTATGGCGAATATTACACGCGGAAAACTTGTACCCTTTCCAAATCGTTAAAGAGGTTGAGTGGATAAGATATACGTGCGTACCACATCCCAAACATATGTACGTTAAGTGTATTCTATCTCGGAAAATGGCATAATGTCCATGTGATGTTTCTTGCTTCAAATGATCATTCCTGTCATATAACTGAAGATTGATCATTCCTCCTAGGACACTCTGTATAGTTGTATGTGGCATGAATTATCCCTCTTTCGATCCTGTTGTAACGGCTTCGTCTTCAATTTCTGGCTCTGCTGAATCCTATGATGTGCAACCCTCCCGATCAATTGATCGAATGGCTAGTGTGTTACCTTCAAGTGTTCAACTTCGCGGGCTCATCGAATTAAGTACGCCTATATTTCTGAAGGAGGAAAAATTCATAGCATGTCATGCCGTTCATATCGGCATGTTAATGAATCCTGGTGAATGCATAGGTGTTCATTAGGAAGAATTTTACCTCTATTTTATTTATCCGAGTACATAGAGTTCTCACTAGCAGGAGTTAATAGGTGGTGAGATGGTTTACGTCGTCGGAGTGAGAGTTCGATCCCAGCTCAAGGAAAGAAAATTTTCGAAGAATCCCATGAAGGGAAGAATGAGATTCCATTATTATTCAATTATTTCACTTGAAATAAAGTGTCGCTTTACATTCCTGGGACTGGATTGAAAGAACAATTACCGAGACTGCCGAATTTCAGGATGAAAGCAAGATGTTCGAGATGGATCTGTTTGTTAATTGGCGTGCTGGCTAGGTGGCTGCTGGTGAATTTTTAGTTGTGCAGTGAGTTGGTTTTGTTGGTTATTTAGTTACCGGGCGAGTTGGGTGCGCGTTTCAGTCACGTAGTTGTGAGTTTGTTTCCGGGAGATAGCGGTTTTGAATCCCACCGTCGGCATACCTGCAGATGGTTTTCTGTGATTCCCCATTTTCACATCAGACAAATGCTGGGGCTGTACTTTAATTTAGGCCATAGGCCCTTCCTTCCCAATCCTTCCCAATCCGCCGAAAACCTGAGTTAGTGCGACGTTAAACCACTATCAATAGAAAGTTGGTTATTATCATTAGACGAAAAATACTACATCATTTGAAGTACAGGTCAGTGAAATAGTAAACTGTTATGAAGTCTGTCGACAGCCGTAATATGAGATGTTCAATCAATCAATCAATCAATCAATCAATCAATCAATCAATCAATCAATCAATCAATCAATCAATCAATCAATCAATCAATCAATCAATCAATCAATCAATCAATCAATCAATCAATCAATCAATCACTACTGATCTGCATTTAGGGCAGTCGCCCAGGTGGCAGATTCCCTATCTGTTGTTTTCCTAGCCTTTTCTTAAATAATTGCAAAGAAATTGGAAATTTATTGAACATCTCCCTTGGTAAGTTATTCCAATCCCTAACTCCCCTTCCTATAAACGAATATTTGTCCCAATTTGTCCTCTTGAATTCCAACTTTATCTTCATATTGTGATGTTTATTGCTACTGTGTTCTTTGTTAGCTATGTTCCCAAATCTTGGTGTGTCCATAATGGCTCCCTTCTTAGAAGACATTAAAGGAATACTTCGGCGCTCAGCATCGTATACTGCCTCTGAAATTTTTAACGACTTGATCACTTAAGATGCACGGACATTTTGGAGAGTATCGAGGAAAAGTCTGTTTTCTTATGTGTTCGAGTTTAAAACATTTAAAAGACAAGGGCAGTGTTGTCCTTTTAGCTTTGAGATTACCTTTGAAATATCATGGGACGAGAGAGAGAGTGAGAGCTACTGTATATAGCGAAACGTCTGTTCATAAATTACTGGAAGCAGGTCGAATATATCTACAAGAATCTGGGGGCAGTCAAGTTCCTGCTCTTAAATGTAGACAAGTCAGAGATTGTCCTCTGACACCTCGTAGGAGAACTGGCTAAGATAAGAACACACATTTGTTGTGGCATAATTCTCGAATGCGTTCATGTATTCATAGCAGCACACAATCGGAGTTTCCATAACCATGAGATAGAAACATCCTCGTGCGCAACAACTGTTTCACATTTCGTCTTTGAATGGGTTATTCCTTGGAATTCTTCTAACATTTCATCAGTGGTGTAATCGTAACACATCTAATCATCGTGATGACTTCTTCGCAGTTCATCATTAACGATCGTTTTACCATCCTCAAATTCACAACATAATTTCGATAGGCCTACTTGTTGGACGGACCTCACATCCTCTTAATACAAAGACATATTCTGTCAATGGATTTCTTTAGGCTTTTAACCCTCAGATATCACACACTGCCGCTGAAATGTTTAACGACTTGAACATTTAAAACCGGTCTAGAAGACCAAGAATAACGGCCAAGAGAGTTCGTCGCAGTGACCGCCCGTCATCTAGTAAACTGCAGGCCTTCGGGCTGATCAGCTGTCACTTAGTAGGCGAAGGCCTGTCAGGGTTGTAGTGCCATTGGGTGGGCGCTAATCACTTAAGAGCCACACACATTTTGGAGAGTCTCGTGGAAACGTCTGATATTTGCAGATTCCAGTTTCAAAAATTAAAAAGACGAAGTCCGTGTTTTATATTTACCTTCGCCTTTTCCCTTTCTCGCTGCAGGTATTTTTCGTTGTAGCCTTCGTAGCTGTTCGCTATTTACCAGTGGAACTACATTTAAGTTTATATAAAACTACAGTGATCCGGATGCCTTACAAATATCTCCGCTTCTCCCAAATGTTCAATTATTGTGAGGAAAGTATACCAATCAATCACATAGTCTCAGATGAGTTTGGCGTAGGTTCCAGTTACTTGTCCTGCGCTCCTCTTTTTACATCTTCCCGTGATCATCCATTGTTCTCTTACGAATAAAGGCATGCAACCTCATGGTGGTAGCCTATTAGATTGCCGAGGTCTGGGAATTTTCTCCTTTCCACACTATTCATGATCTATCTCCTTTAATGGATCACCTTCATTCTTCCAGGGACTGGCACTCTTTCTAGTTATCCTATTTTACTAGCGTCCCCTATTATTGTTTTTTTATCGCCATAAAACAATGAAAAATCATACTTCCAGTCCCAAATAATAGCATCGGATAATTACCCTGTATACTAATTTAGATTTTGCAAGAACACACAGTATCACACTACATTCACACAAGATCAGCTGCATGTCGTAATTGGTCAGCTCATCGTTTACGTTTAAATTTGCGGGATCGAATCCCAGCACAGTCGGCTGGCACTTAAGAGTGTTAAAATGCGAGAGACTCGTGTTAGACGTTCCTTTGAGGAAAGTAACTGGAAACTACTTCACTCCTCACCACGAGTATAATAGTAGGCCTACATCTCTTCATTGACGTCTAGGCTGTCTGTGATAGCCGATGGTGGAATTGTTGGGGAACCAACCGGCGTGTAAAGACCGTACAATTATTATTATTATTATTATTATTATTATTATTATTATTATTACCGTATTAAATTTGTTGGTACCGGGCGAGTTGGCCGTGCGCGTAGAGGCGCGCGGCTGTGAGCTTGCATCCGGGAGATAGTAGGTTCGAATCCCACTATCGGCAGCCCTGAAGATGGTTTTCCGTGGTTTCCCATTTTCACACCAGGCAAATGCTGGGGCTGTACCTTAATTAAGGCCACGGCCGCTTCCTTCCAACTCCTAGGCCTTTCCTATCCCATCGTCGCCATAAGACCCATCTGTGTCGGTGCGACGTAAAGCCCCTAGCAAAAAAAAAAAAAATGTTGGTAATACACAAGGCCGACGTTCAGCCAGTTCCCTGTCTATAAATTTACGTAACTTGTTTTTTTGTATGTAGGTATAATTTCTGAATCACAGCGTCGGCTGCAGTAGAAAGTAGCAAGTTCTTGCATTAGAACACAGCCTCGCCAGCCAGAGTGTCTTATGAAACATTCAGAGGAACGCTCGGTGGCGCGCGATGTGGCTCCTGATGGAACTAACTGTGCCAATGATGATGATGATTACATCTCCATTTTTCATCCGTCCCTCGACACCACGTCGAGAGCAGCAAATCACGGCTGGGATAGCGGCCTGCGATTGGTTTAGCGGCACGTAAAACAAAATACGGCAGCCGCGCGTGAGCAGGCAGGTCAATTTTCTCCTCCCAGATATTCTCCGCAACACAGAGATGTGCGGCAACAACTGTGAAGGTCAAGGTCGATAAATACACTCACTATATTGTTTCTTGCTTTCAGCTTTCATTTGACTACTGAAACACGATTTTCACTTTCATTTCCGGATGTGATTATATTAGAAAAAATATGATTCCATTATGGTGCTGTGGCTAGTTAATATTAACATTACCATACTTTTGTGTTGGAAAAGAATGGTTATGCTCTAAGTCTACAACAAAGTGACCCAAGATATACGAGCAAATTGATTTAGTTCATCACACATCGTCTTTGAACATTGATTGATGTCTTATCCGACTGAATGATGAATTAGTGCAAAATATTTTCTCATTGGTGTGCCTTCTAGAAAAAGAATCCAGAGCTAGATTAGGCTTCAACATAGGTCTGTACTAGAGGATTATAGATTTACAATTCTAGTATGTAAAGGATGAACAGAATCGCTTACTACTATAAGAGGATAACTCCCTGAAAGTGAAAAATAATTATTTTGTTTGTTTCATGTTCTTTGGAAATAGACAATATCCATGGATTGCAAATAATTGTAGGAAATGTTTCGGTGGGCACTCAAAAGTACCATCCATTAACGCCATTCTAGCTCAAGAATTTCATGTTCGAATTGCAAGAAAATTTCACTATAGTCTTATCCTTTTCTACATTATTGATCAACAAATCTTCGCCTTGTGTTGTTGCCACTGGCGTTGTACTAAGTGCTTCATAGACCTCTGGTGCTGATTTCGGAAACTTAGAAAAACGGTTTTTTAAAAATACTATTTGCTTTACGTCGCACCGAAACAGATAGGTCTTATGGCGACGATAGGATAGGAAAGGTCTAGGAATGGAAAGGAAGCGTCCGTGGCCTTAATTAAGGTACAGTTCCAGCATTGTCCTGGTGTGAAAATGGGAAACCACGGAAAACCATCTATAGGGCTGCCGACAGTGGGGTTCGAACCCACTATCTCCCGGATGCAAGCTCACAGCTGCGCGCCCCTAACCGCATGGCTAGAAAAACTTTGTAATCTTGCATGAATTATGTCATTTCTAATAAACACAACGTTCTTTTCTTTTAGCGAGTGAACAACTTGAGGTTGTTGTTCACTTTCCCAGTGAATTAGATTTGATGGCCTCTCGTCTAGGTTTCCCTCGGTTTTTCGTCTTATAGCGTTGGAGATTTATTTCCGACAAAGAATCTCGTCAGGAATCCGTTCATTGCTATGGATGCCTTCAGCTCGAGAAAATGTTGTCATATGTCCTATAGTAAAAAAGCCTAGCGTTTCAGTTACTTTTAGTACACCTTCAACAGCGTACTCCAGTAGTTTACGTAACACTATAAGACTTACTTTGGGAGTTTTTGTAAACGAGAATTTGTTTATCTCTCTCACTGACCATAGTGTGGATAATACTAATTGCTTCCATCATAAGAGATGTTGAAATACACTTCACAAATAACCCCAAGTATAAGAATGTTACATTATTTTAAAAAAAACTTTAATTGAATAGAAAGATATTTCTTTCATGGTATAACACGTAATGACAAGTGTTTTTCTTTTTGCTAGTGGCTTTACGTCGCACCGACACAGACAGGTCTAATGGCGACAATGTGATAGGAAAGGCCTAGGAGTTGGAAGGAAGCGGCCGTGACCTTAATTAAGGTACAGCCCCAGCATTTGCCTGGTGTAAAAATGGGAAACCACGGAAAACCATCTTCAGGGCTGCCGACAGTGGGATTCAAACCCACCATCTCCCGGATGCAAGCTCACAGCCGCGCGCCTCTAACCACACGGCAAACTCGCCCGGTAATGACAAGTGTGACCCGTCAGGACTGATTGACAGATAAGGGGAGGGGAAAGTCCAGGTTAGTCAACATGATAAGGCCAGTGGTGTGTAGTTTACCTGGGCAACAAGTCGCTCAGTTCGAGTGTTTGGGGTTTAGCTGAGGCAGGTAGAATTAGCTCAGTTAAAGTGCCCCCACCCCCAAGATGATACCAGGTCCTGGGGATTGGGGGGGGGGGGGTGTAAAGGTGATCGGACATAGAGCTAACCACTCGATTCCATTACTGCTGAGGGTAACTTACGGGGATAGCGGAAGCCTATACTTTCTATTCCTCCAAGGCTCTCCATAGCCTGTACGGAGATGGCTTTGCTTTGCCTTTTTATTTTCATATAATTGCAATAAATAAACTTAAAACTTCTTCCTTTTGCCATTTATTGAATAAGGGGGACATGTCCAGATGATAAAAAGCATGGTAACAACCACTTAATATTTTTCCAATCGGGTTATATTATCCACAAATATTTCCAATACAGAACTCTAAAAAATGACACTAGAATCTTACACAAACAATAATTGTAGAGTGTTTTTTCACCTGGAATATTAGTAAACTGGGACTTATCCTCTTTATGAAATTAGCAATTCAATTGTTTTCTTTAGTTACTTTCACGTTCTTATGTAGGCCGATGTTATTCGTGCATAATTTAACTACTTCCTGTAGTACCTGTCGTCGACGGGACAAGCATATAGAATGTGCAAACTTATCTATCTCCTCAGCTACTTTCCGCCAATATTCAGGCAGCTATTTTACTCGGGACGCACCAGTATTCCCATCTAGCCGAGATTAGTGGCAGCCAAATCACATCACAACAGTGGCCAATGTAACGTTATTCTTGATTAGTTTTATGAGCTTTCGATATTTTAGGCCTTTTTCATATTTAGGTTTCTTCCAACTCTGGGATATTAAGTAGAGCATCTAATGTAAAGCAGAGTCTAGCTTGAGCAAGCGGTGAGTGTTGACGTGTTGTGTAGTGCGTGCCGTGAAGTATGGTGGGAGTGGAACAGTACCGGGCCGCAATTGGGAGGTGGCAGTGGAAGCAGGGAATGAATTCCAAGAATGGATTATAGAAACTATCCAATGTAAAGATTACTTTGTACACGACTCCCTCTTGTTTTATTCTTCAAGCGATCGTTCTTTTACGCTTTTGTCATAATTTTTTAAAATAATCATCGTAACAGTTTTTCTTGCCGATACGGACACTTTAAGGCAATCATAACAAAAAAACCATCGCCAGTTAACACGATTAAACAATATGTCCATGTTAGCAATGCTCGGCATTGATATGGACTTAGCAACAAAAATCGAAATTAGAAATTCATGAATAGGGCCTTTCTATGTTATCATAGCCGGTACAGTAAAAATATATAAGACATAAATGATCGGAAATGTAATTCAATATAACTTTTGTTATGTAGTATTTATAATAATAATGCTATTTGCTTTACGTCCCACTAACTACTTTTATGGCTTTCGGAGACGCTGAGGTGCCGGAATTTAGTCCCGCAGGAGTTCTTTTACGTGCCAGTAAATCTACCGACACGAGGCTGGCGTATTTGAGCACCTTGAAATACCACCGAACTGAGTCAGGATCGAACCTGCCATGTTGGGGTCAGAAGGCCAGCGCATCAACCGTCTGAACCACTCAGCCTGGCTAGTATTTATCGATAGGACCAATAATAACAAAAATATTTGAAATTTAAATTTTAGACCTGCCTCTAAACTACCATTTCATTCAGCGTGAATAAAATTATTTATAGCTTAGATTGTAGCGTCTCATTTCTCGAGTTTACGCCAAATTTCATTAAATTCTCTTCAGCCGTTTTCTCGTGATGCCCGTACGTACATACATACAGTCAGAGATGACGAAAAATTTAAAAGTGAATTTCCTTGTTACTGTGGACACGATCGATACAGAAATGCCATTCTTTTCAAATTCTGAACAATGTACAGACAAAACTCTTAGGCAACATGCGAGAGGTCTTTACTGAGTAGCAAGGAATGTGTATATTGTGCATTGATCAGAAAAAAATACAATGCTCAAAGAAAGAACCCTATTGCATATTCTTGTTCAATGCATGTTCTATTTTGATCTGCATATGCACGTACTGTTACGTACCAACCCTGTCGTAACCCCCTTCGGTACTTCCTGGAAGATGCTATTGAGTCAACTGAGAGCTCCCAATCTGAGGGTGTGGAAGGCCTTTCCGTGTATTGCTCTCTTAGTTTGGTTTCCCCGTGCGCTTTCTGGGAGGTGTATCGAGAATGCTCCGCCTTTAGCAGAGATATAAATATAAAGCTGCCGCGAACGAGGAGTAGTAGTGTTGGAAGGTCAAGTGTGCGGTGAGTGTTCCACCAGTTAGTGTTGGAGTTCAGCAGCTGGACTGGGGCGACAGCAATGTTGGCTGTCGCTAGTGTCCCACCGGGATCTGAACGAGGAGTTGTTGTGTCAGAGTGTCGAACCTCGTGTTGGAGTACTGAATGCGGATTACTGTGTGTATACTGCATTGGAGTACTGTCTATGAACCGACGTGGAGTGAGTGACTGGAGAGCTTGACGATAGTAGTGCTGGTTGTCATCTGTGCCCCACCGGACACAGAGTGTCACCGCGTACTGAGCGGAGTACTAGCTGTGCACTGCCTTGGAGTACTGTGTGTGTATGTGTGCGTGTGTGTGCTACCGTGGATTGTGGACTGCCGTGGGGTAAGCGTGTGGAGCAGCTGTCGTGAGTGTAATTGGAGTTAATGGTCGTTGTTGTGTTGGCTAGCAATGTTGAACTGTTTCTGTTTACTTGTTCACTGTGTTTGACTGTGTGAATTACTGGACTTTCTCTGGAGTCGAGCCAAGGAACAGTCATCTTGTGTTGTGGGGGTCAACAGACCTGAGTTCAGACCTATATATCTGCGTGCAGCTGCTGTGTGGGGTGACTGGACTTGGAGCAGAAGTAAAATTAAGGCGAGCCTGTTAATAAGGATTATAGCCGTCTCAGGCAGGGACATCGCTGGCAGTTTTATTAAAATGGAGAAAACTCCACATAATTCCAAACACAAAGATTCTTATTTATTAGGTTAAACTATACAGGTCTCAGGGAATGCCGGACCGCCTGCTGAGTACAGAGAACAGAGACTTGTAAATAGGCAGCAGTTAGTGAGTGGTCACTTATGATTGAATAGAATTGTGTGTGTATGTGTGGTTGCATTTATTGGATCATCCTGAAATAAATTAGAGCTGAACCAGGCTGTGTTTTATTCGTAACAAAACTGGTGTCAGAAGTTGGAATAGACCCCATGTGTGATACATCATTGCAATGAGCGTGAATCAACTGACAATATACTGCAAGTTTCGACCACCGTCGGGAGCATTCTAGAACATCTATATATAGTGAGTATACATACACAAATAAATCATTAGGTCTCCTCTTATGGTAATTACTGCATCTCAGCGGAGACCAGAAGCCACACGAAAATGGAGGTTCAGTTAAATGCGCTCTTCAAGATGATGGGGAAACTGGGAGATAAGATAGATAAGAATATGGAAGGAAACCAGAAGAAGACCGAAGAAGGTCAGAAAATTACTATGGAAAAGTTGGAAGAAGGCTATAAGAAGATGGCAGAAAGTCAGAAGAGGTTGATAAGGAGATGGGAGACGGCCAGGGAAAGATGGAAGAAGGCCAGAAGTTGAGGGAAGAGGGCCGGAAGAAGATGGAAGGCGAACATAGAACGATAGATGAGGGTCTCCACGAGATAAAGCATGTTCTGCAACTCGACGATCTGCCCCGAAGACCTTGTTCAGAAGACTTCAGGTTCTGTTCCAGGAGAGTAGCCGAGGACGAAATTCCCTGTCGAAGGACCACCGTGGAGTTTGAGGGAAGCTGGAGCCGCGACGCCTGGTTGGAAACGCGGAGGGACGGGGACGCGGATCTCATCTTCCGCTCGTCCCCCTGGCTTGCCAGTCTGCCATACACGAGGCCACAGGAGGTGCATCAGTGAAGACGCCATGTGAAAGAGAGCTGCTCCTTCCGCTAGATTGAGCTCTCGGCCGACCCGAGGACCATCCTGCCAGGACCGACTTGTACTGCCTATAGATGGGCCGGCGTAAGCTTGCACATGACAGCTGCGCACAATGTTAGTCACACTGCAATGGCGCACGAAGTGATGTTGCCGCGGCAACAACAGCTGATTGCACGATACGTGAGTTTTAAAAACCATGGGAGAAATGATTTTAATGTCATCGCGATGATACACAATACAAATGAAATTGGCCGACAAAAATCGAACTTTCAGCACACCGATTAAGTTAACAATAAAATATTTCATCACACAAAATGATACGAGATAAGTATACTACGAAGTTCTTATTATCGCGATTTTAGAAAATACGAAAGAAATCGGCCGACAAGAATTTCACTTTAAATACACAAATGAATGTTAGAATAATAAACACCGGTGCTAACACAAAAGGTTTCAAGTAAAATCTAGAAAATTTACGAAAATTTAGAAACCTGTTTTTCATACCTGATTCACAAAGGTAGAGGTTCGATACCATCCAGATCACTGCCATCACTACCGTCGCCTTCGTTGTCATCATCGTCTAGGCAGATCATCAACTCCTGACAGTCACTGATGATGCCATGTAATTGCCATTGCCGAGTTAATGAATGTTGCGACATGACTAACTTTCTTCCTCCACAAAGCCGCATCCATTCGAGCAATAATCTCCCGGAACAGTCCTTCCACTTCAGAAATTGTAAAGGACTTGTTATTAGTGCATACGTACTTTTTTACTTCACCCCATACTGTACCAACTCAATGAGGTTGAAGTGACAGTGATACGGCGGCAATCTAATAACATCTTGGCCTTGTTCCTTCGCTACCTCGTCGACTAATTTAGTCATACGCATATGCGCTGGGATATTTCTTTATTGCAGCCGTTCCACCAACAGTTCTTTACGGGCGCTCGAAGTAGGGGTCTTATCCATTATTACGAAGTGGTGGGTGCATTGTCCATAACAATGGCAGAAGGGACTTTGAGTTGTAATAATCGTACACGTGTTTTCGTATTGCATCAGCCTGGAAAGAATTAATTCCTGTTACAGGAGATAGCTTAATTCGTTTCTTTCCCGGAGTGTTGTGAAACAAGTCCCTAATATCAGCCCCGTTTCCGCTACTGCTATGTTCCCTAGTCCCTTTTTCCTTCTTTTCTTGGAGGCGAACACCTGTCTAAATAACAGTACGCTTTGAAAGCCCTAATGTTTGACATATGCGTTCCACAACTTGATCTGCAGGAACAAAAAGACGGCTATACAAGCGTACGAATTTCCTCTCCCTCTCTTAAAACTCACGAATTCTCGGCACTTGTAATGCCTGACTATTAATGGCCACTCCGCGGCACAAAGGATTATCACTTAGCGGTTCATGACTCTGTTGTTTCTGTGACATCGCACTGCATTCGTTAAAATAAACATTCACAGTTATCTCACAAAGAAAACAATACTTTCATAAACGCGCGAATCACACCTAACCATGTGCTAGCGGCGACAGACAAAACGACAACTCTTCAGTACGGTAGTCAAGCTAGTTATAGATGCCACCACTATACTACCCATATTGCCAACAACAATCAACTGAAAGTAGTTCGTATTTATTTTGTGGCTTGCTTAAACCTTATAATATTCTTTTAAATGCTCATATTTGTGTAAACAAATAAGATTATAAGCACTATACGGAATTAAATACGAATTAACATGAATAAAATGCGTAACTGTATCTTACATAAAAAGTAGTAGGTTGGTGATTCTGATTGACGGGTGACGTTCTTCATTTCATTTTTGTAGGGGTGTCAACATGAATTACAACTGTCAAGTGCAACCTTGTGCCGGCCCACCTATAGATCTGAGTGCCGGGCTGAGTGGCTGAGACGGTTGAGGCGCTGGCCTTCTAACCCCAACTTGGCAGGTTCAATCCTGGCTCAGTCCGGTGGTATTTGAAGGTGCTCAAATACGACAGCCTCGTGTCGGTAGATTTATTGGCACGTAAAAGAACTCCTGCGGGACTAAATTCCGGCACCTCGGCGCCTCCGAAGACCGTAAAAGTAGTTAGTGGGACGTAAAGCAAATAACATTATTATTATTATAGATCTGAGAAGGAGACAGGAGGAAGTACACGCCGGTCAGGAGAATTCGAGCATAGAGCGCGACCGATTGCAGGCGCGTACAACCAACGAACGGATACCACGGGGAATCATGAGAACGACCTACGATGTCTGCAAAACCCGTAAGGAAGAGAGGTTTGCCCTGCAAACTCCAGAAGGCGTAGAAAGGTCCTTACTACGGTCTGATGGTTTTAAATGACGTACAGTGGAGGCCAATATGCAAGATGAAGGTGGAACATCTGGACTGATTGGCGCCATACCGAGGAACAGCCGAGAAGATTGAGAAGATTGCTGATTGGAACGATCCGCTCTCGAAGGGGGCAATGCTACGTGCCAACCCTGTCGTAACCCCCTTCGGTAATTTCTTGAAGGGGCTAGTGAGACAACTGGGAGCTCCCAGTCTAAGGGCGTGGCAGGACTTTCCGTTTATTGTTCTTTTCGTCTGGTGTCGCCGTGCGATTTTTGGGAGGTGCAGCGAGAATGTTCCCTCTCTAGCCGAGTCCTGGTGGCTGTTCCATCAGTCAGTGCTAGAGTTCGTAGTCGGACTGGGGTGACAGTAGAGTTGTCCCACCGGTGTCAGAGTATATTCGTGAAGTACGATGTGTGTACTGTCTTGGAGTACTGACTGGAGTGTCGTACGTGTATTAACGTGAAATGAGGTAAAAGTGGTGGTTATCGTCTGTGCCCCGCCGGAGTCGTGTACTGAGCAGGGTACGGATTACTGTGTGTATACTAGCGTAGACTTAAGATCGCCGTGGATTCAGTGTGTGTCGTTGCTGCGAGGAGTATTATAGTGCTGGCTAGCACTGGTGAACTGTTGCTGATTAATTGTCATTGTTAAGTTGTTCACTGTGTTTGACTGTGTGAATTACTGGACTTTCTCTGGAGTCGAACCATGGAACAGTCGTCGTGTGTGTTGCGGTCAACAACCCTGTGTTCAAACGTCTGCGTGAAGCCGAGTGAGGTGAAGGAGCAGAGCGTGTGAGCGAAAGTGAAGGTAAGGCGAGCCTGTCAATAAGGATGATAGCCATCTCAGGTAATACCAGTGAGCCGGGCTGCCTGCTGTGTGAAGAGGACAAAGACTTGTAAATAGGTAGCAATTAGTGCGTGAGGTCATTCATGATTGAATGTGTATTTATTGGGTCATTCTGAAATGAATTCAAGCGATTAGAGTAGATAGGGGGAAGATGCCCAACTTTGTGTTTTGAGAATGAACATTTACTTGAAAATGAAGGGTTTAAATTCGACATAAAACATACTTTGCCGAGTTTTTTTATGTACATGTCAATCAGCGGTATCATATTAGTAATTTTATATTTTAGACATTTTTATAGAAGCATGTATTTAGTCATCTCACCCCAAGCATCGGGGCAAGATGGAAATTAGTCTACATCGGGATAAGATTCGAGTACTAGTTTTATGCCATTCAGGGTACAAATCACTTAAATATAATTCTAAAAGTATATTACGATTATAGTGGCGTGGGTGAAGAAAACGTTTTTAAATATAAACAATTGTATCCCCACTACACTCTCTAAAGTCAACATTACCATTTTATTAGGCTGCATTTTTCGTGGAAAGGTCTACCTGAGAAAGATCTTTCAAGAATATTTTCAACCACACGCTCGCACATACTTCCAAATTGATATTCACGGCAGTGACGACACCATCATAACTTAATCTGTTTTAAACAATGTACTTACAGTTTCATCCGGCGACGCTTCGTGATCGTATAGTCATGGTTTTCACAAAAATGCACTGGGAGTATTTCTTTTTTACATAAGAAGCCTAATCTAATCGGCAAAATTTAACTGGCATTTTACCGTCGCTGACGTTTTATGGTTTCACTCGCATACTGAGTATATATGCATCAATGACAAACGATGGGAAATATTTGTCATGACGTATAACACACGTTATATTCATGAAGAATGCCACAGAACTCGCGAAACCGTCACCTATAATCCAAGAGCAACAGTACAAAAATTCACTATATACCACCATCACATACAACCATTCGCCCTTAACTCTATGTTCATGCTGGGCAATCTAAATATTTTTCTTCGGCTATTTGAACACATACTCTACACATGTAATCAATAAATTGCTCGAAAAAACTGTATACATGCCGAATCCCATGACTAAAATATATTCTTATATATTACAATTGATTTCATAAACTGGCTCTATTTTTATTAGGAAGGCGGTGTGCAAGTGGCTATACTGTTAAGATGTTGACTTTTTTCTTGTAGTCGCTACTGTGCGGCGCTGAAGACTTCGAGCGTCAAGTATAAAAACTAACGTTACCTTACCTAAACTAGCTGGCCTGTTGCTGTAAATTGCTGTCGGTGTAGGGCAGGGGAGGGCTTGGCTTCTCAGAACCGACGCATGCGAGGTGCGAGGTGCGAGGTGCGAGGCCCGCCTCGCACAAATCCAGACTACACGAGCTTATGCAAGTGGTTTCTCAAGCTGCGCGGTGCGCAGTGTGCGCAACCTCGCAGAGAGACCTCGCAGCGTCACCGCGCACTGATTCGTCCGGCCAGATTTGTGCGAGGCGACAGCAGTGCGAGGCGACATTGTTTCTGTTCTTGTTTTTACTGTTTTAAGCAACACGATGAGCTTTACGGACGAAGTGGAGGAGGAACTGATTAAAGAAGTTCGAATGCACCCAGTGTTGTATAACTCACAACACAAGAGCTACAAAAACAACGTTGTGAAAGACAACTCATGGAAAATGATACCACTGAAGTTGGGTAGAACAGCTAATAAATGTTGCTAGTTTTATGTATTATACGATAGTCTTGAGAAGGAAAGAGTTCGTAAAAATAGAAACTCCAAAAACGGAGGTACCAGACGATTAATGTTAATTTATTGTCATTTGGAACCCCGTTCTTGGGATTCTTTTTTTTTTTTTTCATTGATGTGGTAGCTGCCTCTGTGGATCGGTGGTAGGGTGTCGTCTATTATTATTATTATTATTATTATTATTATTATTATTATTATTATTATTATTATTATTACTGATGTTACTTATAACAAATATGAGTTCAGTTTCAAAGGATTAAATAATTAACAGATTTAGAAATATATCAACCAATAAATCCATTACTTTAATATCAAATATGCCAATATATATAATTTTACAAAATTTGAGTTCAGTATTGTTCATTTAATAAAATCACGTGTTTTATTTTAATAACGATGTTCATTCCGTTATTATGCTAATTGGGTCACAGAAAAAAGTAAACTATAGGTAAACAAATACATGTTTGTCCGTTAGAAAAAAAAACTTTCATTCTACCCTGTTAGCATATTCTCTTTGTCATACCGATTCTCTCTCCCTGCTACAAAAATATTTCTTGAAGCTGTCTCTTATCATGAAAGCATCATGTATAGAATTACCTCCGTTGTCAGCTGCCAGAGGAATCATGTTTTCTTCTGTTAATTCCAAATAGCCAATAAAGTGTTAATTTGGGCAAGGAATTCGCTCATTCCGGAGAAGGTTGTGGACGATACAGGCTGACATCACAAGATCATCAACAGTTTCCATTGATACTGTTATAGGGGTGAAGAAAACCCTCCAGTACTGACACATAATCCGCTTCCTCTTCCAACAGTAGCGCACAGGCTGTGAGACATGTGCTCGGCAACTGATCCGCTTCGCAGCCTGGGAAACCACGAGCCTCGCAGCGTCACGGGGATGAAAGTACGCAACGTCGGCCTCGCACCTCGCACCTCGCATGCGTCAGTTCTGAGAAACCAAGCCTTTACAGCTTCGCCCCGTTGCCAGGACAAGGAAGCTTCGAGTGCATGCGTCACTCAAGCGACCTTAAATTTCACTGGGGTAGCTCTCTTTTGCGCCGGCAAGGAAACTCAGCTCGCTGGAGAAACTGAACTGCGGTAGTGCGAGCGGATTGTCGAGACAGCTGTACTTGGCTTGGCTTAAATGTTCGCAATTTTTTAATCATTATAAAAAGCATTCTAAGGAATAAATAGAAAATTTCAATACAAAGTTCTTTACTCCAGCAACGCAGGGGTAGATGGGGTTCAGTGCACGCCACTGACGATTATAAAAATAGACGTACGAAAGAATATCGTAACCACGCGAAACCAGCTGTAAGACTGACCCCTGCGTCGGAGTTCTTCAACACTGTTATTGCGCATGTGTTCTGAATTATTTTTTTTGCTAGTTGTTTTACGTCGCACCGACACAGATAGGTCTTACGGCGACGATGGGACAGGAAAGGGCTAGGAGTGGGAAGGAAGCGGCCGTGGACTTAATTAAGGTACAGCCCCAGCATTTGCCTGGTGTGAAAATGGGAAACCACGGAAAACCATTTTCAGGGCTGCCGACAGTGGGGTTCGAACCTACTATCTCCCGAATACTGGAAACTGGCCGCACTTAAGCGACTGCAGCTATCGAGCTCGGTGTTCTGAATTTGTACAGGTTCCATGTAATCATTTATCGCAAGAGATTCACCGATTTCACTCTACCAGTGGTCCATTTTTATCGTAATAATCAAGGGCGCAATCAGCACAATAGTCAACATCGTTCTCTGACTAGCTTTACTAATAGACCGACACATAGTAGATTTCTTGTTCTTATTTTTCTCTCATCGAACTCTTGGATATTTCATTTTACGATCAGAAAATACAGTAGTCTCATTTTGATTGAGGATGGGAGAATGCATTGAAATTAATCGGATACTGCTTACTCTGTGGATCTATGGCTTGCCTCTTATTGTCGTTCTTCTGTAGACGTCATTTTAGAGCTCTGTATGGGATGCAATAATCTTGAGATCTAAAACAATGCATCCCACCGGTCCTAACCTATTGCATGGCCATTTATAAACTGTGTTTGGATCAGTGACACGTGTTTTATGTCCTAATTGCTGAAACAAACAACCGCTTCCATAGTTGTAAAACGGAAGATTACATTATTCTTTGCAGAAACCACAGGATGAATGCGCGGCTTATCTTCCGAGGGGCAAATATTACGACAGGCAGCCTTGGAAGTCGATACTTTGACCTCAAGGCGACACATTCCTCCTCGCTAGTCATTAATTCTGTGCGTACTAATTATCCTGCCAAGTGGCAGAGGCCTCGTGCAAGTCGTTTGTCTCCTGTCACGACATAGGAATCAAAGAATGGAGTCGAGAGAAGAATTTGTATTATGAGATGACAGGATTATGGATGCTACAGTATGAAGTGTAACTTTCTTTGCACCAACGTAAGGTACCGTAACAAAAAGTTTAGAAATGAGTCCAATTATTGCAATAATTATACATAGGCCTATACATCATCATAGCTTCTTCCTAACGCTGGTAGCCAGTATTCGAACTTACACCATCGCTACTCCGATATTCTAACAGAGTGATAGCAATTCAGGTAGAATTTAAGAAGCCTCAGGGTGTAATAACTTGTGCGACGTGCATCACAGGCCCCCGATGGGTCTGTCATTAATTCTGTTTAGGTGAAGTTCTTATGATCCTTGGAATTCACAGCAGAATTCCCCACTCATATGACAAATATCGATAACTTTGTTTAGTAGTTGGTGACCATGCCAGATCATTTCGTGCAGTTAGTGATTGGTGGTTAATTCCAGGTACCGTATGTCACCGAAGAAATAACCAACTATGATATAATCCTTAATTACTGTTTACAAGATTTCCCCTCTCTCCTATAACAGGTTTTGGCCGATTTTAATGATGATGATTATGATGATGATGACCTAGTGTATCTACAGGTCTACCGTTAAAATAAAATAATAATTTTGTCTGTAAAATTCGAAATTTTGTCTCATACTAAGTTTTTATTTCGGATTTGGTACATAAAAGTTGAAAGGAAGTTCAGTTCAATTTTTGGTCTTCCTATTTGTTTTGTTGTTTGTTACAGCATCACGGGAAGAGGGCCTAAGAGAGTTTCTCGAGACTTGGTATTTTTTTCGGGATATCTGGTTTTTGCATTAGGCTCATTATTGCACAATTAGTAACCCTGTAAGTGTCTTAATAGCATAAAAGAGGCCAACACAGGAAATATGCAGTTTTACGTTTTTTCGGATTTTTTCGACAATATTAGCTGTAGCGTAAATTATTAGGAAACGAAAGGTGTGCATAATATAATCTACGATCTTTTTATGTACTGTAAGAGGAACAATAACACCAAATATTCCTTTTCCAGATTATTTTTTTCAGAGCGGATTTGTAAACTGTTGCAGTGGTTCATAACCTCCTATTTGTGTGCCGACAAATAAGCATACTTAGGGAGTGTTTAGAAAATTGTTGTTTTCCCACATTATTACTCAGCTGGAAATGTGCCATTTGGGCAGACGACAAGGGTTTTCATGTGATGGCGGGGATTATTGTTTTAGCCTCAGTGGAATTTCATCAGGGTGTCTATGCCTACCCAGTGGCCATGATTGTTAAGGCATCAAGTCAATCTGGTCTGACCCGGCGGTTAGCCGGTTCGAGTCCCGTTGGCCAACAAACTTTCGTCATCAGAATGTTGGCCGGCAGGGTGTGAGAGGTGGTGGTGTACAATTTCTAATCACTGGATTGCGCGCCAAAAGCATGGCTTCAATTCTAAACCTCTCCTCAGTGTTCACATGGAGTCCCGTAGGAGTTCTTTTACGTGCCAGCAACAATTAGGACCGAAAACCTTTCTACTACAGTAAAAATACATGAGACATGGAAGATCAGAATTTTCCTTCTGCTCTCTTTGTTAGAAAACGATATTTGGTGAGATTAATACAATATATACAACGGTAGGACGGGGGAAATAAGTAATACATCTAAAATCGAAGTATTCCCGTTATTATTTGTTACGGGGTTACCCGTGGAAGGCAGAGGTGAAAGAAGGTGCGGGCTGGAATGGGTCTAAGTACAAAGCTGAAAGATGAATTAAAATTTCAATAAAGGTTATATTTTCAAAAGTAGAAAAACTTAACAAAGTTTCACTAGGTGAAATAACAATAAAAAACACAGGTACAATGATAACTTTACAAACGAAAGCACAAAAGCCCAAGTTTCGGGGTCTTTACAAGTTCTGGCTTCGAGTCCCAATTACACAATCCTTGAGCTACTAGCCCAACTTTACCAAGGTACACTCATTTGTTCAAAGGGCAGAAAACCCCTTCATTCAAGAAGCACATGCTCCCAACTTTTAACCTCAAGCCTCCCAGAGGCACTTTTCAAACACAAGAAAGAGCTGACCCGCTCTCAATTTTTCAAGCCTATAAGGGTAATACCAGACTTTACAATCACTTGCCATCAAGGCACAACTTACAAGAATTAAACAGGGGTATCTCGTACCCAGTCTACATGGCCTTAAAAGAAAAAGAAAAATAATAGGTTAATTTAAATAGCCCGAAATGCAAGAAAGGAAAGGAGGCGTGAATTAGCACTCCTAAATACACATTTTAAAACCTAAGAGGCATTAGGCCGATGACACAGGGGCTATTCTCAAGCTAGGGAGATGACTCGTATGGAAAACGTTAAGACATTACAGAAGGGAAGAAACAGTTACAAAACGTAGTCACCTCAAACCAAAAATGAAGGGGAGCTCAAGGGGGTAAAGCAGTCTCTATCCCCGATTTACAGTTAAAGATAGATGAAGTTTTTACAAAAGCGACGGCAAATTACATGTTATAATATAGGTTACATAGTAAAGGTTTCGGACCTTCCCCGCGGTTTAGACTGCTGAGCTAGCGAGAAATAAAGAAGTTAAGTGGCCATTACCTTGGTGAAGAGCTGCTGCCGGGGGAAAGAGGCGCTTCCCGCCTCCTGTTACACTTCCATACACTAGGCTAGATGTTGTTCGAGTGGCCAGGAGCCGTGAGAATCAGCAGTATTTATACACTCAGGGAAGATTCGAGACCTTTCATGAATAATTAAGACACACCCACTCAACTTTATTGGCTGGCTAAAAGTTACACATCAAAATAGAAGAAGAAACCTAGGATTGGTTGGAAATTAATTGCAGAAATTACTGATTGGCTAAGTTCAAAACTGGTGGAAAGAAAGATTAATATTGCCAACCCACAAATGGAAGAACAAAATTTAGTAAAGACAAAAACTTCTGAATACAAGATTTCTTCAAGAAAGTTCATTCACTTCGCACCAGGGTGCATGATCCCAGTTTTACAGTAGAGACATCTATGAGAGAATGTCCACACTTCTTGATCAATAGAAAACAAAATACGTTGAAATCTACACAGTACTGACAACTTCGTAATCACAAAATTGCCGGTGGTGCCATCTTCTGAGAAACTTATGAGTTGATACAGTTGTTAAAGTTCAGAGTTTCTCCTGTAGAGGAGTACTTTAAGGCGGAAAATTCAAATGTGCGGCGTAGAGGTGTACCGACCGGTATATTATTAATCACAAAATCAATTTTTACAGCGCACAAGATCGGATTTTTTCGACAACATTTGTTATGTAACATAACTTACATCAACAGGATCAGTATTAACGGAGTTATTAGAAAACGTAGGCCTACTTTTAGCCTTTCCCCCCAACTACATTTCACACAAAGAAAAGCAAAGTCTTCTCCGTACAGGCCATGAAGGCCCTTGGAGGGTTGGAAGGTAAAGGCTTCCACTATCCGTAACCTCGGCACTTGATGGGTAGAGTGGTTAGCTCTACGCCAGCATGAATAAAATGATTTGTATTCTAGATTGTAGTGCCTTCTCCCTTGACCTTAAATACAAAATTTCATTAAATTCCGCCGGGCTGAGTGGCTCAGATGGTTGATGCGCTGACCTTTGGTCCCAACTTGGCAGGTTCGATCCTGGCTCAGTCCGGCGGTATTTGAAGGTGCTCAAATACGTCTCGTGTCTGTAGATTTACTGGCACATAAAATAACTCTTGAAGGACTAAATTCCGGCACCTCGCCGTATCCAAAAACCGCAAAGTAGTTAGTGGGACGTAAAATCAATAATGTACTTAAAATGTTTGATTTAGCGTACTGTGTTTAGTGCCGGGAGTGTCCGAGGACATGTACGGCTCGCTACTTGCAGCTCTTTTTATCTGACTCCCATGGGCGACCTGCGCGTATGGGTGTGAGATGATTATAATGAAGTAGGGAGAAGGTGAAACTCGGTGTAGGCATATAGCCTACTCCAGTCGAATAACACCAACGGGTCTGCTCAAGGCTTAACGTCTCCATCCAATGATAGTAATAATAATAATAATAATAATAATAATAATAACAACAACAATAATAATAAGAAGAAGAATGGACTTACTACTCATGGCAGCCATCATTCTCTACCGACTTACTACTCTTTTACAGTTTTCGGAGACGCCGATGTGCCGGAATTTAGTCCAATATGAGTTGTGTTACGTGCCATTAAATCTACCGACACGAGGCTGACGTATTTAAGCTCCTTCAAATACCACCGACTGAGCCAGGATCGAACCTGCCAAGTTGGGTTAGAAGGCAGCGCCTTAACCGTCTTAGCCACATATGGGCAACCATCACCAAGGACTTTCATGCTGAGAGAGTGGTTATTATTTATTTACCGTATAGCTTTTAATGCCGGGAGTGTGTGAGGACATGTTGCCTGGTGCAGGTTCTTCTATTTGACTCCCATGGATGACCTGCGCATTTGGATGTACGATGATTATGATTAGGAGGAGGAGGAGGAGGTACAGTAGCGAGAGGGTGAAACCCGGTGTCTGCCACCTCCTGTCAAATAACGCCAAGGTGTCTGCTCTAGGCTTTACGTCTCCATTCGACGGACAAATCACCATCAACATCGTCATGTGCCCTGACCCCATATGAGCACTGCTGAGAGGTTTGGTACGCAATCCAGGTTTTTGGCACGCAATCTAGGGATTAGAAATTGTGCACCACTACCTTTCTTACCCTGCCGGCAAACATTCCGATGGAGATTTTTTTTTTCACCAACGGGACTGGACCAGGCTAACCACGATGTCAGACCATATAGAGGTAGCCTTGATGATCATGACCACCAGGTGGGCTAAATAGAGTGGTGACTAATTATCCCCTGCTACTAACTCTATGAATGTGAGTCGCTCAGCAACTGGTCAACGACGGATAGTAGGCCTACAACAACTAATAATAATAATAATAATAATAATAATAATAATAATAATAATAATAATAATAATAATAATAAAAATTGAAATGGCGTATGGCTTTTAGTGCCGGGAGTGTCCAAGGAAATGTTCGCAGGTGCAGATCTTTCAATTTGACTCCCGTAGGCGACCTGCGCGTCGTGATGGTGGTGATGATGATGATGATGATGAAATAATGACGAAGACAACACATACACCTAGCCCCCGTACCAGCGAAATTAACCAATAATGGTTAAAATTCCCGACCCTGCCGGGAATTGAACCCGGGACCCCTGTGACCAAAGGCCAGCATGCTAACCATTTAGCTATAATAATTTTAAACGTCATGGCTCAACGGCGCATTAGGGCCTTGGCCTCCTAAGAAGATTGCTGCCCAGCGAGATGGCCTGTAGATAAGTTATTGGAGTACCAGGTGGTCAGCGTTGCATCTTCAGCTGAACTGCTTGGTTTTCCTGACTGGGTTCTCTGCCTCCCGAATGAGACAGCTTCTCAGTTGGTCTCACGAGGCTGAGTAAATCATGTTCCACTCTTCAGTCCAGAATTGATACCCCTGATTTCACCGGGAATCTATTCCAGGGCCTCTAGATAGGCGGCAGTAACGCTTCCCCTGCACTATTGAACTAAATACTATTATGATAACAGCAAAACAAAGTAAACTTCGTACAGGCTATGAAGGTCCTGGGAGAGGTGGAAGGTAAAGGCTTCCACTATCCGTAACTTCGGCATTTAGTGGGGTAGAGTGGTTACCTCTACGCCCGGTCGATTTGCCCACAGGAATTAGCCTTGTACTCATTTTTGGTGTAGGCTGAGTGAACCTCAGGGCTATGCGCAACTCCGAAAATGGAAATCATATTTCTTAAATTGTTATATAATACACTGACTGACAGAGCAAATGCAACACCAAGAAGGAGTGGTCAGAACTTTATGCCAATTGCGGGGTAGACTGACGTCACTGAGGTATGCTCATGATGTGAAATGCGCCGCTGTGCTGCGCACGTAGCGAACGATAAATGGGACACGGAGTTGGCGAATGGCCCACTTCGTACCGTGATTTCTCAGCCGACAGTCATTGTAGAACGTGTTGTCGTGTGCCACAGGACACGTGTATAGCTAAGAATGCCAGGCCGCCGTCAACGGAGGCATTTCCAGCAGACAGACGACTATACGAGGGGTATGGTGATCGGGCTGAGAAGGGCAGGTTGGTCGCTTCGTCAAATCGCAGCCGATACCCATAGGGATGTGTCCACGGTGCAGCGCCTGTGGCGAAGATGGTTGGCGCAGGGACATGTGGCACGTGCGAGGGGTCCAGGCGCAGCCCGAGTGACGTCAGACGCGAGTATCGGCGCATCCGCCGCCAAGCGGTGGCAGCCCCGCACGCCACGTCAACCGCCATTCTTCAGCATGTGCAAGACAATTTCCCGTCGATTGGTTGAAGGAGGCCTGCACTCCGGCGTCCGCTCAGAAGACGACCATTGACTCCACAGCATAGACGTGCACGCCTGGCATGGTGCCGGGTTAGAGCGACTTGGATGAGGGAATGGCGGAACGTCGTGTTCTCCGATGAGTCACGCTTCTGTTCTGTCAGTGATAGTCACCGCAGACGCGTGTGGCGTCGGCGTGGAGAAAGGTCAAATCCGGCAGTAACTGTGGAGCGGCCTACCGCTAGACAACGCGGCATCATGGTTTGGGGCGCTATTGCGTATGATTCCACGTCACCTCTAGTGCGTATTCAAGGCACGTTAAATGCCCACCGCTACGTGCAGCATGTGCTGCGGCCGGTGGCACTCCCGTACCTTCAGGGGCTGCCCAATGCTCTGTTTCAGCAGGATAATGACCGCCCACACACTGCTCGCATCTCCCAACAGGCTCTACGAGGTGTACAGATGCTTCCGTGGCCAGCGTACTCTCCGGATCTCTCACCAATCGAACACGTGTGGGATCTCATTGGACGCCGTTTGCAAACTCTGCCCCAGCCTCGTACGGACGACCAACTGTGGCAAATGGTTGACAGAGAATGGAGAACCATCCCTCAGGACACCATCCGCACTCTTATTGACTCTGTACCTCGACGTGTTTCTGCGTGCATCGCCGCTCGCGGTGGTCCTACATCCTACTGAGTCGATGCCGTGCTCATTGTGTAACCTGCATATCGGTTTGAAATAAACATCAATTATTCTTCCGTGCCGACTCTGTTTTTTCCCCAACTTTCATCCCTTTCGAACCACTCCTCCTTGGTGTTGCATTGTCACTGTCAGTCAGTGTAATAATAATAATAATAATAATAATAATAATAATAATAATAATAATAATAATAATAATAATAATAATAATAATAATAATAATAATAATATTTGAAATTAATTGTCACTCCCTGTGGTTCGAATTCCACGTAAACCGGAGAACCCGTGGCTATGATCACGATATCAATAGTCGCGTAAAATTACAAGCTTGCTTGCTTTAATTCATCGTGGCTGAATCTTAACTAAGGCCACGGCCGCTTCCTTCCGAGTCCTAGCCGTCCTCTATTCCGTCGTTGCCAATAATAGTAATAATGACTCGTTGGCTGAACGGTCAGCGTACTGGCCTTCGGTTCAGAGGGTCCCGGGTTCGATTCCCGGCTGGGTCGGGGATTTTAACCTTAATTGGTTAATTCCAATGGCACGGGAGCTGGGTGTACGTGTTGTCTTCATCATAATTTCATCCTCATCACGACGCGCAGGTCGCCTACGCGCCTCCACCTGGCGAGCCGAACCCATCCTGGGATATCCCGGCACTAAAAGCCATATGACATTTCATTTCATTTCATTTCATTTCATAGTAATAATAAGTCAGTGCAACGTGGCACATACAACTATTTTGGGGCTTTCACAGCCTGCTGTTGCTCAGCCAGGTAGATTTCAGTGTTAGAAAATCGCGTGGTCTGCGTGGCTTGGCTTCCATGACCGGATTCGCTGCTTCTCATAATATCATTACTATATGTTTTACGTCGCACCGAAACAGACAGCTCTTATGCCGACGATGTGCTACAGTTCCAGCATTTTTCGTATGTGAAATTATAAAACCATGAAAAACCATCTTCAGGGCTGCCGACAGTGGGGTTCAAACCTACTATCTCCGGAATGCAAGCTCACAGCTATGTAGCACCTCGGTCTTCTCATATTAGAGAGTTCCTCTGTTGGCCTCATTTTTGGTCATTAATCGAACCCGGACCCTCCGGCTAAGAGACTGGCACGCTATTCGTACACTGCGGAGCTGGCAACAAGAGGGCCTAATAATAATAATAATAATAATAATAATAATAATAATAATAATAATAATAATAATAATAATAATAATAATAATAATAATGTCACATCTACAGTGTGCAAGCACTTGGATTTGATGTCATTTGAACCGTCTGCGTACCGGGCGAGTTGGCCGTGCGCGTAGAGGCGCGCGGCTGTGAGCTTGCATCCGGGAGATAGTAGGTTCGAATCCCACTATCGGCAGCCCTGAAGATGGTTTTCCGTGGTTTCCCATTTTCACACCAGGCAAATGCTGGGGCTGTACCTTAATTAAGGCCACGGCCGCTTCCTTCCAACTCCTAGGCCTTTCCTATCCCATCGTCGCCATAAGACCTATCTGTGTCGGTGCGACGTAAAGCCCCTAGCAAAAAAAAAAAGAACCGTCTGCGTATTAATTCACCGTTCTATTTTACTTTGCCAGATGGCGAAGACATCGGAACTCTATTGAGCGACGTATAGCTAGGGTTTATTTCATTTTGTCGGGTAACTACTGAATATGTCACCAAAGATCTTCTACATGCCGAAATCGCGCTTGGAGTACTGAATAGATTTTTTCCACCCATCAAAAATTCGATTACCGTTGATCAAAACTGCATTATCCTTTTTTCATTCATTGTCGTTTCATTTTTGGTTTGATTGATTTTCTATAAATTATCGTCATCACTTTGATATTCGCTACGTCTAGTATGCATGGGCGAACAGTTCTGCAAATTATGGGATAGTAGCAATCGATACTCTTCTCTTGTCTTGGGTGCATACCCGTGTTCCTCCCTCACTGGTAGTGTGCTGTAGAGCCCACAGGGGCCCTTTAATAATCTTGGTGTTGATTAGACTTAATTGTGACAAGCTCCTCACTTTCATCCTTCCGATCCCACCTCCCAACATAAACTTTTCTTTTTTGTTCCGATGGTATTAGGTTTGCGAGGAGGAGGAAATTTTTGTACATTTTATGACTGTTCTTCCTCATTTGCTGTAGCCTTCATTCTTCGAAGAAGCGGACCTCTTTCACTTCCTCATATGATCAGGAAAGGGGGTAATTGTCCCGTATTCCCCTTTAAAATAAAGATTACTATAAATTTCAATAATAATAATAATAATAATAATAATAATAATAATAATAATAATAATAATAATGATGAGTTGTATGGACTCAGCCACTGAGTTACGAAATTCGTAGGTCGTGCGATGTAGGCGACCTGCCTGCCAGTTTCAATGTTCCCATTGTACTGCTGTCCCAGCTGGTGTCTCTGAGTGAACCACTGGAGATCATTTAACATGCCAACAACATTGACATTGAGTGCCAGTATTTTACACGACCCTTCAACGAAACTAGTACAGACTTGGTATCATGAGTCGGACACCCTAGCCACCAAGGCTTCTATCAACCGACTGTACCGGTATTCGATTCTACAACCATGAACACTGCAGGCGAACTCTTTCCAACCGGTCACTTATCACATGAGCCAGACTTTTCACAACCCAAAGTATGTACATAGGGTGCAATTAATAAGGTCTGGATTTTCTAGAGGCGAACGTTTCTTCCAGAGTTTGCTAGATGTACAATCACGATCACAAGAATTCCGGGTGGAAAAGGAAACAGCTAACGTTTGGGCGAAGATTTTGGCCAGTCCTAAAGATGAAGGAGAATTACCCAAGGCAACGTCACATGTGTTCGTCTTCCAGGAGGTATGGCTTGCGACGTTGTGCACTCAGAGGTCACTCCCAACTCCATCTTTTCGGGAACTGATTAAGATGTTTCTATGGTTAAACATTCTGGCTATACTAGCTTTTCCTAATCAAGGAAAACAATGAATTAACTGTAATCTAATTGCGATGAAGTGTGCAAGATGTAATCCCACCCCAGTATATGGCATTTAATTGTTTGATCAGTGCTGACAATAATTTCATAGGAACGGTTTTCCAAACGCCCTTGCGTCTCTGATAATCATAATTATTTAATGCCAGGTTATTTTGACTTTGGTTTTTGAGGATAACAATTATTATTGTTATTATTATTATTATCATTAGTAGTAGTAGTAATAGTAGTATTAATATTTAACATGGCCTATATTGACGAAAATAAGGGTCATCCTTTCTTACAGTGGTTGAGCGCGATGCCATTTGATAATGAAGTTATAGTCGATACCGTTACAATTCAGCCAGACCTCGCACATAAGAATTTCAAAGAAACTGGACAATTTGACCCTCAATGAGTTGGCGTACACATTACGTCTGGTGCCTTGAAGGAGGCGTGTGGTTCCTCCCTTCATTCCCCTCTCCCTTCATTGTCGAGCCAGTGTGACGTGTGGGAAGGCAGGGAAGCGAGTACCTTCCCCTTCACGCTAGATATCCTTGTACTTCCGTTTTCTCCACCTCCCCTCACTCTTCAGATGTGTGCATGTGTTAACGCGTGTGATGGATGTGACCAATGAGAGAGAGAGTGTGTAAGCAGGTACTAGATGGTTCTGAGGACTGTACTGATTTCTTGCCTGAAATTAATATTTCTGGCCATGAGATACTAAAGGTTTCGAGTGCACAGTCGAATGGATACATTTCGTTAGCAGCTTGGATTATGCGTTGACATATTCAACACGGAAGCTCTGAACACGAGGGAATCGCAGAAACAACTCCTCGATGTCTAATGTGAACAGCGATCGAAATGTATTTCGTCTGATGATGTGCCCTCGTGCTCTGGCAGGTTATATAGAAGTTTGCATCTTAGCTTTAGAGTTTATTAGAGATGCATCTCTTTCATCTTGAAGAGCTACTGTTATGTGTGCTTACGTCTGCACCTGACATTTTGCACCCTGGGCATGAGTACCCGTAGTACTCTCCAGTCACTTCCAAAATAATCTATCCTGTACAGCCAATGATAATTGTACGATACCAAATTTTAATCCTGGAAAAGGTCTCAGGGTCGATTTCACTTAATGTAGGTCATAGGTTATAAACTTCATGGTTCTGATCCGTATTGAATTGCAAGTACAATGTAATTATTAAATTAATGTAGTAATGGTCCACCTTTCAATACTATAATATGTAATATTCTAAATTACATTAATTAGGGACTAGTTTCGGCCTGGGCTGGCCATCTTCAGCCTTAATGTAAAACACCTAATAACTAAACAAATGTACATGCACACAATTGACATAAAAACAAATGAAAACAAATATATACAAAGTGACATTAAAAACTGGGATGGAATATGAATAAATTTGAAAATGAACTAGGTTCTAACATCTTGAGTATGTTCATCATTGAGAATAATTTCAAGTATTAAGTATTAATTTATATACACAGAACTGTTAGTTCTAATACTGCTAATCATTTCAATAGGAACTGGTAAATGTTGATCCTGTAGTTTGTCATCAAATCTATATGTGTGGTGTTAGCTATATGTAATCCATTGGACACTGCTGCCAGGCTAGAGCTCCTTGATCCCAAATTCTAGATATTTTTACAAGTTTACCAGAGTGTAACAGAGGTCTTAAACTACTTATATTAGTTGTGGTTCCCCAGAACGATTCATTAGCTTACTTTCCCTACCTCCCTCTCTCGTGCTATCTTATCTATCACTATAAATTATTAGTATTAATAATCCAATTTCAAAACCCTATGTTTACAGCAGTGTCCAATGGATTACATATAGCTAACACCACACATATAGATTTGATGACAAACTACAGGATCAACATTTACCAGTTCCTATTGAAATGATCAGCAGCATTAGAACTAACAGTTCTGTGTAAATAAATTAATACTTAATACTCGAAATTATTCTCAATGATGAACATACTCAAGATGTTAGAACCTAGTTCATTTTCAAATTTATTCATATTCCATCCCAGTTTTTAATGTCACTTTGTATATATTTGTTTTCATTTGTTTTTATGTCAATTGTGTGCATGTACATTTGTTTAGTTATTAGGTGTTTTACATTAAGGCTGAAGATGGCCAGCCCAGGCCGAAACTAGTCCCTAATTAATGTAATTTAGAATATTACATATTATAGTATTGAAAGGTGGACCATTACTACATTAATTTAATAATTACTTAACTGTAGGTGTTTCAGCAACATATAAAATACTTATACACATGACATGTATTTAAGAAGGGTAGCAGCGTAAGAAAAGGGATATGAAGACAATTATCCTGCATTAGAGTTATGTCAAGGTGGTGAAAATTTCTATGACCACTACTGTACTGTTGGATCTAAACTATAAAACTGAAATTCATAGCGTTCATAACTAAACTCTGGTGATGGAATGAAGTGTTTGTCGGGACGGAAGCAATAACTTACCTTACTAAATGGGCTAGAAATTATCTGCCAACTCAAGACATATCTAACATCGGATTAGGCCTTACGAAATGGGATCTAGTCATTTATAATGCGTTATAAATACGCCCATAGGAAAACAGCGAACTTAATTTTAAATTTCATGCTTGGAATTACACTCATTTGAATTACAACTAAAATATGTTTTCCAGACACAAACTAAGTAATAAGCTATATATTAAGCAACACTCGGTGACTATCACATAGCAGAGCAGTAAATTCATTTTATGGCCATTACAAAAATGTGGCTGCTATCTTGGCAGCTTCCCGTGTCCCGGCCACATGGGATGTAGTGCTGACAGTTCGTTAAAACTGTTTTGCTGCCAGGCTAGAGCTCCTTGATCCCAAATTCTAGATATTTTTACAAGTTTACCAGAGTGTAACAGAGGTCTTAAACTACTTATATTAGTTGTGGTTCCCCAGAACGATTCATTAGCTTACTTTCCCTACCTCCCTCTCTCGCGCTATCTTATCTATCACTATAAATTATTAGTATTAATAATCCAATTTCAAAACCCTATGTTACATGAAATATATGAGGGTCATGAGTTCTAATTTTGGTGTAAAAACCTTACGAAGATAGTGAATGAAGTTCGAGAAAACATTATACAGTAACACCACTTCTGATAAACGGCATTAAATGGTGCGTGAAAATGCATTACTGGTACTCTTAGAGAAGTGTTGTACTAATCTGTCTTTCAAAGGTAGGGAGCTCAAATAAAAGTGGTGTACAGTCTGATCCACATCACAGGCACAGGCTCAAGGCCTTTGAATGTTAATCTGGAATCACTCAAGATACGATGTAAACTTTCCTTTGTTTTACACCCCACTAAACAAGAACTTGTCCCTAGTTAGATGACCTTACTGCTTATTGTTCATAGAGTTTCCCAGATATTTTCTAGAGGATTTATTTAAAAAATGGAGTTCAAGAAGTTTGGTATTGATTCATAAAGAGTTTTGGAATTAAATATTACTTTCCATATTTTGCTTTATTTGTAAGCTCCTCCTACTTTTATTACTGCTTTGCACACTCTAGGCATCCTTATTCGGAAACTCCCCTCCATTCCTATTGCAAAGGGTTCCACAGTGCATTTACGATAGCCACGGGTCTCCTCCTGACCGCTCTATTCAAATGATAATAAAGACGCTCAATCGGGTTGCAGTCCGGGCTTCAGTACTTTTCTAGATTCTAATCGTTTGGCATTCTTCCTGCATAGTGATGATGGATGTTTAGAATCATTGTCTTGCTGTTGTATGGAACTATTGGCAATTAAGCGTATCCCATATGTTTTTGCGTGGCTTTGGTGAAGGTCATGGTACTTATTTTTTGTTCATAACTCCCGAAGTTTTGACACTATCATCAGCCTTATTGCCGCGAAAGCAACCACATACCATCGCTGAAGCCTGTCAATGTTTGATTGTAGTGGAAATATAGTGAGATGCCACGCGTTTTCCTTTTATATGTCGAACTAACTTAAGGCGTTTTATGTCAAACACCTCGAAGTTCAGTTCATCCGTAAATAACTCATTTCTCCACTGATTAACAGCACAATTTTCCTTCTACCGACAGCTCTCAGTAGGGGTTTGTTTGCTGAAATATATTCTTTAAGATTTGCACCGTGAAGTCGTCTCTTTACTGTATAAACACTTTCAAGTTTGGCGTGCGTCGCACCGACACAGACAGGTCTTATGGCGACGAAGTATTTATCTTTACTTCTTGATGTCGCCTTAGGCCTTCCCTTACAATAAAGATACTCATTGCTCAAAGTAGACACATACTTATTTGCGTTGTAATGTACTATGTACTCTCTCCAAAGACACATGTTCTTGCTTTGCTATTTCACTCATGTTATGACCTACAGTTTGCAAGCTAACTATTGCAGCACATCAAAAACATATGGTGAATTATAGACACATTCTGTGTTCCAAAACAACTTTAGGGTAAGTGTTCATCGTAAAAATATTCAGCAAAACCTCATTTGTCCAGAACCCGTTAACCCGAATGAATCCGGACTGATTATTTAGATATTTATACACTTGTTCTGTATTAAACTCGTTATTATATCACTTTTTAACATCTATAGTGAATGATCTTTTAAATTTAAGATAATTTCAGTATTCATCCCTGCTCTCTTTCCATAGATCACAAAATTCTCCTGGTAGGGTAGGGAATTTTAACCATCATTGGTTAATTTCGCTTGTGTGTCGTCTTGAGCATCATTTCATCATCATCATCATTATCATCACCATTACCACCACCACCACCACGACGACGACAACGACAACAACAACAACAACAACAACAACAACAACAACAACAACAATGACGTGCAGGTCGCCTACGGGTGTCAAATCAAAATACCTGTACTTGGCGAGCCGAACATGTCCTCGAGTACTCCCGGCACTAAAAGCCATACGCCATTTCATTTCACCACAAAATTATAGTATAAAACCAGTATCAGGTCAATGTTCAAAATGCTCAGACAGGTCTACAAGGACACTAAAACGTTGCCGGGCTGATCTCCATAGCAACCCTCTGTAGAACTAGTTATCGGTTCCTCGACGTAAATATTCATTTCCTGTAAAACCATCTTAAGAGAAGTAGATCGAATTTTCTATTTTAGAGACCTCGTCCTGATATTTCCCTTACTTTTACTGTATCGGAAAAACGTTTTTATATGAGGTTCTAAATCCGTTTTCAGCCGAATGATTCTGGTGTAAACCTACAACAGTTTTCGGCGATCCTATTTCAGCTTTCAAACCCATTTCGTGCAATTCGGCGCGTTCGAATACAAATACATCCCTCGTAATTGTTATTTAGCCTAGTGCCCGGCCGCCGTTATCCCTAGCAGTCAACGAGGTACTCGTTTCTTTTTCAAACTTAGTGAACATAAGAGAGATGTTTTTCTCAAGAAATTGGCCAAGGCTAAAGAACTGTATGCATGACATGCTGAGCTGATATTTTTGTACCCCTGAGAATGTGATAACCTCTTCTATCAAAACCCGCCATCTTTACTTTTCCTTCTAAACATTTTCCTAATTGATTACTTTAAACATATTGATCTTGTACTTGTTCTTGTTTCTCAGCTCGCGTATTTTTCTCATTTCTCCAGGGAATTCTCTTCCTATGTCAGCTCCATTTCTGATCCATATTATCCACCGAGTGATATTGTTACATAATTCATCAGACAAGACAGTGCATAATTTATGAGTTTGGACGGGTATAAATATCTGAGTTGACACGATATCGATCAGTACTTTCAGAGTAATTATTGGGACTATTTTGGATTCATAATTTATTTCCAGTGCTTGCATTAGAATGAGAATTTCCAATTAATGATTGAAAGCTAATAAAGAGACCATTCCAAGGACGTAAATAAATATGAAACGAATATGTATTAACAGATGTTATGTCATTTTAGTCCTCCCAGTTTATAACTGTTGTTAATCCATATTAGAATTCTATGGCATTATTGATCGCCTTCCCCATTGGGTTTCTCTTTTTAGAAATTGCTTGATTACTTGTGTTATTATGGAGACTGTGAGATATTGCGTAACTATAATGGTTTGCATTTAGATGAAGGATAATTGCCTCAGGTACTTCTTAAAAATGTGCTATCCCAACATAGAGGTTTCACGAACCTACTACGCTGGTGTAGCAGGGGGAGAGGTGACACTCTCACGTGGCGCGTCCCAGGTGGCGGATAGGGGGGTCCTAACCGGCTTGCCGGCGGACTTGAGGGAAATAAAATACCTCTCGCGGACCAAACACACTACCCCCTGCGGGGGGACGACGCACATGTAGAACACACCCGCGGTATCCCCTGCCTGTCGTAAGAGGCGACTAAAAGGGGCGACCAAGGGATGATTGAATTAGAACCACGAAACTACTTTTGATTCGTACCATCATGCGGGGAACACTATGGGTTGCCTGTACTTGCGAGTAGTACCACTAAATTAGGTACGAAATAGGTTTGTGATTCGTAGCAGTAAAGAGGCTGGCCTGGGGGGTTTCCAGTACCCGTGCGTCGTACCCATCTGAGCAACACCGCGGGTCTGGGCCCTGTTTCAAAAAACATCTTTCACTAATATTATTAGTAAGTAACCAATAATGTTAACTAATAATATTAGTATTATGTTTCATAAAATTATTAGTTAATAAAATTAGTTATTAGTTTGAGTCAAAATTATTAGTAGATGTTCCTAATAATATTAGTAAATTGTTTCATAGACAACATGACTAATAAAAGTTACTCATATTATTAGGATTATTTCCACGAGTGTATTTTGACTCATAATTCATATTATTAGTGAAACCAAAGTGAGCGGTATTTTAATATTTTGGCATAAAATCATGAAGATCACTGAAATGGTCGACTCTGATTCAAATAGCGATAAGGAACGAGTGTAGGTATTCACCGCTCAATAAATGTTACGTCAAAAACAGCCTGTACTGACATGTAACAAACATATGAATACCGGTACAAAGGGAGATTTAGGTTAGATTACATAACTTTTGAGCATTTGCTTGATAGGATTGGTAGGTAATAGAACGTTCCACCACAAGGAATGAAGCATAACATAAAAATAGCAGCTTCACATTGCACTCCACCAGTTGGTAGTGATACACAGTATCATTGTGTTTCTCTAGTGCAGTTCTGCTCGGACACTGCCCAATTATCCTTTAAAATCTTGGCTTATATCACCAGTAAACCAAGATGATGCTGGTGATGATTATTGTTTTAAGAGGAAGTAGGCTACAACTAGGCAACCATCATCTAATATAACACTAATCAGATAGAAAAATGGAAAGGATCCGACATTTTGAAAAATGAAGGTATCGGCTAAAGAAAGTGAAGGGCGTGAAAATGAAAGACTCTCTCGGCCTCGCAACCTAATACTGTCAGGGCCGGAAAAGAACAAGAGTTGAACAAGGGAGGTCAGAAGGGTAGATGAAAATGAGCCTGGCAGAAGTATTATTATGCTCGCCATCACACGCTCCCAAGTTGAGAGCCCTGGGACCCCTTTTAGTCGCCTATTACGACAGGCAGGGGATAACGTGGCTGTTATTCTACCGCCCCCACCAACAGGGGTAGTAAACGAAGATGTTGCTAGTCCATCTCAACAGAGATTTTTAAGAGCACATGAAATTAAAGAAGTAAAAAGAACAAGGAGAGTTATAGTGCGCAAAAGGCTGCGAATAATTGACGCTTTAACTCAATCACTTTCCGCAAATAAATTTTCTTCTCTCACATTATTTTCATTTCTTTTATCCATTTTCATATGTATTGAAGTCACAACAGCGAAAATATCAAGTGAGCCTTTTGAACATGTGGATTAATAGTCGGTTGTAATCAAGCATTAGCCTACTGCTAGGAACAAACCCAAACCAAGAACATATGCAACAGACCGATTCTAACCTCCATTTGTATCAGCTGACTAATGAACTAATATTATTAGTGAAGATATTTTATTAGTCATGTGTAAATCTTTATGAAACAGAATTTGGTTAACTAATTATTATTTTCATGAGTTCTAATATTATTAGCTAATATTATTAGTTAGTTTTATGAAACAGGGCCCTGGGCGTAGCCTGTGTGTTGTACCGCTGAAATGAAATGGCGTATGGCTTTTAGTGCCGGGAGTGTCCGAGGACATGTTCGGCTCGCCAGGTGCAGGTCTTTTGATTTGACACCCGTAGGTGACCTGCGCGTCGTGATGAGGATGCAATGATGATGAAGACGACACATACACCCAGCCCTCGAGCCGGCGAAATTAACCAATGATGGTTAAAATGCCCGACCCTGCCGGGAATCGAACCCGGGACTCCTCTGACCAAAGGCCAGCACGCTAACCATATAGCCATGGAGCCGGACGTTGTACCGCTATATGAGCGACACTGTCGGTCTGCGTTGCCTGTGATTGGTGCCCACTATGTGAGGAACACCACGGGAATACCGGCGCCCGTGATTAGTACACCTAGGTGAGGGGCCTCATCGGTTTGCGTTGGCTGTGAGTGGTGCTATTGTGTGAGAAACATCATAGGTCTGCGTTCCCTGTACGAAGTGCAATACTTGTGAGTAGTATCATCTTGTGTGGAACACCGCGAGTCTTCGCTACTTTTGATTAGTACCCCAACATGACAAATACCATGGTTCTACTTTACTCGCGACATGTACCATTCTGTGGGGCCTTAGACATGGATTTTGCACCCTTTTACACATCAAGCATCATTGTGCTTTATAAGTGATCCCTTGGTCAGTAATACTATTATTTACGATCTTTTTTTGAGTCTGATCCACTGTTTTTGTTTGTTTGTTTGTTTGTTTTTTGTTTTTTGTTGGGTTCATGTCCATCCATTCATTCTTCATGACATTTTTATTTTATTTTGGTCAGTGTATGAATTTGTACTTTTCGTTATTTCATTTCGTACCATTAGGGGCCGATGACCTCGATGTTAGGCCCCTTCTTAAACAACAAGTCTCAACATAGAGGTTACTAAATTACCCTGTCAAGTCTTTTTAGGACCACCTTCTAAATTTGACGTGGGTAGCGCGTTGTCTGTGAAGTAAGCCTACGTCTCGTGCAGTTAGCTGAAGTGGTGGTTATATAAGGTGTACTAAAGTATAGGTTGTATGCACACGTATTACTCGTGCTCTCATGGTAAAAGTGGCGATTTATCCAAGTTGCTGAATGGGCCAAAGGTGTCAGTATTTCTGAAATACCGCCGTTTGTGTAGTGTTTGCGTGCTGCTATGGTGGAAGTGTACCGTAAATGGGGCACAAGTGCAAATAACCGATGTAAAAATACGGAGCACTACGTGCCCTATCAGTGCAAGTGATGAACGTCAGCTACGAGTGTGCGTGAAAGCGACAACCACATGTATGTCTAAGATGACGTCTTAGCGAACCCCGCGGTATGGCAAATCAAAGCAAATAGTTTGTCTCTACACGTATGCTAATGAAGATGCACCAGCGGAAAAATGGCTTCAATTTGCACAGCTGTGTCGGAATTGGACTTCCCTTGATTGGCATAGTCGTACCAGGTGAGAAACAGCGGAGAAATACACCTGGGTAGAAATGATGGAAGAACACATTTTGCTGGTGGCAGTGTTAACGTCTGGGGAATGTTTTCGAGACAATCTCTTGACCATTCTTCTATGTGGAAGGTACTCTCGACCGATTTAGTTCCGAATATGTCCTTGCAGATCACAAACAACCACAACCGTGCGCTCTAATTGTCTTCCCTGGGGCGGATGGGATCTTCCAGCAAGACATTGTGACACGTGTTCGCTCTACGTATCGACTTGCAGCTGAGGGATGCACTGCAGGCACTGTGTCAAGCTACAAGCACCTTATTTTGTCACTTGTAGCCGAAGACCTGAATGCTTACTGCCCCTGACTTCTCTCTTCTATACTTCCTGTTTTACTTCCATTAGAAACATAAACCGAGCGAGTGACTGCGCGGTTTGGGTCACGTAGCAGTCAACTTGCATTCGGGAGATAGTCGGTTCGTACCCCACTGTCGGTAGCTTTAAAGATGGTTTTCTGTGATTTACCATTTTCGCTCCGGGCACATGTTGAGGCTGTATCTTAGTTAAGGCCACGGACACTTCCTTCCCGCTTCTATCCCGTTCCTATCCCATCGTCGCCATAAGATCTATCTGTGTCGGTACGACTTACGGCAAATTGTAAAAGAAGAGAAACAAAAAAACTGAAACACAATGTCTTAATTTCTTGTGAGATGTAGTATCAACACAGCACTATGTCTTATGGTATAGAGTAAAACAAATGTGTTCCCTTGTGGGTGGGGATGGAAAAATATATCCATATATCCATATATATATCTGCCATTATAAGGGCTGACTAAAAGGGGGACAAGGGGCTTCCAATTGAGAGGGTGGGTTGGTGATCAAGGTTCCTCTAGCTGAGTCTGGTATTGCTTCAACTTACTTGTGCCAGACTGCTCACTTTCCTCTATCTGATCCGACCTCCCTTGGTCAACTTTCTTCCGACCTCGATGGTATTAGGTTTTCGAGCCTTCGGAGTCTTGCATTGTTATGTCCCTTATTGCCCTCCCTTTCCCGGCACCTTCATTCTTCGAAGATCGGACCTCTTCCATTTTTCTCCTGTGTATTGTTATTAGAGGAGGGTTGCTCAGTTGTACTTCCTCTTAAAATAATCACCACCACCGCCAGAACAAGTTTGTTACTTTCAAGAACTGTCTCAGACTTATTTTTGGCTTAAAAATAATCAGAGTTATGCTGGTAAATGCCGTGCTTCATGCAGCTAGTGTCTGAACTGGTTGAAAGTATCGCTTATAACGTTGGCTGGTTGGTTGGCTTGGTTGGTTGGTTGGTGTAGGCATTTCAGTGGGTATAATAGAAAATGATACGTAATGGCATTATCTGGTTCGGTACGGAAAGCAACTTGAAACTACCTCACACCGTATTTATCTACTACACCTCCTCACTGAGTCCTGAGCTTCCGTGGTAGATCAGTGGCAGGGTGTCCAGTCTCTGGATCCCCAGCAATACAGATTAAATTCTATCTGAAAAAATAAGATTTTTTAAGAATGAAAAATAGCACATTCGACTATCTATGCTGTGTTCTGTCGGCTTGTAAAATTCTCTGATGGCAAATTCGGTGCTTACCCGTCAATATTAACAAAAACTCAGCAATAAGTCGCCCAATATAATTCCGATTTTACTGGTATTTAATGAATTTAAACGGAAAATCGAACTTGACCTGCACGTAGCGTGAATGGCGTCATTTGACAATGTCTACATACTATACTCAGTGTCATCCTATTATTATTATTTTAGCGACGCCTATGTTGTCTACGCCGGCTCTGCAGTGTAGGAGTAGCGTTCCTGCCTCTTATTCGGAGGCCCCGGGTTCGATTCCCGGTCAAATCAGTGATTTTAACCTGAATCTGAGGGATGATTCGACGTCCACTCAGCCTAAGTGATTACAATTGAGGAACTATATGACGGTGAGATGGCGGCCCCGGTCTAGGAAGCCAAGAATATCGGCCGAGAGGATCCGTCGTGCTGACCACACACCTCGTAATCTGCAGGCCTTCGGGCTGAGCAGCGGTCGCTTGGTAGGCCAAGGTCCTTCGAGGCTGTTGTGCCATGGGGTTTGCTTCTAAGTTGCCTACTACAGCTGATGGTGGAGCTGTTGGAGACCCAAACAGTTTTTAGGCTGTGGAATCAATATGCAGGTTATATGCCCCTCCATTGCCACCTCTCATGTTCCTTCGACTCCCACGCCTTTAGATTTAGGATAGCTGATGTCCTTACCCTTCCACTGTCTAAATAATTTCTAACCTTATATTTTCTCTTACTTACGCTGTCACTATAATCGCTCTCCTTTTTCATTCAATTAATGGTTCTTTCTTCCTTAATCAGTTTACCCTCCAGAAATCTAGCCGTGAACGTTCAGGCAGGAATTCTAAAGCTGAAAAGGCAATGCATAGATGAAAGATCAAACCCGTTCACAGCAGTCCATTTCACATCTTGATTATATATCTTGTACCGGGCGGTACACCTCTACTCTGTTTATTTAAAAGTTGCGCCAGTTGAAACTCCTCTTCTGGAGGAAGGTTGAACTTTATCTATTCTATTAATTCTCTACTTTCTCAGAAGATGTCACCACGTGGAAAATTTTGAGTTTTTGAACTGTGTCACTTTTGATGTGTTTTTGTTTCGCTTGAAGTAAGAAGTGTGAACTTTCTCTTCTAGAGGACACTACTGAAGATCAACAATAGTGCGACCTAGTGCGGAGTTAAAGAACTATTTTGTTGGAGAAATTTTTATTTCAAGAGTTTGTTCTTTGTTAAATTTTCTTTCTGTCATGGTTTAAGTTGGCTGTATACCCCTCTTTTTCCCCTTATTTTGGATCTAGCCAATCCCGAATTTCTTTAATTAATTTTCCACCAATAATGTGTTTCTTTTTCCTCTATGTAGGGGTTTCTTTTCCCTAGCCAATAAAGATTTTGTGGGAGGGTGTTTTCTTTCCCCTAACGCCTAGAATCTTCCGCGAGAGGATATAAACTGCTGATTTTGGGGTCTCCGGGCCACTTCTGTTCCATCTTTCAGTGTATTAAGTACATAGCAGGAGGCGGGAAGCGCCTCTTTCTTCTTCAGCCGTTCAACACCAGGTAATGGCCTATTAATAACTTCTTTTCTTGCTAGGTCGGCAGTTTAACACTCGCGGCGGGTTCGAAGCATTTCCATCATGTAACCTTTTCCTAAAATGTAATTACTCTTTTCATCTTTTTCTTGTAAAGCTACATATTGGGATAGAGAGTGCTAACCCTCTCGAGCTCCCACTCACATTTGTTTTGAGGTGAACTTATTTTCTCAAACTATTCTTCGTTTATGTAATGTAAAGTGTTCTTCTCTAAGTCACCTCTGTAGTATGGGATTAGCCCTTGCGTTAGCGGCCCAGAGCCAGATTAGGTTTAAAAAAAAAAAACAAAGTGTATTAGGAGTGCAAGATCGCCTCCTCTCAAATTGTTATTTTAGAGGTCATGTAATCAACCTTCTTTTCATGTAATAGACCTCTGTAGGTTGGGTATTTTACCCCTGTGAATACGTCCTTAGAGGACAGCTTGAAGGTAGAGTTTGGTGTGGCCTTTGAGAGGCTTAAATTTTAAGAGCGGATCGCTCTTTTGAAAATGAAGTGTCATATGCCTCGTGGAGGCTTTTCTGTGTAATTCGGAGCCAGGGGCTCCTAGGGATGAATGGGGTTTTCTGCCCCTCTGTTAAAACTTGTGTTTGTGGTAAAACTGAGCTGATCGCAGAAGTCAGGGCGTGAAGCCCAAAACTTGTAAATATTGTATCTCCCCTTGTTTTGCTACATTGTACCTGCCATGTCTGTTATTGCTTTGTTTTTGAAAAGAAAATATAACCTAGTTAAATTTTAAATTACTTTTACATTAACTTTGATTCCGTAGTTTGAAACCCATTCACGCCCGCACCTTCTTACGCCTCTACCTACCGCTAAAACACGGTAACAAGTGGTAGCAGAGCGTGGTTGAATGGGTCTCAATTTAGCCCCTTTTGACGGCTAAACATTGCTTTGATTCGAACTCTAACAATTTTCTCAGTTGCTGGAATTTTTTGAGTTTTTCAAAATTGTTCTGTCATCATGCCCGGCCCTCGCGATGTTCTCCTCCTTAACTACTTGCGCAAAGAGGAGTTGATATATGAGTTAACTATCAGAAACGTTCAATCTGGAGGCACGGTTGCAATAGACACTAACAAGCTTAGAGAGTCCCTTGATTTGCCCATTTCCATCCCCAATTTGGGAGAGAAAGAAATTGATGACTCTCTTTCCACGATTGTCGAGAATATTACTGGGCTTGCATCGGTAGTCAGCTTTTTTGATGAAAACGATCCATCTCCTAATCAAATTAAGCGTGTGCAAGGCAGGCTGTATCACTTTGCAAATAGAGTTAATGATCTGTTGTCTCTAAAGGTGAATGACGTTCAGAGGAAGCAAGCTAATACGCTCCTTGAAACTATTTCTGAATTGTCTAATAAGGTCACTCAATTGCTAACCGGCGAAGCTCCTCCCAAAACTGATCAACCCGCCACGGTGAATGTAGGTAACGAGGAAGAGCCTCCTCAGGGAGAAGTCAATAGGATAACCGTTGCTGCTCAAACTATCTCTGCCCCATCGAACAACGAATCTGAACGCCGTGCGTCATTGAGTAACATCCGCTCTGAATTAACTTCTTTGCCATTGAAACCTTTAACGACTATGTCACCTGGGTTCAGCAGCTTGCCTCATCCATTGGCAATGTTGCTTAGAGGTATCTCTAAGTTTTCCGTCAACACCACCAGTGACGTAATTTCATTTTTAAGATTTCTAGTGGAATTTCAGGATCATGCCCTTGTGTTTTCTCTTTCCCCATGTCAAATTTTGCAAATTATCTATCCTTATGCTATTGGTGTTCTATCTGACAAAATAGTTAGAGCCATCGCTGAGCAATCTTCTATTGAGGATTTCCATGCCCATTTGCTAGCTAACTTCATCCCGGCTAGGGCCAGGTCCTCCCTTATTCAGAAATACTATTATCGGGTACAGCGCTTGGATGAAAACCTGGCAGACTTCATCCAAGATATTAAGTTTTATACTAGGGTGTTTGCTCTTCACTTCCCTGAGGATCAAATTGTACAAGCTATTGTGGAAGGTATTTCACCATCCTATAGGTCATATTTGTGTTTCGCGGCGTGCCCGCAAACGTTCTCGGAACTTGAAGCATTGGCAGTCTCAGCGGAAGGAGTTAGATACGCCGATTCTTTGCGTGTCGCGAAAGAACCCCCGCCTTCCTTTAGTAACACTCGGCCTCCACCTCGCCGACCAGTCAATCCCCGTAAATGTTATGCTTGCGGGTCGCCTGACCATCTGCGGAATAAGTGTCCTCTGATCAAGTCAAGTGGGACAAGGAATGGAGCAGGGTCATCACAAGGCTGTTTTAAGTGTGGGGCTTTCTCACATATCGCCAAGAATTGCCCAAACTCAAATAGCACCCCCTCCTGCTCAACTTCTGGTGCAAATTCCAGCTATGCCAATAATAAAAGGTGACTAGTGGCGTCGGCTGAGCCGACTAATCCATCTTCCCGAGACTCAGCCCCTAGTAAACAGGTTGTAAATGCAGAGAACGACCAGCCTTCAAATTCATCTTTTGAATGCCCTAAAGAGTGTCTTAGGATTGCGGCGGATACCCCCGCACCTGTTCCTTTTCTTAAGATTGAGTTAAATAACGAGCCTATAACAGCTCTCTTAGATTCAGGCAGTGTTTGTTCCATTATTTCGGCTGATTGGTATTCTAAATTGAAATCTGTTTGTAAACTCCCTGACTATGACTCATCTCCTGTTAAATATGTTTCGGCTAATTCATCTCCATTAGAAATTCTAGGTTCCTTACATGTCAAAATTCGGGTTTTTAAATTTACATGGAAGATCAAATTGTTTGTGGCCAAGCGTTTGTCTTGCCCCATCATATTGGGAGCGGACTTCATTTCTCACACTGGTCTTGTGCTCGATCTCCAGAGTAGGTCGTGCACATTCAAATTTGCGTCCAATTGTAGAATTCCCTTGTTAAAGTGTAATTCTGTAGCATGTTCATCTATTTCGCCTACCCAGGATGAGATGTTGTTAGACCTTAGACATCTACCTGAGGAGCAGGCTGATAGTATTCGGAAACTGTGTCAGTCGTTTCCCGAGGTGTTCTCTGATACTCTTGGTGTTACTGACCTTATTGAATACAAAATTGAGGTCACGGATTCAATTCCTGTCCGTTTTCCACCGTATAGGCTATCTCCACCTAAAATGAAGGCTCTGAAAGAAATCATCGATCAGATGTTGAAGGATGGTATTATTAGGCCCTCTAAGTCAGCGTATTCTTCGCCTATTTTTCTAGTCCCGAAACCCCAAGGAGGCTTCAGGCCTGTCATTGATTACAGGGCTCTCAATCGGAAGGTGGTGTTGCAATCTGTGCCCCTTCCCGACCTTCATTCTTGCTTTTCATGGTTTCGAAAGGCCAAGTTCTTCACTATCTTGGACTTGAATCAGGCCTATAATCAAATTCCCCTTGCCGAGGAGTCTAAACATCTTACAGCGTTTGCCACGGACTGGAATTTATACGAATACAACCGCGTGCCTTTCGGGCTCCCCACGGGGGCAGCTGTGCTCACTAGGCTACTAGATAGGGTCTTCTCCGACATCAAATTTGAGTACTTATATCACTACTTGGATGATGTCGTCGTATTTTCCGAGACTTTTGAAGAACATCTAGATCATCTGCGAGAAGTTCTCAATCGCCTTCGTAAGGCTGGGTTAACTGTCAAGTTGTCCAAGGTTGCCTTTGCTAAGCCCTCTATGTCATTCCTAGGGCATATTGTGTCTCCCGATGGGGTAGCTGTCGATCATTCTAGAACACAGGCCATCCGTGATTTTAAACCTCCTAAGGACATCAAAGGTATCGCTAGATTCATTGGTATGGTGAATTTCTTCAGGAAGTTTATTCCTAACTTCGCTAATAGAGCGGCGCCCTTAAACCTTCTTCGTAGGAAAGGCATCAAATTCGAGTGGGGACCTTCTCAACAAGCCGCTTTCGAAGATCTTAAATTAGCTCTCTGTAATGCCCCTGTACTTGCTATGCCTGATTTCTCGAAGAAATTCATCGTCCAAACGGACGCGTCGTCGTCAGCTGTAGCTGCAGTCCTTCTTCAAGAGACTGAACTAGGGAGGCGTCCCATCGCCTATGCATCTAGGACTCTATCGGCTCAAGAAGCCAAGTATTCCATCTATGAGCTCGAAGGGTTGGCAGTCTTATTCGCCTTAGAAAAGTTCCGTCTCTATCTGGAACATGTCAAATTCGACCTGGAGACAGATAATCAAGCCTTAAGCTGGGTCTTAGGTAGGCCGCGTCGTACTGGTCGTATAGCCCGTTGGGCCATCCGTATTTCTGCCTTCCAATTCGATGTACGGCATATCAGAGGTACTGAAAATGTTGTTGCCGATGGACTCAGCCGTATGTTTCATAACGACGTAGAGACCCACGAACCGGTCGACAGTTCATCACCTTCCGAGTCCATACTACCTGGTGTGAATGCCATCTTAACAGATGCTCCCATGCTTTTTAGGGATATTGAGAAATACCAACGTGAAGATCCGACGCTGGCTCCGATAATGGAAACCCTTTCTTCTGGGGAACATGCTGTCCCTTATGTTCTGAGGAATGGTGTTCTATGTTGCCCTTCGAGGCATGATAAGTTGATGAAAGTTGTTGTTCCAGCGGTTCTTGTACCTATGATCTTCAAATACTATCATGAGACCCCATTGGGGGGGCATCTTGGAATCTTTAAAACTCGTGAAAAGATTCGTGAAATGTTCATCTGGAAAGGTATGGACGGTGAAATCCGTGAACTTGTAAAAGCTTGTAAATCTTGTTTGCTCAGTAAACCAACCATGTCCACCAAGGTAGGCCTCTTGTCTTCGCATCAAGCATCGCGCCCCATGGAACGCCTGTATATTGATTATGTAGGACCCTTCCCCCAGTCAAAGGGGAATGCCAACAAATTCATCTTTGTATGTGTAGATGGTTTTACAAGATTTTCGTGGTTATTCCCGACTAAGCTGGCTACCGCTCAGTCTACAATTACTTGCTTAAATTCTATTTTTGCTTCTTTTGGTCCGTGTCAATATATTGTATCTGATAATGCTAAGGCTTTTACATCTAATTTATTTCGTAAATTCTGTTTTGACTTGTCCATCTCTCATGTAACTACATCTGCTTATTATCCTCAACCATCTCTGGCTGAACGGGTTAACCGTAATCTCAGGTCCGCACTCATTGCCTATCATCATGAAGATCCTTCCAGGTGGGACACGTCCCTGCATTGGATAGCTTTTGCTTTGAATTCGGCGGTTCATGAATCTCACAAGTTTACTCCAGCTTCCTTGATGTTCAAGTTTGTTCCCAACTCGCCGCTCTCTAACCTCTGGTCTTTGAATGACATTCTACCCGAGACAATAGATCCGGATAACATTAAAGATCTTTGGAAGAAGGCTAAAGCCAATCTTAAAGTATCTCATGAAAAGGTTAGGGAAAGGTATGATCGTGGACGGAGACCCACCACTTTGAAGGTAGGTGACCAGGTTATGGTCAAAAATTTTGTTCCCGCGGGCAAGCTTGCCCCCAGATTTCATGGGCCTTGTATCATTCTCGATTTTCTTACGCCGGTTACCTTATTGCTAAGTAATCCAGCCACCGAGAGGATATTTAGAGTTCACCTGCCCCAGGTGAAACCGGTGTAATTTCTGTGCTAACTTGCTTCATATTATTTTGAAAGGATATGAAGGTTATATTTTTTTTTTTTTTTTTTTTGAGTTTCACTTTTAAGGCATTCTGCCCCTTCTGTAATATTTTGGTTTTAGATGTAAGCCTTGTGTAAAACCTGCCCCGACCCGTTAAACTGCCATCCTGTTCTTGCCACGGCCATTACCACGCTCCCGTCTCCTGCTTCACCTTACACTGTGGCTTCATAATAGTAAATGCCATGGATATCTACACGCCGCTGGCCCCTCAACCTCTCCACAAGCCTGTACCCTCAAAGAAGATGATAGTCCAACACAATTCTGCCGCCTAGCTTTAATGTTTCAGCGCCCCCGCAGCCGCGCAGCGCCGTGCAGCGACTGGGGAGGGGGATGGGCCCCCTCCTCTCCAGCGAGGACGACATGTGCACGGCGAGCCGGAGCTCTCCCCCCGGCCAAGGCTGATGTGCGGCGCACGACCTGCTACATGCCCGCAGCCTGTATCTGTTCACCGCGGGCGCGGCGTACTTCAACACCTCTGCTCCCCTCATAGTGCGGGCGAGCGGTATCTCAGGGTACTTAAGGGGTCCGAGCGGCCTCCTTTTGGACGCAAGCTGCAACGGCCGGTCCGGCCATCCAACTTCATCAACATCAACTACATGGACAGTTACTATAAGAGATAACTACATTTGGGAATTTAACAACAATATTTGGTGGACATTGCAAAATTTTCTTCACTTTTAAGCATTAAAGGTTTATCTTCAGAAATTCAACTACTACAAACAGAAAGACTTTACTGCACCTGCAACAACAACATTTTGAAATTGAAACCAACCAAATTACTAAAATCTTATAAATGCTTCCGCAATTAATCTTAATATCAACATCATTACTTGGACTTTGTTTCAAACTGATTTCATGTGTCACCCCTGGAGGAACTTTTGGGGGGGGAGGTCTGTACCGGGCGGTACACCTCTACTCTGTTTATTTAAAAGTTGCGCCAGTTGAAACTCCTCTTCTGGAGGAAGGTTGAACTTTATCTATTCTATTAATTCTCTACTTTCTCAGAAGATGTCACCACGTGGAAAATTTTGAGTTTTTGAACTGTGTCACTTTTGATGTGTTTTTGTTTCGCTTGAAGTAAGAAGTGTGAACTTTCTCTTCTAGAGGACACTACTGAAGATCAACAATAGTGCGACCTAGTGCGGAGTTAAAGAACTATTTTGTTGGAGAAATTTTTATTTCAAGAGTTTGTTCTTTGTTAAATTTTCTTTCTGTCATGGTTTAAGTTGGCTGTATACCCCTCTTTTTCCCCTTATTTTGGATCTAGCCAATCCCGAATTTCTTTAATTAATTTTCCACCAATAATGTGTTTCTTTTTCCTCTATGTAGGGGTTTCTTTTCCCTAGCCAATAAAGATTTTGTGGGAGGGTGTTTTCTTTCCCCTAACGCCTAGAATCTTCCGCGAGAGGATATAAACTGCTGATTTTGGGGTCTCCGGGCCACTTCTGTTCCATCTTTCAGTGTATTAAGTACATAGCAGGAGGCGGGAAGCGCCTCTTTCTTCTTCAGCCGTTCAACACCAGGTAATGGCCTATTAATAACTTCTTTTCTTGCTAGGTCGGCAGTTTAACACTCGCGGCGGGTTCGAAGCATTTCCATCATGTAACCTTTTCCTAAAATGTAATTACTCTTTTCATCTTTTTCTTGTAAAGCTACATATTGGGATAGAGAGTGCTAACCCTCTCGAGCTCCCACTCACATTTGTTTTGAGGTGAACTTATTTTCTCAAACTATTCTTCGTTTATGTAATGTAAAGTGTTCTTCTCTAAGTCACCTCTGTAGTATGGGATTAGCCCTTGCGTTAGCGGCCCAGAGCCAGATTAGGTTTAAAAAAAAAAAACAAAGTGTATTAGGAGTGCAAGATCGCCTCCTCTCAAATTGTTATTTTAGAGGTCATGTAATCAACCTTCTTTTCATGTAATAGACCTCTGTAGGTTGGGTATTTTACCCCTGTGAATACGTCCTTAGAGGACAGCTTGAAGGTAGAGTTTGGTGTGGCCTTTGAGAGGCTTAAATTTTAAGAGCGGATCGCTCTTTTGAAAATGAAGTGTCATATGCCTCGTGGAGGCTTTTCTGTGTAATTCGGAGCCAGGGGCTCCTAGGGATGAATGGGGTTTTCTGCCCCTCTGTTAAAACTTGTGTTTGTGGTAAAACTGAGCTGATCGCAGAAGTCAGGGCGTGAAGCCCAAAACTTGTAAATATTGTATCTCCCCTTGTTTTGCTACATTGTACCTGCCATGTCTGTTATTGCTTTGTTTTTGAAAAGAAAATATAACCTAGTTAAATTTTAAATTACTTTTACATTAACTTTGATTCCGTAGTTTGAAACCCATTCACGCCCGCACCTTCTTACGCCTCTACCTACCGCTAAAACACGGTAACATATCTAATTTCAGTCTTTAAGTAATAACCTGTTAAATAATTCTTCATTCATTTATCCAGAATTGCTTTAGCAACTTTGAAGTTAATATCTTAGTAACACTTTCTTTCTAGAGGTAATTTATTTATCAATTTCCGTATATACATTTCCATTGATATTTGAATTTAGCGCGAATTTTCAGGTCAAGCCACTAGGAGGGTCACTTGTGACTTGTCTCCCATTTTGACAAGGTTAAATCCGGAAGTGTCGCGTATTGTCTCTACTATATTTGGTTGTACGTAATGCTACCCAGGCACTTGATTTTTGGAACAGACTTAAGAGTTACGCCATCAGTGTTGATATCTTACGGTACATGGACTGTAGGGGCAATCTCGCATGCCATTACTTCAGTTTTTTCCACACTGATTTTGATTCCAAATCTGGTGAAACCTGGTTATTCTGTTCTAAGGTTCTCAATATCCCCTTGTGGAACAAAGGTTATCCGAGAAAGATATCCATTCGTTACGCTCTGAATCCAGTTCCAACCAATTCCAATCAGTTCATCTCTCACTGTTCGACTCTAACTATTCCTAGGTCTTCTACGCTTCCTTTTTCCTTTTGAATTTCACTCTAAGACCGACTTTTCAATTGCTCAGTCCTGTTTTCTTAATATGTGATGTAGCCATCCCCACTTTTCTTTTTTTTGTACATCATTTGGTTCCGGGTTGGTTTCCTTCCACAGGATTTCGTTGATCATTTCAGGGCATGTTATATCTCACAGGAAGCAATTCACTAACACTTGAAGTAGGTGTGTAATTTATTTAGTGACCTTCCATGATTTACAACCTTACAGAAGAATAGACTTAACGTTTGTATTGAAAAATCGGATTGTAATTTTCCGTGAGAGGTTGCTGATAACGTTACGGCTCTGGAGGTCAATATCAGTGTTGTCGAGTAAAATTCGTTCATAAAAAAATCTTGGCAAATACTTTCCATTGACGAAGAAATCACACATCCAAAAGCTGAAGAAGGGAAGTTGCACCAGGTGGAATGGTTTTCACCTTATGTGTTTATCTGGAATTACGGACAGATTTTGCTGACCGAGTGAAAATGAATCTAGAACCAGACAACCATTTTGTTCCAATATTGTCAGAGAGAAAGTTACCCTACCATTGTTCGAGAATACTCTTGTCTACTTTGCCGGACTTTGAACATGTTCTACACATGTTAGGAAGTCAGATCATGTTCTGTTGCACAAAGGGACCGAATGTGCCACTTGGTTCACGTAATACAATAAGAGGTGGAGAGAAATTACCTTCCATGGACACAAAGGGCTGAATTGTATACGATTGTGATATTCCAGATGCAGATTCCACGCCGACAATCTCTTTCATCGACGCTAGATAGTGTGCGATCTCTGCGAATTTCATAATTAAACCCAAAATAGTCGGTATTCAGAATCAGCTGATGAATAACTAGAAACGATCTTATCAGTGAATTCAATACCATATACAATAATTGCAGAATTCTCTATCTATTCTTGCGATTGAGCACGTTTTCCACTTACAAAGTGCGAAACTTTGCGACTAGCAATGTTATTACCGCTTTGATAACTTATTCCAAATCCAGAGACACTTGAGTCTGATTTTTTTTTTTTTTGCTAGTTGCTTTACGTCACACCGACACTGATAGGTCTTATGGCGACGATGGGACAAGAAAGGGTTAGGAATGGGAAGAAAGCTACCGTGGCCTTAATTAAGGTACATCCCCAGCATCTGCCTGGTGTGAAAATGGGAAACCACGGAAAACCATTTTCAGGGCTGCCGACAGTGGGGTTCGAACCTACTATCTCCCGAATACTGGATACTGGCCGCACTTAAGCGACTGCAGCTATCAAGCTCGGTAGAGTCTGTGTTGAAAGCACTGTGTTGCCGCGTTCAGACTTTCTTGCGGCCGACACTATACTGTTAGCGAAATATTTTATGAAGGCAAATATTTAACAAACATATAGGCCTAACATCGACCAGTCGCCATCACCTTGTTTGCATGTAGGATTTTGACCTCAGACGACAGATTCAAAAATGGTGAGCTGCCTTACGATGTATAACTGAAAATGAAAACCTACAACCTGTTTTCCAGTCAGTGACCGGGTCAGGGATGTAATGAATGAATCATATATAGGCTGTTATTACGATGGGGTCGCCACTCCCAAAGTGATATATTAATGAATGATAGATGCTACGAAATGAGAATGGAGAGTGTTGCTGGAATGAAAGATGACAGGGAAAACCGGAGTACCCGAAGAAAAACCTGTCCCGCCTCCGCTTTGTCCAGCACAAATCTCACATGGAATGACCGGGATTTGAACCACGGTATCCAGCGGTGAGAGGCCGACGCGCTGCCGTCTGAGCCACGGAGGCTTCACGATGTACTGTATAACTAAGGCATTATAATTAATTGTCCTTTTTATGTTGCACAATATTTCGGACTGTGTACCAAATTTCGTTGTCATTAATCCTATTTACATATTCGCAGAAAATTTCAGCTAATTCTATGTATGAGTTTCCTCTCAGAGAAGTCGCTTTCTGATAATGTCAGACCCCGAATCCATACTAATTATAACAGGTCCTGTGGAAATAATATCATCAGGGAGTTCATCTTTATCCCAGCTATCTTCTTCTACTTCTGAAAGTGCCACTGCTCTAAGTAAGCCAGCTGATGATGAATTGGTCTACTGGCGGAGGTTTCCCAACCAGAAAATGCATGCGTCGTCGTCCAGGGCCTCTTCTTCCATTTACTTTTCCTTGATATCCCATTTATGACAATATTCTGGATGTGTTTAACACATTTTTCCATTAGATAACAGAACTTCGCTGCTTATATCCTTCATTATTTCCAAGATACTATGATACTTTTACATAATGAATGAATTAATTATTTCGCTTTTCACCTACGCTTCAAAAAACAAATACAAATCGCACTGAAAATCATCACGATCTGGCCTTTCGAAAACGGTGATCTCTGTGTTATCTTGACACCAACATAGAACGGCGGAAGTCACTATGAGACTTATTGCTTCATCCAACTCCAGCCCCGATGGCGCAACAGCCCCGGGCGACCATGGCGTACCAAGCAACCGCTGCTGAGCCCGAAGGCCTGCAGATTACGAGGTGTCGTGCGTTCGGCACGACGAGCTTTCTCTGCCATTATTCTTGCCTTTCTAGACCGGGGCCGCCAGCTCACCGTCAGATCGCTCCTCAGTATTGTTTCACGGAACGTTACGGCGTTCGTAACAATGTTAAAGCATAATTTCATCTGAAATCGCATTGCGGAGAAACGCATTCTACATTACGTTAACAACATTTTAAGTAATGATGACAAAGTCTGTAATTTTGGAAACTGGTTAAGAAAGTTTAAGGATGTTGTTGTTGTTTGAGTCATCAGTCCATAGACTGGTTTGATGCAGCCCTCCATGCCACCCTATCCTGAGCTAACCTTTTCATTTCTGCGTAACTATTGCATCCTACATCTGCTCTAATCTGCTTGTCATATTCATACCTTGGTCTATCCCTACCGTTCGTACCACCTACACTTCCTTCAAAAACTAACTGAACAAGTCCTGGGTGTCTTAAGATGTGTCCTATCATTCTATCTCTTCTTCTCGTCAAATTTAGCCAAATTGATCTCCTCTCACCAATTCGCGTCAGTATCTCTTCATTCGTGATTCGATCTATCCTTCTCACCTCCAGCATTCTTCTGTAACACCACATTTCAAAAGCTTCTATTCTCTTTCTTTCTGAGCTAGTTACCGTCCACGTTTCACTTCCATACAATGCCACGCTCCACACGAAAGTCTTCAAAAACATCTTTCTAATTCCGATATCAATGTTTGAAGTGAGCAAATTTCTTTTCTTAAGAAAGATCTTCCTTGCTAGTGCTAGTCTGCATTTTATGTCCTCCTTACTTCTGCCATCGTTAGTTATTTTACTACCCAAGTAACAATTTTCATCTACTTCCTTTAAGACTTCATTTCCTAATCTAATATTTCCTACATCACCTGCCTTCGTTCGACTGTACTCCATGACATTTGTTTCGGACTTATTTATTCTCATCTTGTACTCCTTTCCCAAGACTTCATCCATACCATTCAGCAACTTCTCGAGATCTTCTGCAGTCTCAGATAAAATAACAATATCATCGGCAAATCTCAAGGTTTTGATTTCATCTCCTTGGACTGTGATTCCCTTTCCAAATTTCTCTTTGATTTCCTTTACTGCCTGTTCTATGTAAACAATGAAAAGGAGAGGGGACAAACTGCAGCCTTGCCTCACTCCTTTCTGGATTGCTGCTTCTTTTTCAAAGCCCTCGATTCTTATCACTGCAGACTGATTTTTATACAGATTGTAGATAATTCTTCGTTCTCGGTATCTGATCCCCATCATCTTCAGAATCATAAATAGCTTGGTCCAATCAACATTATCGAATGCCTTTTCTAGATCTACGAATGCCATGTACGTGGGCTTGTCCTTCTTGATTCGGTCCTCTAAGATCAAACGTAAAGTCAGAATTGCTTCACGTATTCTTACATTTCTTCTGAAGCCAAATTGATCTTCTCCCAACTCAGCTTCAACTTGTTTTTCCATTCTTCTGTAAATAATACGTGTTAAAATTTTGCAGGCATGAGATACTAAACTAATGGTGCGGTAGTTTTCTCACCTGTCAGCACCGGCTTTCTTGGGAATAGGTATAACAACATCTGCGGAAAATCGAATGGGACTTCTCCTGTCTCATACATCTTGCACACTAAATGAAATAACCTTGCCATGCTGGTTTCTCCTAAGGCAGTCAGTAATTCAGAGGGAATGTCATCAATTCCAGATGCCTTGTTCCTATTTAGGTCACTCACAGCTCTGTCAAACTCTGACCTCAAAATTGGGTCTCCCATTTCATCAGCATCAACAGCCTCTTCATGTTCCAGAACAAAATTATCTACGTCTTTACCTTGATACAACTGTTGGATATGCTCCTGCCATCTTTCTGCTTTGTCTTCTTTCTCTAGAAGTGGCTTCCCATCTGAGCTCTTAATATTCATACACCTAGATTTCCTTTCTCCAAAGGTTTCCTTGATTTTCCTGTATGCAGCATCTACCTTTCCCGGGACCATACAGCCTTCGACATCCTTTCACTGCTCCTTCAGCCATTCTTCCTTAGCTTCCTTGCACTTTCTATCTACTTGATTCTTTAATCGCCTGTATTCTTTTCTGGCCTCTTCATTTCTAGCATTCTTGTATTTTCGTCGTTCATCAATCAGGTCTAGTATCTCCTGAGTTATCCACTGATTCTTAGTTGATCTTTTCTTCCTTCCTAACATTTCTTCAGCAGCCCTACTGACTTCATTTTTCATGACTCTCCACTCTTCCTCTATAGTATTTCCTTCAGCCTTTTCATTTTGTTCTTGTGCAACATGTTCCTTGAAACAATCACGCACACTCTTTTCTTTCAACTTGTCTAGATCCCATCTTTTTGCATTCTTTCCTTTCTTCAATTTCTTCAACTTCAGATGGCATTTCATGACCAACAATTTGTGGTCAGAGTCCACGTCTGCTCCTGGGAAAGTTTTGCAATCCAACACCTGGTTTCTGAATCTCTGCCTAATCATAATGAAGTCTATTTGATGCCTTCCAGTGTCTCCAGGTCTCGTCCACGTATACAGCCGTCGTTTGTGGTGTTTGAACCAAGTATTGGCAATGACTAAATTATGATCAGTGCAGAATTCAACCAGCCGACTTCCTCTTTCGTTCCTTTGTCCCAATCCAAATTCTCCTACTGTACTACCTTCTCTTTCTTGGCCTACCACTGCATTCCACTCTCCCATTACAATTAGATTCTCGTCACCTTTTACATATTGTATTAAATCTTCTATCTCCTCGTATATTCTTTCGATTTCATCATCCGCTGAACTAGTAGGCATATAGACCTGCACTATTGTGGTGGGCATTGGTTTGGTGTCTTTCTTGACGACAATAAATCTTTCACTATGCTGGTCGTAGTGGCTTATCCGCTGCCCTATTTTCTTATTCATTATTTAGCCAACTCCTGCATTTCCCTTGTTTGATTTTGTGTTGATAATTCGGTAGTCGCCTGACCAAAAATCTTGTTCTTCCTGCCAACGTACTTCACTTATGCCAACTACATCTAACTTTAGCCTATCCATCTCCCTTTTCAGATTCTCTAACCTACCACAACGATTCAAACTTCTAACATTCCACGCTCCGACTCGCAGAATGTCAGTATCCATCTTCCTGATGATCGCCCCCTCTCGTGTAGTCCCCACCCGTAGATCCGAATGGGGGACTAGTTAACCTCCGGAATATTTTACCCGGGAGGAAGCCATCATCAGTACATCATTCATACAGAGAGAGCTGCATGTCCTCGGGAGTTAGTTACGGCTGTAGTTTCCCGTTGCTTTCAGCCGTGTAGCAGTATCAACACAGCTAAGCCATTTTGAGTATTATTACAAGGCCGTATCAGTCAATCATCTAGACTGCCGCCCTTGCAACTCCCGAAAGGCTGCTACCCCCCTTTCGATGAACCATTCGTTAGTCTGGTCACTCCGCAGATACCCATCGTATGGTTGCACCTGCGGCTCGGCTATCTGCATCATTGGGACACGCAAGCCTCCCCACCGCGGCAAGGTCACACGGTTCGCAGAGGAGGAGTTTAAGGATATGACATATTATGTTATGACTTCATGAGGCCTTTTTATTTTGCAGAGTTTTAAATTCGAGAGTTGCCCGTAGAAAGCTGAAAAACAGGGCTTTTTCATTTTAAAAGCATACCACACTTAAGTAAAAAGGAAATCAGCTATAATTTAGCTTCTACGCCTGTACGTACTGACTTGTGGAGTTGTAATTACTCGTAAACGAGTCTAGGCTTGGTTTATATGCTAGTTACTATTCTGGGATTCACTGGAGTTGAGGTGGAAAACCATTAAAAGTGTCTTTCTAGTATTTTAATCATTATCAGTAGTTTTTCTTCACTTAGGCTGTGTAAACACAAAATATTTCCTGTTTAATTGAAAGTAGGTTTTAAATAAGTATGGTACATAAATTGAGCGATATAGAATACTTACAAAAGTACAAGGTACATGTCTGAATCTAACAAACTTACGGTCAGTAGCACTTTTATGTTTTTTTTACCATGTAGTTTAAATTCCGAAGTCCCATCAACAGATTTATTTTGTCAGCTTGTCTGGCCAGAGAAAGTTTTTTATTTCATGGCATTCTGAGGAAACGAAAAAGATGCGAGTATGACATTGTATATATGCTCATTCCATGTGAGCATAAAATAGGCCCATCAGCGTAATGGTCGCATTTAAACAGGAATGTGTCGCTCACTAACATACCACCGAGCTCAGGCGTCTCTCAAAGCGCCTGCCAAGATCAGGTCCGTGTGCTCACAGACAGAGAACCTGCGTATTTCCTCCCTGCTAACGGAGTTGTTTAGGGTGACAGATTTACGGATGTACCGCCACAAGTAATTAAAAATAGATTGCCCATGATAATACTCTGGCAAGGCACATATTACTAAGTGAGGCCCTAATAATACCTTCCGGAGCAATCACTAGCAGAAGATTTTTTCATTTCATTTCAGCTAAATGGCTCAAAATAAAGGCTACAGCACTGGCTTTCTGAGACCAAGTTTGCGGGTTCGATTCCGATTCAGTACGTTGGTATTTGAATATACACAAACCTCATCGTGTTGGTAGATTCACTGGCTCGTAAATGACTTCCAGCGAGACAAAATCCCGAGCGCCTCGGCTTCTTAAAAAACTATAATAGTAGAACATTAAATTTAATCATTATTTCTTATTATTTATTATTATTTATAGGCTCATAATGTAGTGTGTATTTAATTACGTCCTCTACTAAGCGGCTAGAAAATGTTAGTCATATCTAATTAAGAACTTACAGAAAACTATTCGGAACAAAAGATGATGAAAATCGTAATTTTAGTGTTGTTGAGTTTTTCCAAATATTTGGTTCCTCTGAAACTCGTTGACGTTCTACCGTAAGTCAGTGTGTTTCCATTTTATAATATATTAATTAATTGTAAGAGAAGGTTTAGTGGCCTAACTTCGCCACTTTATGAGTAAATAAATAAATAAATAAATAAATAAATAAATAAATAAATAAATAAATAAATAAATAAATAAATAAATAAATAATTAAATAAATAAATAAATACAAATTTAGGATGGAATACAAGAGGTTGGCTAAGATTTTCTTTTTACCATAGTCGGTAGTAGACCTAATACATGTAATAAGCGGTTCAGGGAGGTCAGGAAGGGTCTGAAAAAAATTGGACTAAATCGTGAAGACATTATTAACAGAACCAAGTACCGACGCCAGATAGAGAGAGAATGCAACGATACTGGGCTGCAAAGAAAAATTTTAAAATGTATAAATGCTGCTTATTGTTATCTCTAATTGCCGTAAATGTTGAAGGAAAATAATTAATTTATTAAAATAGATACAACTGAATAGCGCTATCGTGTGGCATTTAATCTTGTAGTTTCACGTAACTGTTGATATTGTGATCGCTGCCACACGCCTCTAGTTTTATATGGAATACGAACCAGGCACGAAACTTTCTATTTCAAAACGCCCAAATGCATTGGCCGGTATTCGAATCGCGACTGCCTTGATGAGAATCCAATGATGATGTCAGTCAGCTATCACGCCCCCTCAACTCAATCCTCGTTATATGATGCAATTAAAATTGAATATATGAATATGCAGTACATTATCCTTTCCGTTCGTATACGGAAAATAACAACAATAATAATAATAATAATAATAATAATAATAATAATAATAATAATAATAATAATAATAATAATAATAATAATATAGATTAGTGTGATTAGCTGCCACCCGGGTTCGATTCCCGGCTCTGCCACGAAATTTGAAAAAAATGGTGTGATGGCTAGAACGGGGTCGACTCAGCTTCGGGAGGTCAACAGAGTAGAGGGGGGGAGGGGGGCTCGATTCCCACCTCAGCCATCCTCGAAGTGGTTTTCCGTGGATTCTTACTTGTCCTCTAGGCAAATGCCGGGATGGTATCTACCTTAAAACCACGGCCAGTATTCGGGAGATAGTAGGTTCGAACCCCACTGTCGGCAGCCCTGAAAATGGTTTTCAGTGGTTTCCCATTTTCACACCAGGCAAATGCTGGGGCTGTACCTTAATTAAGGCCACGGCCGCTTCCTTCCCCCTCCTAGCTCTCCCCTGTCCCATCGTCGCCATAAGACCTATCTGTGTCGGTGCGACGTAAAGCAACTAGGAAAAAAAAACCAAGACCGTTTCCTTCACTCTTTCTTGTCTATGCCTTCCGATCTTCCCATCCTCTCACAAGGCCCCTGTTCAGCACAACAGGTGAGGCCGCCTGGGCGAGGTACTGGTCCTCCTTCCCAGTTTTATCCCCGATCCGAAGTCTCACGCTCCAGGACACTGCCCTTTAGGCGGTAGAGGTGGGATCCCTCACTGAGTCCGAGGGGAAAACCAACCCCGGAGGGTAAACGGATTAAGAAAGTAAGAAAGAATAATAATAGTTCCAGCAATCATATTGGAATATATCGAGTTAAACATCAAACTTACTTGTCTAACTTTTGCAGACGAATTAGCAATTTTTTAGAAAACATTAAAACAGCAACTAAAAAAAAATAACCTTTCGAAAGAGGATTTAGCAGAAATACAGATTACGAAAGCAGAAATTTAGACAGGCCTATATTCTGCAATAGGATTAGAAAGTTTGAGAGTTTTCAGGAAGAAGACAGAAAGCGTCTACTGACTACTGGACGGATGAAAGAAGAAAACGCGGAGAAAAGATGAAGAAAGACTGGAGTGAGCGAAAATCAAGAAAGGAGAAAAAAAAAGCATTAGGCAGTTATTTTAAGTGGTCCGTAGATGGCCGAAATCGAATAAAGTAGAAGAAGAAGAAGAAGAAGAAAATAATCATACTGTTAATGGTACTTACAGACTCCGGTTTAACAGAATTTTATCCCAACAAACTTATTTTATGAAATGTTAAGTTACTACGAGTGCATACGAAGTTCTTTCACTTAAAACGGCCACTCAAGTATTTATCGAAGCCACAATCATAGATTTGTACGCCAGGCTCTTTGATTTCTGAGCCTTCTAGTTTATCTCTTGTCGGAAGACAGAAAATCCTGTAGAACGACAAGAGTGTGAGTCCACAGTTTTCTCCTGATTTCCTATCCGGCTCCACGGCTAAGTGGTTAACGCCTGGCCTTTCGTGCAAGGAGTCCCGAAGGCTGGGTGTGAGTGCCGTCTTCAGCACTAAAATTTATCACAGACAGGGACCTGCACCAGGCCTCTCCGGAGGCCACATGCCGTCCATTCTGTTTTCTGTGTTGTTTATGAGAAGCCGATGCAGAGATTGTAATATTTTTATTCATAGGCGTACTATAGCTTAATGAAAAAATATGAGTGCGTATTTCTGAGCATTGTATAAAGCTAGGCTGCCTAAAACTTACTAAGTATAAACCAATCAATACTGAAAATATTATTGGGTTTATGTCCCACTAACCACTTTACGGTTTTCGGGGACACTGAGGTTCCAGAATTTTTTTCTGCTATTCATTTACGTCCTGGTAATCCTACTGACACGACACTGACGTATTTGAGCACTTTCAAATACCACTTGTATGAACCGGCATCGAACTCAGCTCGGCATTAAAACAATCAAATTTGTAATTTCGTTTAGGAAATTGCCAGTAAAAGGAAGATTGACGAGTCTAGAGTTTCCTTGGCTTATAACTTAATTTACTTGTTTCGTAATACCCAGCTCACTTGTTCTTTTTGAAATCGCTTATGTCTTGTACAAGAAGTGACCATACATTTCAAGAAAATCTATATGAGAATTTTCGTGGCGTAAAAATGGGCAAGCTTAAATGGCCGTTTTGAAGATTATTGACAGGGGAAATTTTACCTCGTCCTCCTCTGTGGTGTAGTGTTTACTGTGATTAGCTGCCACACCCGGAGGTACAGGTTCGATTCCCGGCTCTGCCACGACATTTGAAAAGTGGTACGAGGACCGGAACGGTGTCCACTCAGCCTCGGGAGGTCAAATGAGTAGAGGTGGGTTCGATTTCCACCTCAGCCATCCTGGAAGAGGTTTTCCGTGGTTTCCCACTTCTCCAGGCAAATGCTGCTAAGGCCACGGCCGCTTCCTTCCCTCTTCCTTGTCTATCCCTTCCAATCTTCCCATCTCCCCGCAAGGCCCCTGTTCAGCATAGCAGGTGAAGTCGCCTGGGCGAGGTACTGGTCATCCTCCCCAGTTGTATCCCCGATCCAGAGTCTGAAGCTCCAGGACACTGCCCTTGAGGCGGTAGAGGTGGGATACCTCGCTGAGTCCGAGGGAAAAACCGACCCTGGAGGGTAAACAGACAAAGAAGAAGAAGAATTTTACTTAACTTTTTTTTGCTAGTTTTACGTCGCACCGACACAGATACGTCTTACGGCGACGATGGGACAGGAAAGGGCTAGTAGGGGGAAGGAAGCGGCCGTGGCCTTAATTAAGGTACAGCCCCCCGCATTTGCCTGGTGTGAAAATGGGAAACCACGGAAAACCATTTTCAGGGATGCCGACAGTGGGGTTCGAACCCACTATCTCCCGAATACTGGATCCTGGCCACACTTAAGCGACTGCAGCTATCGAGCTCGGTCACTTGTTTCCGAAGCTCTTCAGAACTATTTACGTTGACGTGTATGAAGTAGGCTGTAATTGATGAACTATTTATTTACTTGATTCAACCTCTTCAAATAAACTGTTGTTTGATTTACCCCTGATAAGTGAACTGCAGAAAGACACAGAATCCCTTCCGCAGTCGATAGCAATTATGTCTATTTTATAGACTGTTTACATACATGAGATTTCTTTGTGGACTTCATAAAGTTTTTTGGAAAATTAACCTCACCTTACTTCGTGGTACCAATCATCCTTTATAAAAACAATTTTATATATATATGTACGTATGGTCCCGTTATCATTCCCGTATCAAGAGTCGAGACCGTGATATTACGTCCGTCGAGCGCTCGCAGAACACTACCTTACGTACATCTTTGAGGCTTTTCATCCATTTAGACCTGATGAATTTATGAAGGAGCTACTATTATCATAACTTGAAGTACGACACACTATTTTATAATGATCTGTATTTTGTTCTTTGTATCTACGAATCACTACCCAATTTTTCTGTTAAAATATATATGCTATTTTTACTCTGGTAGAATATTACTCCTCAGCCCAGTTCCTTCGATGAATGGTCAATTTCGTGGCCATCGGTTCAGAGGGCCCGGAGTTTGATTGTCGGCTGGGTGGGGTATTTTATGCTCGTCTGGTTAACCACTCTGACTTGGGGGCTGGGTGTTTATATTTGTTCCAATAAGTTACGCAACTCTTGGCAAACACACCATACTACCAACCACCACAGAAACACGCAATAGGGAATACGTCCCTCTTCATAGGATTGGCTTCAGTAAGGGCATCCGGCCGTCAAGTAGGGCTAAATGCACATGTGCGACACAGTTTGCACTTGGAACCCCATCAGGGTGTGAGAAAAGCGTGAGAGAAGGAAAAGAAGAAATTTGCTCCTTAACATTGTGTTTTATTGTATACCAATAGCTTTGTTGTTCTTTACCTACAGTACCCTACCTTCTTACACTTGCTACAAGGTATTCAAACCGTAGGTTACTCCTCAGACCAACAATTTACATGCTAGAGTCGTATCAAACACCTTGAATCAAGTGAAGATAGAATAGGAACATTCAACGACGTTCTCTTCAGAAATTTGCATGCAGTAGTTTACCAATGGGCTAACACACTATTATCCTGTCTTAATCAAATTGCATGGTCATATTTTCAAATCAGTCACCGTAGATATCAAACCAAAAATCATGAAAATGAAATTCCACAGCCTGTTTCCAGTTTCAACCGGATCAGAACTGAAATTAAAGAAGCCCGCATCTAGCGGCGAGGATAGGAACCGTGCCGGCTGCCGAAGCATGTCGCACTCCTCTGAGGAAGTGATTAATGAATAACAGATGCAATTATATTGGAGAGTGTTGCTGGAATGAAAGATGACAGAGAAAACCGGAGTAGCCGGAGAAAAACCTGTCCCGCCTCCGCTTTGTCCAGCACAAATCTCACGTGAAGTGACCAGGATTTTGAACCACGGAACCCAGCGGTGAGAGGTCGGCTCGCTGTCGCCTTAGCCACGGAGGTTGCACAAACCAGAAAGAATATCAACTTAAAATTATGGTAAAGTGATCCATAATCCTATATATCCTAACACATTACGTAAATATTTCTAAATATCTCCGAGATGTCCGCCTCTCTGGTGTAGTGGTTAGTGTGATTACCTGCCCCCCCCCGGAGGCCCGGGTTCGATTCCCGGTTCTGCCACGAAATGTGAAGTGGTACGAGGGCTGAAACGGGGTCCACTCAGCCTCGGGAGGTCAACTGAGTAGAGGTGGGTTCGATTCCCACCTCAGCCATCCTCGAAGTGGTTTCCCATTTCTCCTCCAGGCAAATGCCGGGATGGTACCTAACTTAAGGCCACGACCGCTTCCTTCCTCTTCCTTATCTATCCTTCCACTATTCCCATCCCCTACAAGGCCCCTGTTCAGCATAGCAGGTAAGGCCGCATGGGCGAGGTACTGGCCCTCCTCTCCAGTTGTATCCCCGACCCATAATTCTCACACTCAAGGACACTGCCCTTGAGACGGTAGAGGTAGGATTCCTCGCTGAGGCCGAGGGAAACAGATTAAGAAAGAAAGAAAGAAAGAAAGAAAGAAAGAAAGAAAGAAAGAGCTCAGAGATATTCATAATCAAAAACAACAGTTAAAAATATATAGGTACTTCTGATGTAGACCCTTCCATTTCATGTAATATTATGTGAAGTTGCTCACAGTTCTAATATATTGCCTTATTTAAGTAGCCTAAGGTAACTCTGCTCAGTCAAGAAGGAATACACAGTTATGCTTAGGCCTATCTTGTAGGCTAATTAGGCCTATGTGTCAGATAAGAGACAGCATAGGACAATGCACCAAGGGAAAGGGTATTACAAGGTCACATTTGTATATGGCACATTTTTTTTTGTTTTGTTACAAAACGACAGAGGGAAATCCAGTTGGGTGGAAATGTATAATTCGTTTGGTCAATGCCCACGAATTGGAATTAATGGCAGATATGGCCTCCGAAGTCTAGTATTGTCAATCTCGACAATCTTGAACCTGACTCTGCTTTGTCATGCTTTCTTCGTTATGTCAGATCTTCCCACCTCGACTGTATTAGTGATGAAATCAGTTAATCAACATAGAATGTGACAATGGAGGTTATGGCGATACCATATCCCGCGAAATGTCGTATTAAAATAGTTCAACGTTTGAATTCATATTTCGAACTTCCTGCACTTAGCTTCAGATTACTGATGCATTTTACTCTCATCCGACCCGTCGGTCATTCTTTTGACTCATTCTTCTAAAAGCTAGAGACCGTAGAATTACTTAAAATATCAATCAATCTTTGCCTTAATCACTTCTCTACCAGACCAATATTTGAATCTAAATGTGTTTCTTGGTCTTGCCAAGAACGCTAACAGTGGGTATGCAGTTTTCGTTTAGCACGCTGCCTCGGTATTCTACTACAGTCACCGCCTAACTAATAACATTATTTGTAGCTCGAGATCAGCAGCATCTTCCAATTAGTCCTCAGCTCCAGACCGGGGTAATTACTGCCACACGCGGATATATAGTCATAACAAATATAACAAACTCAACCTCATTACCGGTAGACTTAACCTAGATTTCCCATCACTTACCACGTTATTAGGGATAGAGTAAGATCAAATTAAGCCCCTTAATGGATGTTATGAAGACGATCGCCCCAAGCGCGCTAACAAACTTACTTAATGAGGCTGACAATTAGCCAGTCATCCTCCTACATTGTGTACGCTATGGCGGACCGGCGCTGCAGCTGGAGCACACTATTCATTTTAAATGAGGGTCTGCTTGCCTTTCGGGAACTAATTTCGCCTCGCCATTGATCGTACGTAATACATTAATAATACCGACAATGTTTATTTAACCAATATCTGAAAAGGGAAACTTAATTAGCTTCATACGAACTGTTCAACTAAATAGACACGGATGATTTTTCTTACATCTAGAATCGTAATTACGGTTCTTTCGATAACCTATTTCACAATGCAGGATTGAAGCCCTAAGTGACCAAATAAACATGAAATTTATCCTAGGAATAAAAAAATAATACATGAGATTTTATTTATCTTTGTTGCTCCTAAAAAATATGTGTGTTACAGTTATGCTGGGGAAGTACTTATCAGTGGAACATAGACCATTCAGGGCAAGACGCTTTTACGATATACAGACTTAAGTGATCAAGGTTTTCCATCCAGAGTTTTAAAAAACTATTATAAACCACATGGTGATATTTCATTTAGTAAATAACAATATGGCTTAGGCCTATAGGTTTTTTTTCCGATTAGTTAAGCCGGGCCGAGTGGCTCAGACAGTTGAGGCGCTGGCCTTCTGACCTCAACTTGGCAGGTTCGATCCTGGCTCAGCTTCGTGTTGGTTGATTTACTGGCACGTAAAAGAGCTTGTCGGCGTCTCCGAAAACCGTAAAAACAAATAATAGTCCGTAATACCAGTTAGTAAAAATATTTACATTTTAATTACATTTTTTAATCTGAACTAAAATGAAATATGAAGTCGATTCACCAGAATTATTCGATCCAAGTTATTTATTCAAAATATTTCGAGACGCCTCTGGTATTTACAGCCAAGTGATGACGACCCAGTCACCTCACCTTGAGGCTCTCAACTTACGGAGATCGCATATTAACATTGCATCTATTTTCCTTAACCAGATTCACCATTGACTCCCTTCCTAGGTAACTTTCATTGATTAACTCTTCCAGCCTCAACGGTATTAGAATTACGACGCTCAGAGAGCCGTTGTTTTTCTTTGTCTTTCGCAATGCTTTGAAAAAATGATGAAACCTGACATTACATTCAATGAAACTGGTATCCCTTTCACTCTCCTCACTTTCGCTTTTCCTAACCGTCCTCTCTTAGTCAACACTTGTTCTCTTTCGTTTCCGGCAGTATTAGAGTTAAGAGTCCTAGAAAGTCCCTAATTTTTTCATAACCTTCATGGATCAATCTTTTCATTCCGATACCTTCATTTTTCGAGGAGTCGGACCTCTTTCCTTTTGTTGTCTGATTAGACGACGGTTATCTCGTTGTATTTCCCCTTAAAGCAATAATCATCTCGAAAATACCGATTTTTGTCCCTGAAAACAAAACAGCAAACCACAAACTACCGTATAATAATATACAGTAAATGTAGGAGAATGTACAGTAGACTATATAACAGTTTAGGTTTTCGCGGTCGGAGCCATGATGAATATAGAAGAATTTTTCCTGGTTTACGAGAGTGAACCACTACTAATCTCCGTAGGGAGTGACCCTCGAAATGCCGTGCGCAGTCTTTGGTGAAACGAAGAACTTCAATGGACCACGGCTTTACAAACCTGGAAAATTTCTTCAAAATTCATTGGACAAATTTATGTTCCTGTTTTGTAGAACTTCTTTTTCTTCTTCGACTCCCTGGTGGGGTCGTGGGTGCAAACAGTGTCGTATATGTGAATTTGGCTCTGTTTTACAGCCGCAGGACCTTCCTAACGCCAATCCGATACAGAGGGATGTATTCACTATTGCCTGTTCCTCCGGTGGTAGGTAGTGTGATGTGTTACCACTGTGTGAAGAGCCGTGTATTGGGGCAAACACAAACACCCAGTCCCCGAGTTAGAGGAATTAGCCAGACAAAGTTAAAATCCAGGACGTGACCCAGGACCCTCTGAACTGAAGATCTGGAAGCTCATCATTCAGCCAAATAGCCGAACAGTTCATATTCTGTAGATATAACTTTTTTTTTTCAAGAACAAACACTGGAACTCAATGGTACAGCTAGCACTTTTATCTGTCATTATTATATTCTTAAATTTGACACGTGGCAAATTTTACTGACAACTATAGTATTTAAGTTTGATAGCTCTAGAGTTCTCATTTAAGTGACAAGTAGAAATGTAAGACATGTTACAGTCGTAAATAACAAATCTAAGCTTGTCTTACTAAAGAAATGCCATTGCATGACCATTCATGGAATAGTCCCACAAATTTCAGGTCTTTTTGCGCTTTGAAAGATATTTTGGACGGTCTGAAATGGCAAATGTTATTTTTGTGCTGATTAAATATTTACCACCTTCTTAGAAGCAAGTAAAGTCATGACCGAGGAAATAAAATTTTCGAAATGAATATAACTTATGTTTCTATACTCGTAGAATACTAACAGAAAAAACGTATTCCGTTAACGTTTAGATTGTTCCTGAATTTACTTCAAACACTAGATGTCAATAAATTGAGACATTTTTGTCTAAAAAAGAGAGTGACTACTGATTACGTACCAGTAGTCTTTTATGGTACCAAGACCTACTGACTAAAGTCAGCCGTCCGAAAGGTAGTTCTAGGTGTCACGAGATCTATGTAACGAATTTCTTCATTGAGCTGGCTATTGGAATTTTTCGATAGGTTTTCTTTGTAACTGTTTGAAATGGAGCACATCGGATTACGTTCAATGCAATATTCTTCTTTTTCTGCTCCTTCCTGACATTTTTCCCAATTCATTGGGATCAGCACTTAATGTTGATTTACGTCCGGATGCCTTTCCTGACTCCAACCCTGTGTGGAGTAATGTATTCACCATTGCGTGTTTTTTGTTGTTGTTTTGTGGTGTGTCTGTTGTAATAATATGAAAAGGCATTAGGGCGAACACAAACATCCTGTCCGTGAATCATAGAAATTAACCATACACAGTTGAAATCCCCAGCCCAGCTGAGAATCGAGCCCAGGCCCCTTTGAACCGAAGGCCAGTGCGCTGATCATTCAAACAAGGAGCCAACCATAAGCTATAATTCAACATTTCATAATTAAGATATTGCAATGGAGAAGTTTCTCAGAATCGCGCTTACAATAAGCTATACTTTAATATTATAAATTAATCGCCTAATAAATCAGTCAATGAGTGGACGTGAAGTTTAATCTTGAGCCACGGGACCTTTCTTATGCCATTATATTTTAATGGAAAACAATATGCATAACATGTACGAAAGTATTGAAGTTGTTCAGCACAAATATAACCGTGATAACGATACTCACCATTAACTTTTAGCGTAAAGAGCGTAAAAATACTTGTTTGTAATATTCTGTAATCGTATTCATCCCGCGTTGTTAATTTCAAAACACTTAAGATTAGTTGAAATTATAAGTATATCTTGAAATATATATTGTTTGATTCTGTGAACATCGAGAGCTTAATTCAGATGCGGACAGCAACTTAAATATTAAGATTTCTGAAAGAGCAAGAATCTAAGTCAATATTCACAAATGAGAACAAACAGGGAAATATGTTCCATTTCCTAAGATATGCGCTTTAAATCATGAATAGCATAAAAGCTTTTTAAGTATTTTACTGCTTCTTGAACTTCTTGAGCAGTTCTACTGAGATTCAAAAGCCAGTCCTTTGATTACTGTTCCTGTTCGTATATCAATCCCTCTTTGAAAAGAGAATTAGGTTAAGAGTTTTGAACAGACTTTCAAGTTCTGTAGTATCATCATCGCCTTGAAAGTAATGAGATCTGCGATTGTAATTTTCAGTGACAAAAGGCAAGAGTTTCTTAGACAATGTAGGGGTGGAAGTTAGAAGGAGCAAAGAGATTAACTTCACATCAGACTTTAAACTCTTTGGAGAATTTAATTGGAGTCGCTTTTGTGCAGAGTGTCGAGTGATTAAACTTTCGTTGGGCGCGTTAAGGAATTTCTTAGTCATTTCCACTTACAATAGAATGGAGGGTATGGCAGCACAATGCGTATGAACACCTAAGCAGGAAAAAGAAGTACAATCTTTCTTCGGAATGTTTCTTTAATCAACTACACAGTAGAAATGGTGGCGGTAAAGGGACATCAGTTAATCTCACGAAGAAGGTGGGAAGACTTTTAAATTCCATGGAATTCGTGAAGGATTGTTATTTGGCACTCCAATTGTATCTCACGAAAAGTTTCTTGGGAATTAACAAGCCTGTTGACTAGAGTCTGTTCCCATATAGCCGTATCCGGTTTCATTACATTTAAATACTGAAAATGTCTTCACTATTTGCTTCTTTCTTCACGATAGTCTAATGTAAGAGCTACATGACTAACCAAACGCGTAAACATGATTCTGAATTTTTACTTTATCAACGATATTATTTGAATCACAGCATGGTGAAACTATCTCATTTCCCTAGTATGCCTCTTAAGTGATGCCTAGGCCATCTATGACAGCTGATGGCGGAGCTGTTGAGGATCCAACCATCCATATGGCTGAATGCCCAACATGGTGACAATTATTGATTTAAATATTGGTGGAAATACACAGTAAATTATGTAGCTGTTGGACTCATGTTGTCATTATAGCCGATTTGTTGTGTTTCGTTTTCTAATATTCACTGAAATGGTTTAATTATTCATGAAGAAAGCTTATTCGTACTAAATTATCTTCTTCTACCGCTTTTCCCAAACCTGCGGGATCGTGGATCAGAACTGTGTCGCATATGTGGATTTAGCCCTGTTTTATGGCAGGATGACCTTTCTGACGCCAACCCTATGTAGAGGAATTTAATCACTATTGCGTGTTTTTGTGGTTGTTGGTAGTGTAATGTGTTGTCTGAGTACGAAGAGAAAAGTATTGGGACAAACACAATTATCCAATCCCCGAGCCAGAATAATTAATCAAACGGAATTAAAATCCCCGACCCCAACGGGAATCGAACCCTGGACCCTCTGAACCGAAGGCCTCAACGCTGACCATTCACCCACGAAGTCGATCTTTAACGTACTAAATTTCATGTCTGAACTTTGCTATAGTCATGCGATTTTTTTTTTTTTTGTTACTATTATAGTTCCTTTCGAAATATCAACGGTTTTAATAATAATAATAATAATAATAATAATAATAATAATAATAATAATAATAATAATAATGGTTTTACGCCCCACTGCCTACTTTTACGGTTTTCGGGGACGCCGAGATGCCAGCATTTTGTCCCGTAGGAGTTGTTTTATGTGTCTACCGACACGGGGTTGACGTATTTGAGCACCTTTAAATACGACGGGACTGAGCCAGTATCGAAGGTACCAAGTTAGGCTCAGGAAACTAGCGGCTTGACCGTCTGTGCCACTCAGCCCGGGTCAACGGTTTTATGTATGGCCATTAATGATGCCCTCTATGATTCTCTACAGTAATCATCTATCTGGATCCAAGTACAGAATCAAAAGAGAGCAATACCCAGTCAGTAACCTAATTCAAGCTGAATGAAAGTTTAACTAAGGGATCAGCAACAATAAAAAAAGCATTTCTGATGCGTTCGCCTTGCGAGAATAAGTCATAGAGCTCGCCGGGGTGGGGGGCAGATGAAATCAAGTGTGTTAAAGAACTTGCGCTATAGCAAATATGCCCATTGTTAATGATGTGCTGTGAGCATAGAGTCAGCAGCCCCAAATTAACACTGGTTTTACATCCTACTCGTGCTAGGCTTGTCATACAACGTATGAACTCTTTACCTCCATAGAAAGAACTCATTTCGCAATTTCAGATTTTCCGGTAAACCTCCTTTGTTGGAATCCTCGTGGAAATTTTCCTTCACTGAGTATTCCTGCAATTCTGTAGCTTAGGTGCTACCTTGATGCAAGCTTGCTTCTTTCTAGAGATGGATTTGTCTGGACAGAGGACAAGAGAACGTCTATTATATTATATACTAGCTGAGTCTCAATAAATGGTCAAAACAGTAGTAAACAAATCCGATCCCTCACACAAATTCGTGGAAAAAGACAAGCCAGGATTAAATCACTGTAGCAGAATACATAACTCCATAAAAATGTCAGTGCGAAATGACATTAAATCTTTTTCCAAAATACCCGTCGTTGACGGGAGAGTCGTATTGCATGTGCATAGTTATGTAACTACCCAGTTACTTTCCGCCAATATTCAAGCAGCAGTAATCCCATCTATTATTTTATTTATTTATTTATTTATTTATTTATTTATTTATTTATTTATTTATTTATTTATTTATTTATTGTCTTGTTTTATACGGCGGGACTCAGGCTATGAAGCCCGCTATTCTGTCCAACCACACATACACCTACATGAAGAGTTAAATAAACACTAAATAAATTATCTATAATTTAATATCGGAGATGAGTGGCAGCAGAAAAATCACATTACAACAATGGTCACTGTAATGCTATTATTGATCGGGCGAGTTGGCCATGCGGTTAGGGGCGCGCAGCGTAGAGTTTGCACCGGGGAGATAGTGGGTTCGAGCCCCACTGCCGGCAGCCCTGAAGATGGTTTTCAGCGGTTTCCCATTTTCACACCAGGCTGTGGCTTTATTAAGGCCACTACCTGTATACACCGATTTTCATTAAATTCTCTTGAGCCATTTTCTCGTGATGCGCGTACAGACAGACAGACAGACAAACAGGCATGCAGACAGATAGATAGATAGAGAGACAAACGTGACGAAAAACTAAAAAGTGCATTTCCTTGTTATGTGGACATGACCGATACAGAAATACAGTACCATTCTTTTTAAATTCTGGACAATGTACAGACAAAACTCTTATTTTAGACTATATAAATTTAGATTAGTTTACTGTATTATTTTTTAAATTATTATTTGTAGAACTTTCTCTGGATTTTGGAGTATTGCCCTATGTACTGTTATGTAAAACGGTATACGTTTTCGCGTTCTATTACGTTAAGTATGCGTCAGATATATTCCAAATAGTAGGCGTTAAGTTGATCATTTGGAGAAATTACCACTCAAGATATCAGCTAAGGTAGAACTGTGTACAATCATAACATGGACGCTACCCTTAGCTGCGAGCCGTGATTTTTCACTTCCAAGAAAATAATATAGTGTCCGTTGCTCAAAAATATCAGGGTTTTGGAGTAGAGAGTAAAAAATAATGAACATCGACTATTCCATTTTTGTTGAGAGACATAGGCTATGTTGTAGATTTGTAGCAATATCTGTAGTTTACATCAAAGTCTGAAAAGTATTACATTTACGTGTGGCATACATTTCACCGAGTAAGTGGCCGTGCGGTTGGGGTTACGCAGCTGTGATCTTGCATTCGGGAGATAGTGGGTTCGAACCTTACTGTCGGCAGCACTGAAGATGGTTTTCCGTGGTTTCCCATTTTCACACCAGGCGAATGCTGGGGCTGTACCTTAATTAAGGCCACGGCCACTTCGTTCCCACTCAAAGCCCTTTCCTATCCCATCGTCGCCATAGGACCTATCTGTGTCGGTGCGACGTAAAGCAAAATAAAAAAAAAGATACACTTCCTTTTGGGAAACGCTTCCCTCAAAATCTCTCAAACAAACAAACAAACAAACAAACAAACAAACAAACAAACAAACAAACAAACAAACAAACAAACACTTCGGCCTACTAAGCGATCTCTACTCATCCCAAAAGCAGATTACGAAGTGACGCATCGTCAATACGACGAATCCTCTTGGCTGTTATTCTTGGTTTTCTAGACTGAAACTGCTATCTCAATGTCATATAACTCTTTAATTGCTCTCACGCAGGCTGAATGGACTTTGAACTAGTCCTTAGATCCACGTAAAATTCCTTGACATAACCGAGAATTGAACCTGGGGCCTCCGGATAAGTGGTAGGGTCACTAGACCGCGGGGTCGGCCAGAATATCTAAAAATATGCATATTCCGTACCCTGAAATGGTACTGCGGACCACTTAGAGAATAACGTCCTCTCTCTGGGCAGGAGATGCTTGATGATTTGCGGTGCAGTGAAGGAAGAATGATAAGGGTTCGGCCGTGGCATATAAATAGGAACTGTCCTGGCATTTGCCTGGAACTGAGAATAGGAAACCACGGAAAACCATTTTCAGGACAGCCGACGGTGGGGTTTGACCCACTCTCCTCCCAATTGCAGAGCTGTTAAGCCGTTAAATACTCCGCTCGGTGCAATACCTTGAAAATGCATTTGAGTGACTAGAAGCATACTATCTTAACAAGAATGGAAAACAAACTATGAAGCTGCATCATTATGTTGAAGATTTGATCTTACACGTTCTGACCTGGTAATATCCAACTGTTATGTGGTTTTTCATACTTGTTTAAGGCAAATGGTACCTTAATTTCAATTTCTGAGCTACTTAATATATATCACCATCGGATACATCCATTCACTGCCTGCCCATTCCTCGTTATAGGCCTACGCATTTCTTCCCGTGTAACAATGTGTATCCGACTTCTGACGGCAGAGTGCAACAGATAACAGCTAGGCTACAGTAATTTGTGCTGTCACCATTGGCAGCACGTTGAAGCGAAGGAGCGATTTCATTTCTGTTAACCAAAGAATACTGAGTCGTTGTTAACAATGGGGTATTGCTATAAACCAAAGAATTGTTTACATTGATTGATTTATACATCGGATAATTCCTTCTTGAGTGTGAGTGCTGCTCTTGCTGTATCAGACCGTCCGCTGGTGCAAGGTAATGTTGATACAGAAGCTGCTTCCTTGTTCTGATCACAGCCACAACTCTGGTACTGGATGCACAAGCATGTCTCGCAAGTAGGACACAATCTGAAGCATCCCTTGGATTTGCAACTTTTTATGACAAACGAAATAAAGACGGGAAAGGAAGGTCTATGTCTCTAAAAGAAATAAAATACTATTGTGTGTTACAAAGAAATATAAATACAGTTTTTATTATATTACAATTATTGTCCGCTAGACTAGCATAGACTGTAAGAGCTCTGAGCCCTAGTTGGATACTGACACATTACGGTTGGGAGGCGTACTAGGGAAATTAGGAGTGAGGAAGTTTCCCATTGCTTACCTCTGAAATGCATAAATCAACCGATCTTACGAGTGACACTTTAACACCATTCATTACAGGGACTGGCTACATACGGAATCATGTTACTAACAGTGCTCATATCTCAGTCACTTTCATATTGTCAAAGCCAACGATGTGGCTGAGAAAGGCCAATCAAGTAAATTTGTTCTAGCCCATACTAGATGACATAGCGCATAAACATATATCATCGGGCATTTATATCATATCTGTACTGACAAATACCCGTCGAAATATACCGTACGCTATGGTTTGAAGTATACAAGGAAATAATTTACGGACCAACATTTCATCGAGGGTCAAAAACACAAAATCACTGGATACATGTGGTTCATGAGATAGCCCTCAGATATTAAAGCGCCACGTAGCAGCGATATTCTCATAGCTTTCGTACCGGTTTCACTGCGTCTCGTATTAAACAGTTCCTCTGTTGATATTATGAGGATGGTGGAACCTCTTCAGGACAGAAATGAATGGCTTGGACTGGATGGGAATCGATCCCGATACCTCCGGATAGGAACCAGTCACACTGTACTACACCTAGGGGCTGGCTAGACGAGAAAACAAGAAGTTCTGACCGAGATCGATAGCTGCAGTCGCTTAAAGTGCGGCCAGTATCCAGTAATCGGGAGATAGTGGGTTCGAGCCCCACTGTCGGCAGCCCTGAAGATAGTTTTCCGTGGTTTCCCATTTTCACACCAGGCACATGCCGGGGTTGTACCTTAATTAAGGCCACGGCCGCTTCCTTCCACTTCCTAGGTCTTTCCTATCCCATCGTCGCCGTAAGACACATCTGTGTCGGTGCGACGTAAAGCAAAAAAAAAAAAAGTTCTGAACTTGATTTTAATAGCAAAGTAATTTATGATACGTTAATTTAAAAACCGTAAATAGCACTGCACACATTATATTTCCTTTTATTGATAATAATATATCTTCTGGGAAGGATGAAACCATAATAACTCTGCGCTCTTACTTTATTTGTCCAATATTTTACATATTCAGATCTTTTAATGTGAATGACAATTTCGATATGACTTTCCTCACAGTTGGGCACCGACTAGGAGTAACTTCATTATATAAAAATCATTCATGTGGAAGAGAATTATAAAGATAGCTAATAGACATTTCTAAAATCCCAAATGCTTTGTCCAGGATTAAAATCACGACCGCCTTAAAGAGAACCCAGTGACTATACAGCTTTGTTATCACGCTCGCTCCCCTCTCACGAGTAATTATAATAGTCCTAAAAGTATTTTCTTTAATAAATCAACCTGCAATATGAGAGAGATGGAGTCAAATGAAAAAAAAAAGCCAAGCCAATGTTTTGTAATATACAGTGTGGTACAACAGCCCCTTCAAATTTAGTTTATGCTACCCAGATATATCGGTCCCTGTTGCTGTACAGGATTAGCACAACGAAATGTTCGGGTTTAAGCTCGACAAACCCAAGAATAACGGCCGAGTGGATTCGTCATGCCAACCATACGAGAACTCGTATCTGCAGGCCTTAGGGATGAGCGGTGGTCGCTTTGTAGGCCAAGGTCCTTCGGGTCTATTGCATCATGGGTTTGCATTTTTAAACTCGAAAATGTAGACGGTATCGTGAGCGTGAATGGTAATTCAATTATAAAAACCATAATGAATGAATGAAATTACCATAATCATCATAAAATATTAAAGCCATTATGTTAAAAACTGTGCTGATTTTATTATTATTATTATTATTATTATTATTATTATTATTATTATTATTATTATTACTATTATTATTATTATTATTATTATTATTATTATTATTATTATTATTATTATTATCATAATTATTATTGTTGTACTGGGAGGTACACCTCTACGCCGCACATTTAAATCTTGCACCGAAAAGAACCCCTCTATTCGAGGAACCGTGAACTTGAAACTAGACCTAGGCCCTACTTAAACCTTTACTCAGACGATGCCACTACAGTAATTTGACGTAATTTTGTTATTGTGAAGTTTCCAGTACTGCGTGAATTTCTACTTGTTTTGTTAGCCCTTCATCAAGCAGTTTGGACTTTCTTTAACAGATGTCACTACAAGAACTATGATCATGCACCCTGGTGTGAAGTGAATGAACTTTATTTGAAGAAGTTTTGTATTCGTAAGTTTTTTTACATTGTGAAAAGTGAAAACCTACAACCTGTTTTCCAGTCATTGACCGGGTCAGGGATGTAATGAATGAAACATATATAGGCTGTTATTACAATGGGGTCGCCACTCCCAAGGTGATTTATTAATGAGTGATAAATGCTATGAAATGATAATGGAGAGTGTTGCTGGAATGAAAGATGACAGGGAAAAACCGGAGTACCCGGAGAAAAACCTGTCCCGCCTCCGCTTTGTCCAGCACAAATCTCACATGGAGTGACCGGGATTTGAACCACGGTATCCAGCGGTGAGAGGCCGACGCGCTTCCGTCTGAGCCACGGAGGCTACTTTTTTTTACATTGATGTTCATTTATTTTTGGGTTAGCAATATTTATCTTTTCCTTCCGCCAGTTTTGAATCCAGCCAATCCCTAATTTTTATAATTAATTTCCAACCAATCCCGTATTTCTTCTTCGTCTTTGAGTGTAACTTTTGAATTGACCAATAACATTGAGAGGGTGTGGCTGGTTTATTCGTGAAAGGTCTCGAACTTTCCCCGAGGGTTTATAAACTGCGGATTTTCTCGTCTCTTGGCCACTTGATCTTTATCTAAGTGTGTGTGTCAAGCAGGAGGTGGGAGGCGCCTCTTTCATCAGGCAGCAGTTCTTCAGCAAGGTAATGGCCATCTATCATCTTACTTTTTGCTAGCTCCGCAGTTTAACCCGAGGGAAAGGTTCGAAATTTTAACTATGTAACCAACTTCTCTAAAATGTAAATCTCCTTTCGGTTCTTGTAAAAATTTCATAATTCTTTAACTGTAAATCGGGGATAGAGAGTGATGTACCCTATCGAGCTAACCTTCATCTTGGTTTGAGGTGACTACGTTTATTGCTGTTTTTCATTCTGTAGTGTGGTAAATTACTTTCTTATACGAGTCACCTCCATAGTTTGGGAATAGCCCCTGTTTCATCGGCCTACTAGTGCCCCTTAGGTTTTAAGAATGCATATTTAGGAGTGCGAGTCCACGCCTCCATTCAATTTGTGTTTCGGGCCGTTTACTTAACCTGCTCTTTTCCTTAGAGGCCCAATAGGTTGGATACTAGATACCCCTGCTTCAAATTTGTAAGTTGTGCCTTGATGGCAAGTGAGTGTAATTTTCTGATGTCGCCTTGTATAGGCTTGGAAAACTGAGAGCCTGTTAGCTCTTTTTCAAGTTTTTTGTAAGATTACTGAATGCCTTTTGAAGGCTTGATATTGTGAGTTGGGAGCCAGCGCTCCATGTATTGAGGGATTTCTATCCTGGTATAAATTTGTACTCTTTTGTAATTTTGAGATGGGAACTCAAAAATTGTAAAACTAGTGGCATGTAACCCAAGAGAGTGAAACTTCTGAAGTCTTGGATCTTTCTAAGTCTTGTTTTTAAATTGCTATGTCATTGTTATCTCACTAAGTGAGAATTTGTTAACTTGTTGCTTTTTGAAAATATAACCTTCCATTTCAGTTTAAATTCTTTCTTGACATAGGAGTTAGACTCATTCACCCCGGCACCTTTTTTCACCTCTGCTGGTCCACGGGTAACCCCGTAACAATTATTATTAACAGTCGTATCAGCACACAAGTATGGTGATACGACTGTTTGATTTTAATAATAATAATAATAATAATAATAATAATAATAATAATAATAATAATAATAATAATAATAATGAAATGATCATAGCTGCAAATAACACTTACGTCGGAACAGGAAACGTGCGTTTATCCTATAATCAGATACCATAGACTGCGAACAGGTGGCTGCGATTCGCCCTTGTTCAGGTGGCAAAATCACGCACCTGTACGGTTCAGAAACCAAGCTGTGGAAAGTTTGGTTCAGATCCCGCACATAACTTTTTTTCTGTCTATTATTGTGGACATGGCATTAATTTGATTTGACCCTGAGAAAATACGACATGTAGTGTGATTCATTCTAAAATAGAACTCTAAGTAAAAAAGTCTGCATCACTACCCACTTTGTCTAATGCCTTTTGATAAAATATTCTCCAAGCATCGAAGTCAGATCGTGAATCTTCTAAAGCACTGTAATTTCAGAAGGTGCATATGTAATGTATTATTAGGTACTACTCGCACCGCATAGACCTATAACTGGTTGATTTTGTAAATGGAATACGTCGCGAGTGAAGATTAGCAAAACACTATTCGAGTGAATGAATAACCTTTGTGTTTTGGTTTCTTTTAATAGTGGGTCGATGACCTTAGGTGTTAGACCCCTTTAAACAACAAACGTCCTTAAACAAACATAATCTTTTAATAGTTAGGGAGTCGAAGTAGTAAACACACTTAACATAACACTGTTGTCTCAAAGGAGACACTCTGACGCGTGTAGGTACAATGAAGTTGCGAATAACATTAAAAATACCGGCGGAGAGCAGGACTCAAACTGTGGATCCATTTTCAGATCTCAAAAGGACCCTACAGGTACTTAATCGATTCATCCTCAACGAACACACACTGATTGCTCGCAGGAATTCCCCTTTCACTTCGACATTTAATTTCCGTTTCATATCTCTGCTTGATATTTTAAGCCTTTTTCAAAGTTCTATCACACAGATCACTTTGCACAGCCTACTAACTTGATCGTATTAGTGGCCTTTGTGTTGTAAGAACACACAATAAACGGTATGTTTGTGGAATGTTCCTTTCATCTTGGCGCGAAGATTGCGTGTAGTCGTTCTTGCTCTGCAAGTTTGGCTCGTTTTACCTTACTGGTATGTACAGAAGGTGGCAAGCAGAGCACAATCGACAGTAAGGACTTGTAGTGTCAGGTGGGTTGCTTATATTAATTAGTTTTAAGGGACCAGTAGACCACTCTATATTCACACATGCAGCCCCAGCATTTTGATAGAATACGAGGTCATATGTTCATAGTGACTTTTCGTGTTGTGTTAGGGTGAACTACCTACCCCCCGATTACTTTCCACATTTTGGGAACGTTCTGTATAATCGCTAGACGACCAGCCAGATAAGTTAGATCGCAATAAATAATATCAGTAACATAAGTGCTGTAGAGATGAAAATGAAAATCCACAACCTGTTTCCAGTCATTCGAGCGGATCAGGAATGGAATGAATGAAGCCCCTATCTAGCAACCAGGATGGGAATTGTGCCGTCTGCGAAGCCTGTCGCACTCCTCTGGGGCAGTGATTAATGAATGACGGATAAAATGTAATGATATTGGAGAGTGTTGCTGGAATGAAATATGACAGGGAAAACCGGAGTACCCGCAGAAAAACCTGTCCCGCCTTCGCTTTGTCCATCATGAATCTCACATGGAGTGACTGGGATTTGAACCACGGAACCCAGCGGTGAGAGGCTGGCGCTAGACGACCAGCCAGAGAAGTCAGATCGCAATAAATAATATCAGTAACATAAGAGCTGTAGAGACGAAAATGAAAATCGACTGGGTCAGGAATGGAATGGAATGAATGAAGCCCCCATCTAGCGGCAAGGGTAGGAATTGTGTCGGCTACCGAAGCCTGTCACACTCCTCTGGGACAGTGATTAACGAATGACAGATGAAATGTAATGGCATTTGCAGAGTGTTGCTGGAATGAAAGATGACAGGGAAAACCGGAGTACCCGGAGAAAAACCTGTCCGGCCTCCGCTTTGTCCAGCACAAATCTCATATGGAGAGACCGGAATTTCAATCACGGAACCCAGCGGTGAGAGGCCAGCGCTCTGCCGCCTGAGCCTCGGAAGCTACAGCTGTGGAGATAAAATCAGTTAAACAATTAACCTTTGTTTCATATCACCTAAAATCAGACTTGCGTTGGGTGACGTAGTCACAAAAACTCAGCGGAGAAAGTCCTTCCCATCCTCCACCCGTACTTTTGTGTTGTATACTATTACTGTAAAACGGTCTTGAAATCTATTATGAAATAGATAATATGTACATCAAATGTGCTTTACGAGGAGAGTGAAGAAGAGCAAGTCTCAAAATGAAACATTTTACGTTCTGCCTATTAAAAATAGTCCATAAACATTCATGGATGTTTATTATAGAAATATACAGCTTGACATTTCTTTCCTTCTAGGACCTTAGGTAGACTGCTAGTTTCAAACATTTAAATTGAGTTATAAACTGAACTATCGGCGTTAGGATTATATGTTTGCTGATGCGATGGGTTAGTAGACTACGTCTAAATAGCATCCATTTGGATTCGAGTTAGAGTCCAACTAAGTTAGTGTTTCAAATCGGTATACTTTTCAAACCAAAACTTGATTGAATTCCGTGCTGATTATAAATAAAAAACGATGATATACGAGAAAATCCTCGTTCAATATAGTGACGATGCAATAATTCAATCTTCAGTGATAATTTCATATTTCTAGCGTATGTCATATTCCTTCTGTGTTGAATCTGATAAGATTCCAGTTTAATATAGTACTAAGTGATGTACCCGTGCTTTGTTACGGAATTCTCAGAAAGACTGTCTTTGTGGTTTTCTCAATTGAAGTCAACATAGGTCATTACAATGACGTTAGTAGGAATATAGCGATTAAAAGCAATGTTATCATATAAAGTACTCGATGAAATGAAAAACCGCACAATATCTCACTTTTAACGAACAGTACTACAATGCCTATCTAACAGTCCTAAGTTCCAGTGCTGGAATGACCGTAAACACTCCTCTACCATTATTCTGTCAAATGTCCACACTGCTCATTCCAGTCAGTGCCTCAGAGTAGGGATTGAATAGCTGGAATCAGTATCAGAAAACTTATGAACCAGAGAAATGGCATGCTAAAGAAGAGAGAGATATAACTCCCCATCTACATACTTTCCGCCATTATTCAGGCAGGTTGTAATACATAGTTCGCAGCAGTAATCCGATCTATCCGAGATGAGTGGCAACAGAAGACACAGAGCACATCACAACAAGAAATGGTCAGTATAATGTTATTGTTGATCAATTTTATGAGCTTTCTATATTGTAGGCCTTCACATTTAGTTTTCTTTCGACTCTGTGATATTAGGGCATCTTATAAAATTATTTATAGCGTAGACTGTAGTTCCTTATTCCCCGAATTTACATAGCGATTGTCATTAAATTCTGTTTACCCATTTTCTCGTGATCGGCGCAATACAAATTCATGAATATCTCTGTTTTCATAGCCGGTACGGTAAAAATGTATAAAACATAAATGATCGTAAATGTAATACTATATAACTTTAGTTGTGTAGTATTTATCGATAGGACCCCTAATAACATGCGGTAAGTATTTGAGAATTAAATTTTTACCATTTCACTCAGCGTGAATAAAATTATTTATGGCCTAGATTGTAGCGACTTATTTCCCGACTTTACATAACGATTTTCATTAAATTCTATTCAGCCGCTTTCTCGTGATGCTCGTACAGACAGACAGACAGACAGACAGACAGACAGACAGACAGACAGACAGACAGACAGACAGACAGACAGACAGACAGCATACATACATTACAGAAAATTAAAAAGTGCATTTCCTTGTTACTGTGGATACGACCAATACAGATATGCCATTATTTTTAAATTTTTAGCTTGTACAGACAAAACTGTTATTTTATATATATATATATATATATATATGGATTTTCCGGCAAGTGGACTGATTTCTACTGAGCTCAGTTTAGTCGATGAATTCTTCGAGAAGAACAGCGTGTAGCTAACTGATTGCCGTACAAGTACTCCCAATGTATTTTGAATGGAATTCTTTTCTGACTTCTTTTGAACTCCGCCCTTTTTCACAAACTTGGAATGCTTTTCTTTAACTTAAATTAAAAATCACCAGTAAATAATGGATCGTAGTTTACATGGGGGTAATCAAGGTTTTCTGAGACGAACTCAACAAATGCGAGAGTGAAGGAGCAGATAAACAGATACACTAAAAGAAGTACTAAAAAAAATCGACAGCCAGGCTTTGGAAGAAGAAAGGAGCAACAAATTGGTAGCAGCTTTGTGATAATGAAAACCTATCCGGATGCTATTACAAAGTCTGAAGGGTGGATTGAGAGGCGCTACAGCTGTGTTTCCCCTCACGTGGCTCGCAACTATACACCCTGGTGCTGGAATCGAAAATAATGTGAAGCTCCGTAAGGTTACGAATTGCTATTACAGAACTACAGTGAGTTACATCAGTCGTCATCTGTTGAACGTATAATGATCACTTCTTGTATGGTAGAGATGGGGTGGGTACAAATCTACAGAAACTTACACTCCGACAGCAACTGCATATATGCAACAATGTTATCAATTATTCAAATTCTAAAATAAAATACTGCGTTGCAAAAATTACTTGAATTTATTATTTACTTCAGCGTAATCTATTGTGAAATCAAGGGGGACTGTTTGTATGAAATTAATGTCTATTCCTTAGACAACCTGAAATACATGAATTGAATCATATACAGTAAGAAAGCGAACTATTCTTTATATTTAAAAATGTAACATATTTGCATAAGGCTACTATAAACATACTAGCATATTCCATCTTATCATAACACCACTGACCATTTTTTAGAAAAGATAATGTGTAATTGAGAAATTGAAAGGAAAATCTCCATCAGCTAACGCTAGTGTAAGACCTATATTTTAAATAACGTCCTTGTTATATATTTCAAATATCAACAGTTTGGTAATTACACAAATACTTCTCTCACTCATTGAGCACCGATATGGTCTTAACACTTCATACTGGAGCAGTTATTAGCTGATGTAAAGAACTGTACTAGTTATGTCTATTATGTGCTTTTAATTACAGGCTTAACATTATTAATCTGTAAACATATGGGGAACTTTATTTAATTTGACCTTGGAAGTCGTAAATCGGCTTTATACAGTACGTTTAATTTTATTTTATTACTTTTTTTACAAGTTGCTTTACGTCGCACCGACACAGATAGGTCTTATGGCGACGATGGGACAGGAAAGGGCTAGGAGTGAGAAGGAAGCGTTCTGGACTTAATTAAGGTACAGCCCAAGCACTTGCCTGGCGTGAAAATGGGAAATCACGGAAAACCATCTTCAGAGCTGCCAACGGTGGGGCTCGAACCCACTATCTTTCGAATACTGGATACTGGCCTATTTAAGCGACTGCAGCTATCGAAGTCAGTTACATTTTACACTGTGCATCTAAGTTATTATGAATAAGTAGTCCTAGTTATGAAAAAAAAAATCACACGAAAGTTTAAAAGCGGCGAAGTTTAGAATGGTTGAATAGTAACGAACTTCAGTGCATCTCTATATGGTAGAATGTTATAAACAAGGAAAACGTAGACTGAAGTTAAATATATGAGGAAATAGTTGGCAAATATGTACAAGTTTAAGACGTACACACAATATAGGGCCTATACTGTATCTATGATTAGACTGTATACTAAAACTGTTTAAGTGAGATTCAATTTTTGTTTTGAACTATATCGAATTTATTCGTACGTTGTCTACGACTATCGTTTCAGTTTAGTCTTTCCATTTCAGATAACTGATGCATGGTCAAGGTAAAAGGTAATCTTTGATGGAGATTATCACTGATTCGTAATGTATACTAATATGATGCAATATCCTCAAAACCAGTAATTCCTCCTTACGGATGAACTAAGATTGTAAGAAATCGTTATAATTAATAGATTGGACGTTTAGACAGTTAAACATGTTAAAATAGTTCAGGAAATAAAAAATCACAAACTGAAGTTTAGGAACTATAAATCTTTAAAAGCTTACTGAAAATGTATTGTTTATAGTGCAGTGTATCTTTATACCCCAGATTAATATCCTATTTTCTGTATATTGTCATAGGACGTTTCTTCAAATTCTTAATGCTCACACACCCATTCCTTTCAATCTCAGCTATTTTATGTTATACCTTACAACTAGGCGTTTATTCTAGTTTTCATTTTTCAAACTCTGCCTTCTGCACTCCAGGTACATTCATAAATTCATCTTTAGTCAACAGTTGTCTTCAAGATCTGAAATTAAAGAGAAAAAATTTTTAAACTTTTTTTCTAGATGTATCGAATGCATTCGATAAAATTTGTCATGTGACCACTTGAACTAAGGAAATTAAAGTTCATAGGGGAGTAGCTTAAGGATCGCCTCTATCGCCCCTTCTGTTTCATTTGGAAATTGATTTCATATTAATAGAATTAAACGACTTAGAACATGCTTTTTAATTCGGCTACAATCTTGTACAAGACATCGACAACGTGGCAGTGCTAGGGTTTGCAGATGAATATTGCTTTAATATGCAAAGATAAAAAATCAGCAGCGCTTATGATAGATACAGCAAGCCAATACCTTTCTCAAGTAGTACTTCTAAATCAAAAGCTACAGTTGTTGAGAATGGGCAATTATTGATGAACGTTGTTATTAGGACTGTCAGTGGACTGCAGGTGTAATTTATAGATAAGCAGGAAAACCTTAAATACACTGACTGACAAAGCAAATGCAACACCAAGAAGGAGTGGTCAGAACTTTATGCCAATTGCAGGGTAGACTGACGTCACTGAGGTATGCTCATGATGTGAAATGCGCCGCTGTGCTGCGCACGTAGCGAACGATAAATGGGACACGGCGTTGGCGAATGGCCCACTTCGTACCGTGATTTCTCAGCCGACAGTCATTGTAGAACGTGTTGTCGTGTGCCACAGGACACGTGTATAGCTAAGAATGCCAGGCCGCCGTCAACGGAGGCATTTCCAGCAGACAGACGACTTTACGAGGGGTATGGTGATCGGGCTGAGAAGGGCAGGTTGGTCGCTTCGTCAAATCGCAGCCGATACCCATAGGGATGTGTCCACGGTGCAGCGCCTGTGGCGAAGATGGTTGGCGCAGGGACATGTGGCACGTGCGAGGGGTCCAGGCGCAGCCCGAGTGACGTCAGCACGCGAGGATCGGCGCATCCGCCGCCAAGCGGTGGCAGCCCCGCACGCCACGTCAACCGCCATTCTTCAGCATGTGCAAGACACCCTGGCTGTTCCAATATCGACCAGAACAATTTCCCGTCGATTGGTTGAAGGAGGCCTGCACTCCCGGTGTCCGCTCAGAAGACTACCATTGACTCCACAGCATAGACGTGCACGCCTGGCATGGTGCCGGGCTAGAGCGACTTGGATGAGGGAACGGCGGAACGTCGTGTTCTCCGATGAGTCACGCTTCTGTTCTGTCAGTGATAGTCACCGCAGACGAGTGTGGCGTCGGCGTGGAGAAAGGTCAAATCCGGCAGTAACTGTGGAGCGCCCTACCGCTAGACAACGCGGCATCATGGTTTGGGGCGCTATTGCGTATGATTCCACGTCACCTCTAGTGCGTATTCAAGGCACGTTAAATGCCCACCGCTACGTGCAGCATGTGCTGCGGCCGGTGGCACTCCCGTACCTTCAGGGGCTGCCCAATGCTCTGTTTCAGCAGGATAATGCCCGCCCACACACTGCTCGCATCTCCCAACAGGCTCTACGAGGTGTACAGATGCTTCCGTGGCCAGCGTACTCTCCGGATCTCTCACCAATCGAACACGTGTGGGATCTCATTGGACGCCGTTTGCAAACTCTGCCCCAGCCTCGTACGGACGACCAACTGTGGCAAATGGTTGACAGAGAATGGAGAACCATCCCTCAGGACACCATCCGCACTCTTATTGACTCTGTACCTCGACGTGTTTCTGCGTGCATCGCCGCTCGCGGTGGTCCTACATCCTACTGAGTCGATGCCGTGCGCATTGTGTAACCTGCATATCGGTTTGAAATAAACATCAATTATTCGTCCGTGCCGTCTCTGTTTTTTCCCCATCTTTCATCCCTTTCGAACCACTCCTTCTTGGTGTTGCATTTGCTCTGTCTGTCAGTCAGTGTATTTCGGTGTTACATACAACGAAATAATATTAGATGAAAGGAATATTACAACTAAACTAAAGATAATATATAGAGACTTGTGAAGTCAATTTTTCTTAAACCAGATCAGGAAATTAATATTATTAATCAATATATTTGGCCAGGTTACAGTGTGCACATCTATCGAAACTCAGACCCGGGTTTTTAGACGATGTCGACAAATTCATCAAAAGTAAACTAAAGGAAATAATTGGTTTACCAACGGATTGTCTAGACTTGTATTTTCTATAGCTCAAAAAAGTTCGTGGATTGGGCATTACGAGAGCGTCGTGGGAAGCTTTCCTTCAACACATTAACATCTGTAACAGGCTGGACTCTGTTACTGACCCACTTCTGGTACAAACGAGAAATTTTCAGTAAGAAATAAAGGGTAGTCTCAGAAGCCATCGCTTCGCTCATGATGTACAACCTAAGGTACAGACTCTTCGGAAGAAACTGAGAAATCTGCAGTTTGAAACACGGAAAAAATTGCTATACCGTGGAAAAGGTGTCTCGCACTTTTCAGAATGGACACAATCAAACACCTGGATTACAACGAAGAAAGAAATTTAACTTCCCAATGAACTAATGTCATTAAAATGAACTGTAATGTGATAGCAGTCCGAAGCGTTTCCGGTAGAAGCCAAGAAAACCGTTGCCGTCACTGCGGCGAGATAGAAACGCTCCCTCGTGTTATTGGTTTCTGCCCTGAAGGGGAAATATTGATAAATAACAGGTATCATAAGGCCAGGAACAGTATTTCGAAACTTCTAAAAAATCGGGCAGATTTGAAGTCTTTGAAGAAGTGTACTGCAAGTCTTTGAAGAAGTGCACTGTATCTCTAGCGATTAAACGTGCAGACATTGTCGCGATTGACAGAAAGAGAAACATCGGCGTTGTTATTGATACAATGAAATGAAAGAAATGGCGTATGGCTTTTAGTGCCGGGATATGTCCGAGGACTTCGGCTCGCCAGGTGCAGGTCTTTTGATTGGACTCCTGTAGGCGACCTGCGCGTCGTGATGAGGAATGATGATAAAGACGACACATACACCCAGCACCCAGGTCAGCGGAATTAACCAATTATGGTTAAAATTCCCGACCCTGCCGAGAATCGAACCCGGGACTCCTGTGACCAAAGGCCAGCACGCTAACCATTTAGCCATGAATCCGGACATTGATCCAATAACAAGGTTTGACAGTAACAATTCACAGGCCAAAGAAGTTGATTGTGAACAGAAGAGACACTGCGAATCCTGTTTTAAGTACTTTGAAGGAAATCACATACCCGCAAGTTGCTGGGAGGTGATTGGGTCGTTATTCGGTGCGCGAGGATGTGGCACAATATTTGCAGTTAATTTCTTCCTTCGTTTCGTTTTTGAAAGGTAGTTGTTTAGATGTTTTATGTAATTCATTATCAATGGTAAATCACCATCTATACGGTACTAGCTGTGGTACCTGTCGTTGACGGGACCAAAATATAGCATGTGCAAAGTTATCTGACTCCCCAGCTACTTGCAGCCAATATTCAGGTATGCTGTTTTACTCGGGATGCAGCAGTCAGCCCATCTATCGGAGATGAGAGGCAGCAGAAGAGACGAATCACATCACTACAATGGTTAATGTAATGTTGTTGATCAGCTTTATGAGCTTCGATGATGTTAGTCTTCACATTTAGTTTTCTTCCGACTTCGGTAGGCCTATATTAGAGCATCTAATGTAAAAGCAGGCCTTACTTCTTTTATGACTCCCTCTTGCCTTATTATTCAAGCGATCGTTCCTTTACGGGGTTTTCTAAATTTTTATATACATCTTCACAATTTTCCTTGTCGATACGGACCGATGACCACGCAGTTCTATACCTTAACACGATTAAACAATATTTCCATGTTGGCAACGCTCGGTGTTGATATGGACTAAGCAACATAAGTCTAAATTCATGAATTCTATTATCATAGTCAGTATGGCAATAAACCTGTATAAGACATAAATGATTGGAAATGTTTTATCTCCATAACTTTTTTATATAATACTTTTCGATAGGACCAATCACATAGGTATGTATTTAAAAAATTACATTTTAGGCACCTTTCCCTAAACTACCGTTTCATTCAACGTGAATGAACATTATTCATAGCCTAAACTGTAGTACCTTATTCCCAGACTTTACATACCGATGTTCATTAAATCCTGTTCACCCTTTTCATCGTTGTTAGCGTTGATATGGACTTAGCAACAAAATGGATATCTCTGTTATCATTCCCTCGTGGTTCGGCGTTGATATGGACTTAGCAACAAAAATCGAAATTCATGAATATCGTTGTTATCACAGCCGGTACGGTAAAAATGTATAAGATATACATGATCGGGAATTCAATTATATATAAGTTTATTTATGTAGTATTTATCGATAGGACCACTAATAACATTAATATTTGAGAGTTACATTTTAGGCTTACCCTTAAAACTACCATTTCACTCAGAGTGAATATTATTATTTATAGCATAGATTGTAGTACCTCATTTCCCGGCGTTACATACCGATGTTCATTAAATCCTCTTAAGAGATTTGCTCGCGATGCTTGTACATAGATACATACAGAGACGACGGAAAATTAAAAAAAAGTGCATTTCCTTGTTATTGTGGACACGACTGATACAGAAATACCATTATTTTAAAATTCTGAGCAATGTACAGACAAAACTCTTATTTTATGTACATAGATATGCAAGGAAAAATAAAGTATTCCTCATCAGGGATAGCTGTACAAAAGGAGCATTTCAAAATTAAAAAATAGTAAGGTCATTTCATCCTAAGATAAATAGTAGAAAATTGGAATGGCATTAAGTACATTACTATCAATGTGATGCTCTTACCGTACGGTAGCCCTTTTTCTAGGGCAGCTATCACTTGTGGATTTTCTCTCTCATGCCGGTAACAGGGCAACTCGTGTAGTTGGAATGAGTGTGGAGTGTCTGTAGATAAATTACCTTTGAAGGTAGACCAATTTTCCGTGTTTGCGGTTTTTAGTTAAACTAACAACAATATTTCAAATGCTCGTATTACAATTACTGACAATCAAGTAAATACTTACGCAGTTTAGCAAGATATTCTTAATGCTGAAAATTAAGCTATTAACAGAGTTTGTATTTTTAAATAGACTGGCATTATTACATATTTCTCTGGCCATAATACTTTTAACTTGCGAATTTGTCTTATCAAATGTAGATGTATTTACACACTTGATGATGGGGTATTAGAAAATTATATTAATTCCAGATCATTCAATTTCAGAAGAAAGACCAGTCGCCTATACTGTCTCCTAGATAAACAGCTACTGTAAATGTAAATCTCTGTATGAATTTTAATATTTTTGCCAAATTAGGATTATAGCCTATAATGCTAAGACATCTTTATTGATGTTACCGCAGGTGATGATGAAATGCTAACAGGACATTTCGGACTTCTCATTTTGAATGTTACGGATATAATTTGGACTCAGATTTTTGGAGCATTTAATCAAGTTTACTTTATTAGTTAAAAGCCATTGAATCTTCTATTAGATACTCTACATTTACATTTTACACCAGTTTTACCTGATGATCTTGATTCTTCTTATTCTTCTTCTTCTTATCATTTTGACAATTACCTGGGGTCAACAATTTGTATGGACTTGGTCCATCTTTATGACCGTATGCCTTTCCTGACGACAACCGTATGTGGAAGGATATATTTACTATTGCCCGTTATTGTGGTGGCTCGAAGTGTGATATGTGATATGCTAATGAAGATTTGTATTAAGACGAACACAAGCACCCACCCCCAGAGCTAGAGGAATTAACAAGAGGAAGTTAAAATCTCGACCCGCTCGGTACAATATAAATAGGAGACTCTCCTCTTATTGAATGGTTACTTCCGGTAATTTGATCTAAAATGGGTTGCTATAGGACAGGCTGCCCTGTCTGCTGATACCACAGGTAACAAGTTCTTTAACATTACGCATTGATGCAGCATTATCATGAGAGATTTCAGCAAACATTCATAATGTCGAATTTGTCTTTATGTACGAGATACTTCTATCTAAAACTGGATGATCAGAGGGAAAATCTTTAAACTGTTGTTCAAAAAAATGAGGGGAACATATTTTTGAACGTATGCCATGATCCATAACAATACCTTACACCCAGATAAATATAACCAACTAAACCTTTATTCTTTACCGTTGAAGTATACAAAAGAACATCGATGGATTCGCATTCATTTTCAGAACACAAACGGAAATGTTCAAATAAGGGCAAAAATAAAGTGATAACAGTCCTCCAGGATGGATTTTATCACAGTTAGAGAGCTTCAGTATGGTGTTTATCATGGTGTTTGGCATGTACTGCTCACCACGCCGTCTTAATACACTTTGACGTCCATCACGCTGTGTCAGGGGAAATCTGGACTCGTCTGTGAACAACACAGGTCTCCATTGGCGAAGTTGCCAGTTGACGTGGGTATGGGCAAACAGAAGGCGAGCTGCGCGATGTTGCTGCGTCAAACGGGGCACTCGAACAGGACGTCTGGGTCGTAAGGACACTTCTCTTAACCTGTTCCTTACTGTCTGGTCAGACACCGTGACTCCACTGACCCTCCTGAGGTCTTGTTGCAGTTCTCTGGCAGTTGCTGAACGACGCCGCAACGTACAGATGGTCAGATATCGGTCATCCTGTGGGGTTGTCATGCGTCCACGACCTTGTCCAACCCTCCTTGTGAACTGGCCTGTCTCAATGTAGCGATTCCACAAGCGTTGAATAACTGACGGAGAGACATTGGGATCCGCAACAGCACGACGAAAAGTCCATCCTTCCTGGATCAAAGTGACGGTCCTTGCGACTTGAATATCGTTACGATGTCTCATGGGATGTGCTGGTTTACGTACAACGTGCTCAAATGACCGCAGAAGTCTGTGTACCTCACAATATCACACGGACGCACCGGTATTCACTTTGTTTCGAGGGGCCACCTGACAGTTTAATGCATGGCTACGCCTACATGTGGAGTATAACTTCGATTTGACATACCCTGAGTAGCTAAGGTCTCAAGGTATGCTGTGCGACCATTGGAACCCCCATCTATCAAATTAACGTTCAGATACCATGAACTGTGTATTATAAATACAGTTTGTGCGTCACCTCGAGCGTTTATACTAATGACTATTTTCTTTGCCACTAATAATTTAGTTTAACCATTGAATACGCATTCCCAGTACAATTCGCAAATATTTTCCAGTTTGTGATTTTAGAATGTCTAGGAAGGAATTCTGGTATCGACGAAGAAGCACAAAAGTGAGACTGTATGTTAGATGTTGCAGCAGCTTTTGATATTAGTGAAACGTTCTCTCATCCACTCCTTGTGGCAAGTGCAGTGTGTGCTTGACAGTGAAAATCTATATATATACCGGCATATTAAATAAGAGTTTTGTCTGTATATTGCTCAGAATTTAAATGGAATGGTATTTCTGTATCGGTCGTGTCCACAGTAACAAGGAAATGCACTTTTTAATTTTCCGTAATTTCTGTCTGGTCCGCCTCTGTGGTGTAGTGATTAGTGTGATTCGCTGCCGGGATGGTACCTAACTTAAGGCCACGGCCGCTTCCTTCCCTCTTCTTTGTCTATCCCTTCCAATCTTCTCATCCCCAACCAAGGCCCCAGGTCAGCATAGCAGGTGAGGCCGCCTGGGGGTCGTACTGGTCATTCTCCCCAGTTGTATCCCAAGACCAAATGTCTCACGCTTCAGGACACTGCCCTTGAGGCGGTAGAGGTGGTATCCCTCGCTGAGTCCGAGGGAAAAGCCAACCCTGGAGGGTAAACAGATTGAGAAATAAAGAAAGAATGTCTGTCTGTCTGTCTGTCTGTCTGTCTGTCTGTCTGTCTGTCTGTCTGTCTGTCTGTCTGTCTGTCTGTCTGTCTGTCTGTACGCGCATCACGCAAAAACGGCGAAAGAGAATTGAATGAAAATCGGTATGTAAAGTCGGGGAGTAAGTCACTACAATCTAGGCTATAAATAATTTTATTCACGCTGAGTGAAATGGTAGTTTATGGGAAGGCCTAAAATTTAATGATCAAGTATTAATGTTATTAGTGGTCCTGTCGATAAGTAAGACATAAATAAAGTTATAAAATATTTAATTTTCGATCATTTATGTCTTACACATTTTTACCGTAACGGTTATAATAATAATAATAATAATCGTATATTCAGGAATGTCAATTTTTGTTGCCAAGCCCATAACGCTGAGCCACGAGAAAATGGGTAAACAGAATTTTATGAAAATCGGTATGGAAAGTCGCGAAATAAGGAACTACAGTCAAGGCTATGAATCGTTTTGTTCACCCTTGTTCAAATGGTAGTTTAGGGGAAGGCGCCTAAAATGTAATTTTTAATTACGTAGTCTATGTTACTGTTCCTATCGAAAAGTACTACAGAACAAAAGTTGTAGAGAATACATTTTACGATCATTTATGTCTTATTCAGTTTTACCGTACCACTATGATAATACTGTTGGTGGTTGTGGTGATTACGGTTTTCAGAGGAATTCATTAATTTATATTAATTTAGACTTTTGTTGCTTAGCCCTTATCAACGCCGAGCATTGCTGAAATACCCTTCAGTCGTGTTAATTGGCGATGGATTTTGTCAGGATTGTCTTAAGGTATAAAAACGCATAGTCATCGCTCCATATCAACAAGAAAGAGTGTGAAGATGATTATATAAATGAGAAACAGTAAAGGAACGAAGACAAGAAGGTGTCGCGAAAGGAAGGAGGACTCACTTTACATTATAGCTCATTCCGTGTTAAGGAAACAGTATTGCTCTTATGACAACAGGGTTGCCTTATCGAACGGCTCTGTTCAACACCACCCTGAGAAACCGGCGGCACATAAATTTGTGAAATTCAGTATTTAAGTCCAATACAAAAAGGGGAAGAAACTAAGGTGCAAATTACGTTTATGAACTAAAGGGGACGGGATGTTTACTGGGGCTATTTTTGGTTTGTACAGAATCATCGGTAAATTTCTGCACATGAAAAACTCAGCGTTGAAGTTGAGGCAAACTGGGGGAGAAAATGGACAAATAAATTTATGGGCTCAAGGGGTGAGGGATGCATTTAATTGTATTAAATAAATTTCTCCGGACATTAAAGTCTAGAAAACAGACGCAATACATAAATACTGTACTGTACAAAAGATCACAGTATTACTGTTAAAGGAATAAACCACACACGTAGGCTTATCGCATAACTCTCACTCAACACAAGATATGTACGCGGTGATTTAAAGCCTAAAAACACACACGCAACAAATAAATGCAGAAGATGACTCCACTAGAAAAGTGAGCTGCCGGTGGTTCTTAGAGTGAGGGATAACTTGAGGCTTGTACCAGAGCTACACAGAAGAAGGAAAATGAATGAAGGCAACGAAGCGATGGCTGTGTCCTCTATTATGCTTCCTCCTTACAAGAAAGAGTACGTAGGCCCTATATATTATGGAAAGGGCGAAAAATTATACGAATGCATAAAGGAATCAATATATGGCCTTCAAAGACATCAGAGACAGAACATTTCATTAAAGATAGCAAGGGCATCACTAAATAAAGCAAGTAAAATATGATCGGTTTTACGTGTAGTTTCTACAACGCATCACTCCGTTTTAGGTACTCGAGTTGCAACTTTATTCGAAGTCATCTTGAGCCTATAAATGCAACATAAATGGCATACTAAGATTTGTTACATACGTACAGACTCTATACATTAGTCTTACGAACAAAATGCGTATAAATATTAAACATGAATTAAGAAACATACTTAAAAATGTGCTGGACAAACCTTCTGTAGTGTGAACCAAAGTTTAATATACAAAGTCGCGAAGCTCCTTAGTGATGAAATGGCTGGGTCCGACCATCTTTACACACAGTTGTTCCTAGGCATTCCCTTACTGTTTCTACTACAGCATCCCTGTATGCCACTCATTCACTTTTTATATCCTGAACCTGCTTACAGTCTACTGTTCGAAACTTCTCACTAATCATATCCATGTACTTCTGTCTAATTTCCACGTCCTGGAGATTTTCTACCCTTATTCGTTTGCAGACAGATTTCGCTTTCTCTACCCTAGGCCTAGAGATACTTAGTTCACTACAGATCAGATAGTGGTCTGTATCATCGAAAAATCCGCGAAAAACTCGTACATTCCTAACAGATTTCCTGAATTCAAAGTCTGTTAAGATATAGTCTATTATGGATCTGGTACCCCTAGCCTCCCATGTGTAGCGGTGAATAGCCTTATGCTTGAAGAATGTATTCGTAACAGCTAAACCCATACTAGCACAGAAGTCCAGCAAACGCTTCCCATTCCCATTAGCTTTCATATCTTCCCCACATTTACCAATCACCCTTTCGTATCCTTCAGTTCTATTCCCAACTCTCGCATTGAAATCGCCCATTAGCACTATTCTATCCTCGCTGTTGACCCTGACCACGATGTCACTCAATGCCTCATAAAACTTGTCAACTTCATCCTCATCTGCACCCTCACATGGTGAATGCACGGACACAATTCTTGTCCTAATTCCTCCCACTGACAAATATACCCACATCATTCGCTCATTTACGTGCCTAACAGAAACTATGTTGCGTGCTATGGTATTCCTGATAAAGAGCCCTACCCCAGACTCTGCCCTTCCCTTTCTAACACCCGTCAAGTACACTTTATAATCTCCTATCTCTTCCTCATTATCTCCCCTTACCCGAATATCACTTAATCCTAGCACATCCCGATGCATCCTCTTTGCTGACTCAGCCGGTTATACCTTCTTTCTTCCATAAGCCCCATTAATATTGATAGCTCCCCATCGAATTCCATTTCGTTCGCCAAGTTGTTTCCAAGGAGTCCCTCGCCTGTCAAATGGAAGTGGGACTCCATTACTCCCATAGGTCCGAGGCTTGCTTAAAGTGTTCTGAGGTCGGTAAATTCATGAAGCAGGATGCTGCCCTACTTGCACATAGTCCAAGTGAGGATCTCTCCTCTAACGGGTTATGGACCACCGGTGAATTGTATAGTCCTAGCCGCCTGAGCACAAGGAGGGCCACGACTCAGAATATGTCCGAGATGCCCACTCCCATTCCATAGCAACTGGTATCCCGACTCTCAGGACCACTTACTAGGCCACTCAGCCGTTGTCCATGGTTCACGAACTAGGACGTGACTACAGTAACCCACAAACATGAACGATTCAAAATGAAAATGGGGTGCATAAATAATTAAAGGGGTTGAACTGTACAATTATTTAATCACAGAGTGTTCAGAGAAGAATGTTTGTTCATTCATGCATGTATCTTTGTTATTTCTTGATGTACTGTTGTATTTCCGTAATTTATAAAGAATTTAATGTGGAGTCCTTGGTTTCCATGCGGAGAATTTTGAGATGCTGATCTGGATTAAAGAAATGATTGTTTGTTATGATGTGTTTAGAGAACTGCGTCTCTGTGGGCTAATGTAATGTCCGTGAACTAATATGCTCTATTGCCCTGATTTTAACGTTTCGTCCTGTCTGACCGACGTAAATGGAATAATAATAATAATAATAATAATAATAATAATAATAATAATAATAATAATAATAAAGGCGCATCAAATATAAACCGGAATTTAAAAGGGGTCTTGATGCGTTGTCACACACCACAGAGCGACAGCTCACTTTAGTACGCCGTGAGCGAGCAGGAGGTATACACGTCCGTTGCGCAGCATATCATCGTCAAGTTTCTGGCGAAAGAAGTCACCAAAGCTTCGGAAATTTTGAGAAGGCTCCGTGCACAGTTTGGGGACGCAACTCTTTCAAAGACCTAGGTGTATGAATGGCACAAACAATTTTTGGTACGACGGGATGAAGTGGAAAACGAGCCTCACCAAAGACGACCGGGGACAAACATCCCTGTAGACAACATTCGTGCTGTACATGACCTTATTTAAGAAGATCGGTGCATACACATTTTTGAAATTGCTTCACTCGTAGGAATAAGCTTTGAAAGTGTTCAAGCCTTCATCAGTGATGAACTCTCCCTTCGGAAATTGTCTGCCTAGCGGATTACTCGTCTCCTCACCCAGGAACAAAAAAATACCGCCATCCTGTTTGTCGGAGCCATCTAAAACGCTGCGAGGAGGAAGGATATGATTGTTTGCGTCGCATTGTGACTTCCGATGAAACTTGGGTTCATAATTACACCCCGGAGTCAAAACAAGCAAGCATGGATTGGCTGGAACGAGGTGCACCTGGCGCAGTCAAGGTCAAAACGCATCTTTCTGCAGGAAAGGTGCTTGCAACTGTTTTTTTGGGACCATGCGGAAATTTTACTTCTGGATTTTTTGTATGAACGAAGGACTGTGAATTCAGTCTATTACTGCCATCTTTTGATTGGGAAAGAAGCTGCATATTGCGACAAACGTCGCCAGCAACCGATCCGAGATGTTCTTCTTTTGCACGACAATGTAAGACCACACACTGCTGTTTTAACAGGGAAAAACTGGAGGAAATGCATTGGGCACCTCTAGAACATCCTCCTTACAGTCCTGACTTGTCACAACGTTACTAGAACTTGTTTGGAGCACTGAAAGAAGAATTGAGAGGAAACCGATTTCATGATGATGCAGCGGTAAATAGTACGTGCGGAACTGAATGTACACACATTCTTCTTCTTTTTTCGAGGATGGCATAAAAAGTTGCCAATTCATTAGCAAAAATGTGTCTCAAATTCGGGACACAATGTAGAAAAAATAGGTGCTTGTTGTGTATTTTGTGGATTCAATAAAATTGTAAAAAAGCTCCGGTTAATAATCATTTGATTCACCTGGTAGTAATAATAATGTTATTGGTTTTTACGTCCCAATAACTACTTTTACGGTTTTCGGAGATGCCGAGGTGCCGGAATTTAGTCCTTCAGGATTTAGTTTACGTGCCAGTAATTCTACCGACACGAGGCTGACGTATTTGAGTACCTTCACATACCACCGGACTGAGTCAGGATGAAACCTACCAAATTGGAGTCAGAAGGCTATCTCCTGAATCGTCTGAGCCACTGAGTCCGGCGTAAACGGAGTTGCAGTCATCGCACAGTAATTTCTATACACCAATTTTATTTTCCTTACTGATGGTAGATATCCTTTGTTTTCGATCAATTTGAGAAATAAGAACTACATGTAAACGCTACAGAATAACCCTGTCTTTGCAGTAGAGTTCCTAGTTCATCAGAAACCGGACCATAGCATGGTAAAACTGTCCACTTTTCTTTTCTTGATAGAGGAGTGATGAGTACACCGGAGAGTGTTTAATGTCTTCTATTTTCGTATTACTAATTTGACTTTTAGATCTGCTCTCTCCCTAGTCGGCGACTATCCGTGATGGCGAGAGAGGAGTGTTCATCCACTCATGCATGAATGAATACAATACAGTCAGGGAATTCATTCATTCAGTTAATTCATAATGTCTGTTGTAAGCTAAGGATTACTCTGTTCAGACTTGTGACACAAATAAATACTTGTACTAACACAAATTAATAGGGGGTAATATACATGTTTTCCTAGACTACATAACAATGTTAACGTTTAGGATAAAAATATAAAAAATAAACATCATAGAAACTACAATTTAGAGATCGGGTGTAAATAGTGATTGGGCGTAAATTGTAATGTTTAAGGTAGCAATAGATAAAGTAATTGTAACAAAATCAGGCTTGTATCAAAATAACTCGGATTGCAATAAATGATTACTCTTTGCCCGGTTCCTGGTGATCCGGTTCTAGAGGATGGGAGTATTCTTATTCTACTCATTTATATTTATCTTGTAACCGTGATTCACAGCAATTTCTCTAATACTCTGAAGTTATTTATCGAAATCTGCCTTATTTTGGGGTACAGAAAGAAGTCTGTGAATCATACTATGGAAAGTAGCTAACTTGTATTGGAAGGAATTCACATTAATTATATGGAATTATTAAATCCGTAGAGGTGAGTTTCTGTGGATGCTAAAGGTGTGGATATTTTGTGACTGGTCAGTAGTTAAATGAAGAAAATTTAATTTGAAATTGCTTTAAGTTTCAAGAATAAAACTGCAAGGAATTGAACAAATGAAATAGTTTCTCATGTTATACCGTACAGGAATACTATATCACTACCAAACGTACCCGTGCTTCGCTACGGTATTCACATTAGAGATGGGGAGTTTTCTTTACAAATACAGGCCCCTTTTTCTAATGACAGTCGCAATCGAGTTGGAGAGATTTGATTACAATCGAAAAATGCAGCTCTATCTAGCGTATAAGGAATCGAAATACGATAAAAAGTCAAAGGACCAAAGTTGTAGATCTCTCCAAATTGAGCAGCGATTGTGTTAGGCCTATCTGTTTTGTGATATGACTTATCGTTTAGCCAGCAGTTGCCCCGAAACGAAGGTATGCACCGTCATTAAAATTGCCTCCATATTTCGATATTTTCCGCAACCAGAAAGACTTAGATTTTAACATCTTGGAATTTTTCTCAAAGGAAAGTGTGTCCAGGTTCCAAGATAAGCACTCGCACACACACTGAGAAACTAAGGAAGAAAGCAATACAGTTAAGAAAGTTGACTTTAATACAAAATAGGATTATAACTGAAGACGGGCGGATAGGACAAATTTGTAAATACCAAGTGGATGGATAGGAAAACAAAATGTTCCTCACTAAATTGTAATGATATGAAATTAAATAGCGTATGGCTTTTCGTGCCGGCCCCGTGGTGTAGGGGTAGCGTGCCTGCCTCTCACCCGGAGGCCCCGGGTTCGATTCCCGGCCAGGTCAGGGATTTTTACCTGGACCTGAGGGCTGGTTCGAGGTCCACTCAGCCTACGTGATTAGAATTGAGGAGCTATCTGACGGTGAGATAGCGGCCCCGGTCTAGAAAGCCAAGAATAACGGCCGAGAGGATTCGTCGTGCTGACCACACGACACCTCGTAATCTGCAGGCCTTCGGGCTGAGCAGCGGTCGCTTGGTAGGCCAAGGCCCTTCAAGGGCTGTAGTGCCATGGGGTTTGGTTTGGTTTGGTTTGGTTTTATGGCTTTTAGTACCTTGAGTGTCTGAGGACAAGTTCGGCTCGCTAGATGCAGGGCTTTCGATTTGATGCCCGTAGGCAACCTGCGCGTCGTGATGAAGATGAAATAATGATGAAGATGACACATATACCAGCCCCCGTGTCAGCGAAATTAACCAATTATGGTTAAAATTCTCGACCCCGCGGGGAATCGAACCCGGGACTCCTGTGACCAAAGGCCAGCACATTAACCATTTAGCCATGGAGCCGGACGTAATGATATGAGTTAAGGATTTAAGAAAGCGGCAACAGAGAAATTCAGGCGGCGGGAATCTTAGGTAAACTGATAAGAAGATGTCATTTTTTTTTTTTTTTTTTTTGCTAGGGGCTTTACGTCGCGCCGACACAGATAGGTCTTATGGCGACAGAAGATGTCTTATAGTATTATTACTAAGCCTAAAGGGGCAAGGCAAAAGCAAGAAATTAAAGTAGAAAACAGATGTAGAAGAGAAATACAGTAAAAATTATAGGAAATGCCCTTACGGTGTGAAATAATGGGCTACACTTCGCCGTGCTATTCAAATATTAACAGCCCCCTCCCCAATAGTGCTATTCGAAGAAGATTGAAACCTTCAACGGTATCCCGTAGAATGGCAGCTTGACGTCATTCTCGCCTTCTACCCAAGGAACATCCACGAGTTTACAGAAATGATGACGAAAATGGCATTACGCCACTTCCCTGCTGGCAAGCAGTCAGAGACGTTGCCATGGTAAACTGTAAATTCGTTGTCGGTCTGTCGGTCATTCAAAGCAGAGCATGAAACCCGTAGAAAACAGTAATTTTCTCCGTCATTTGACAAGTAAGAAAAAGTATGAACATAACAAAAGTTGTTTAAAATGAAGGGACGTTTCACACATAGTCCTTGGATTCACAGAAAATCAATAGTATAAGAGAAAATTGAAGAAAACTGTTCTAATTTTCCTATAAGCCCCAAGTCTGTTTAGTGATGTTTAAATAATATGCTTATCTAAACCTTTCCTTGAATGAGTATACTATAAATATGAAGTTTGGTCGAGATCTCTCCAGCCGTGTCGCCGTAATGGTGCAACAGTAAACAGACACGACAGCTAAAAACCACTGATACGGTCTTGAGTTGACCTAAAACGAAAAAAATATTTGAAAAATTGGCAAAACAAATGAAATTACAGACAGCGGACCCCCTACAACTTTATTTATATCGATAAACGTAACGAAACCAATAAACAGTATAATTTATGGGAGTATCCGCTGGCGAAAGAAGATTTCTCTCGAAATCTTCCATAAATATCTCAGCAAGTAGAGGTAACAAGGGGTTTCCGTTTATTTTTAATACAGTACGTTGGAATTATATTTTATTTCCACTGATGAGGCCTATTCTATATATATTTAAAATAACATGTTCTGACTGACTGACTGACTCATCATCGCCGAGCCAGAATTACTGGACATAAAGAAATGAAATTTGGGGATACATTTATATCAGAGTGTAAGTGCTCATTGTGTATGTTGGGTATTCAGCCCGAAGGCTGGTTTGATCCTCTACAGCTCCACCAACAGCTGCCATAGATAGCCTAGTTATCACTGAAGAGGCATACTAGGGAAGTGAGGAGTGAGGTAGTTTCCCGTTGCTTTCCTCACTGAGCCAGAAGTTCCTATTGCATATCAGTCTGCCAAGCCCACTGAAATGCAGCGACATTTTTACACCATTCATAACAGGGACTGGCTGCATAAGGAATGGCATTACTGGCATCGCTCATACCTCGGTCACTTTCATATTGCCAAAGCCAAGGATGGGACTGAGACAGATCTATGAAAGTAACAAATTCATTCTAGCCCATACCAGAAGACATAGTGCACTGTAAACACTACATCCTGCCAGCAAAAGGCATAAGTGCTCATTATAGGAGGATATTTGGATATTCTGTCTGTAATAGGGTGAAAGGGGGGGGGGTGAATTGTTTAAAAGAGTATATCTGTATCTCAAATCTTAACTGTATACAGACGTGAAGATTGGTATTTGGAATCTCCTTTAAAAATAAAGAAACACATTTTTTTTGTTTTCGGAAAATCTCTTTAAGGGAGGGAGGTGTGAAAAAAGTGAGAAAAGGGTTGAATACATTTCGTGAGTATACTTATTTATAAAAACCTGATCTTTTGTTTTTGTTTCTGGAAAGTCAACTTAAGAGGGCGAACAGGAGGGGAAGAGGGGGTGAATTGTTAAAACGAGTATATCTGCAGTACATGTATTTTTATGAGAAAGCCACGTAGGAGGGCGAAGGATGAAAAGGGCTGAAAAAGGGGTTGAATTCTTTTTTTTATTAGGATACTGATATCTCAAAAACTGCAGATGTTACAGACATGAACATTTGGATTTTTAATCTTCTTTACAAATAAAGAAACACGTACTTTTTGTTTTCGGAAAATCCACTTAAAGGGGGGTTGAAGAATTGAAAAATGAGTTGACTTCTTTTTATGAGGATACTTATATCACAGAAAGTAAAAATGTTAAACAGATGTGAGAATCGGTGTTGGAATCTCCTTTTTAAATAAGAAACACGTATATTTTTGTTTTTGGAAGATCCACTCACGCGGGGTGTGGAAAGGAGTGAAAATGGGTTGAATTATTTTTATGGGGATACTTATATCTCATAAACTGATGTTATAGACGTGGGAATCTCGTTTAAAAATATAAAAAAACACGTATGTATTTGTTTTCAGGATGTCAACTTAAGAGGATGGTTAAAAAGGGGTTACTTATGTTTCAGAAACTAAAGGTGTTACAGATGTGAAAAATTGGTACTTGCAATCTCCTTTAAAAATAAAGAAACATATTTATTGCGTTGGGGGGGGGGGGATCAACTTAAGAGGGCGAAGAATGAGTTGAATTACTTTTATAAGTAAACTTATACCTCAAAAACTGAAGATGGTACAAACGTGAAAATTGTTATTTGTAATCCCCTTTAAAGATAAAGGAACTCGTATTATTTTGTTTTCGGAAAACCAACCCCACCTAAGGGGTGGGGGTGTAAAAGAGTTGAAGGGGTTCAATTATTTTTATGGGGATATTTGTATCTCAAAAACTGCAGATGTTATATACGTGAAAATTTTTACTTCAAATCTCATTTAAAAAAGAAACATGTGTTTTTGTTTTCGACTTGTGAGTGGGCTGTTTCTCACTGGAACAGTTCTATGCCGTATGATCCAGAGTTAGCTCTGCCAGTAGCCTGGTCATCCTTAGCCTCAAAAGGCTGGTTTGCAAAGAGGTACTGGGGCAAATGAAACTCGATTTTTAGGTGAGTTTTTATACCTTAAGAATCTTCAGAAAATATCTTAGTGCAGTAGCGAGGAACGATTACTTTTATCGAATTACGAAATTCACGCGAGCAAAGCTGCTAGTATTAGTATATGAATAATAGCTGAAAATATACTTAACAACTCAAAAAAGGCAAGTAGGCAACGGAAACTCAAATAGGCGAAAAAGGCAAAATGATAACGGGTTCTAGCGTTCCCAAATATAGGGAAACATGCTTATCTCTGACACGACGGTATATCAATCCAGATTAATAATAATGGCATTTTGCCTAACTTCCCTTAACACTTTCTCGGGGTTTGGAATTCCAAAATCTTATAACCCTACGATAACTACAGCTCATCGCTTTGGAGGAAAAGATACGACTGGGTAAAAAATGCTTACACTTGCGTACTTATGTTGAGCCCCTAATTTGAAACTCCACAGTCTGGTCCCCTCGGGCAATTTTTAGAATGTTTTTACTTTTGTAAGTAACCTGAGGGCGTTAACTCCTCTCTTACTGAGTTTAAAATTTGTAGGATGCCTGAAAATGCCTCATTAATTCATGTTTATTTTCATTTTTAAACCTTCATATGTAGATCGCTTCACATCGAGTTTCATTTATTGGCATCCTTAATATCTCGAAATTTTCCCACCACAATTTCTAGGAGTTTGATGTTAAAACTTAATTTAGACTCTCAGAAAAATCTTAAGGCATGGAAACTATAGGTCATCCCTTTGAAAAAATACACCCGAGTGGTAAAAGAAATGCTTACACTTGCTTTTTTTATGTTTAGCCCTAATTTTGAAACTCCCACCCAACCTCGCCCTCTTGGGTAATTCTGAGAAGTTTCTCCTTTTCTAGAGATCCGGAGGGTATCAACTTCACTGGTACCAAGTTTTAAGTTCGTAGGATGCCTAGAAGTGCCTGATTAATTCGTGCCTATTTTCATTTTAATATTTTTGTACAGATCTCTTCAAGTCGAGTTCCATGTATTAGTATTCTTAAACTGCGACTGTCAATAGGAAAGAGGACCTGGCATTGTAATGAAAAACCCCCCTTCAACTTTCACTGGCATTATAATGAAAATTCCCCAGGTCGATTGTGACTGGAAGTAGCCAAGTGGGCCTGCCACGATAGTGAAAAAAGCTGTAACTCGATTGAGACTGGCAGTAGATAATGGGACCTGCCATAAAATCAAAAGTCCCAAACTTGACTATGATTGACAGTAGGAAAGATGATAATAATGGCGTATGGCCTCCGAAGAGGCCTGGTGCGGGTCTTTTTCTCGTAGACGGCCTATTAGGCGACCTGCATGTCTGTGAAGATGAGGACCCTACCTAGGATGAATTCTAATGCTGAATACGTCACACACACCCAGCCCCTGAGTCACTGGAATTAACCAATTAAGGTTAAAATCCCCGACCCGGCCGGAAATCGAACCCGGGACCCTCTGAACAGAAGGCATGTACGCTGACCATACAGCAAACGAGTCGGACAGTAGGAAAGATGACCTGTCGTTATAATGTCAACTCTCCAACTGCACTGTGACCGGCAGTAGGAAAGTGTGTCTCTCATTATAATAAAGACATTCCAATTTCATTGTTACTGGCAGTAGGTAAGGAGACATACTATTATAATGAAAGCACCCACACTCGATTGTGACTGGAAGTAGGAAAAGGGGCCTGCTATTGGAATGACAACTCACCAAATTGATTGTGACTGGCATTAGAAAAGAGGAATTGCCATTATCATCAAAACTCCCCATCTCGATTGTGACTGGCAGTAAGCAAAGAGGACTGCCATTATAATCAAAATTCTCCAACTCGAATCCGACTAGTATGAGGCAAGGGGGCCTTCCCTTATAATAAAAACTCGACTGTGACGGAAAGTAGGAAAGGGGGCCTGTCATTATAATGAAAATTCCCCAAATCAGTTTCACTGCAGTAGGCAAGGGGATCTGTCATTATGATGAAAACTCCAAAATCGATTGTGAATGGCAGTAAGCAAGTGGGCGTGCCATTATGATCAAAACTCCCCAGCTCGTACTTTACATGAGAAACGCCGTATGGAAACCTTCCCGTTGTGTTTCTCGGGTAACAATAAGAGACATGCAATTTTTGAAAATCTTAGAACTTGTTCAATAATTTACCTAGAAATCCGTGTACAATGTGGAATTCCGTAGCGAAGCACGGGTACATTGGCTGGTGGTCTATATCTTAAGTTCCGTTAACTTAAATATCAGTCTGTCCAAATACAGTAGAGACAATACGCGACACTTACGGATTTAGCCATGTTAAAATGGGAGAAAATTCGACGCTCCTAGTGACTTGACCTGAAAAGTTGCGCTAAATTCAAATATTAATGGAAATGCATATACGAAAATGGATAAATAAATTACGTCTAGAAAGAAAGTATTATTGAGATATTAACTTCGAAGTTGCTAAAGCAATTCTGGATAAATGAATGAAGAACTACTTAAAAGGTTATTTAAAGGCTGAAATTAGACATATAAACAAGATGTGAAATTGACTGCTGTGAAATGGGTTGATCTTTCATCTATGCATTACATTTTTGCTTTAGCATTCCTGCCTGAACTTTTACGGAACCGAGCTCGATAGCTGCAGTCGCTTAAGTGCGGCCAGTATCCAGTATTCGGGAGATAGTAGGTTCGAATCCCACTGTCGGCAATCCTGAAAATGGTTTTCCGTGGTTTCCCATTTCACACCAGGCAAATGCTGGAGCTGTACCTTAATTAAGGCCACGGCCGCTTCCTTCCCACTTTCAGCCCTTCCCTGTCCCATCGTCGCCATAAGACCTATCTGTGTCGGCGCGACGTAAAGCAGCTAGCAAAAAAAAAAAACCTTTTACGGTTAATTTGTCTTTTTTCTCATTTAAAAAACATTGTATCATCACATTAAGACACTTGTCAATAACAATATCGGCACATTCCTTACACACATGATGCATTGAATTAACATTTCAATGCTGGACAATTTTCCTATTAACATAAAGCCTACTAACAGATAGAAAATCTATAAAATCGCGGCTTTAATCTGAGAAGAGGGATAAAAGAAAGAAAAGTATGAAAATGTTGTCAATAGTGATGCTTTGAGGAATATTTACGTACAATTAGAGTAAAAATGTAACATACCCTTGGCTGTATAGTCGAGGATTTTTAAGTCGCTGGGCTGGAAATGATCCGAACAGATCTTATAATTCTTATATAAGCGTAACGTCCCTTCTTTCTTGTACACCTTATCGAAATCACTTCTGTGATATTTCAAAACCCACAGATCACACCTACAACAACACATCGGTATTGAAGGTTAACTGCTGCACTATACAATAAAATATGCGTATTATATTTTAAGCCAGTTAAAATATGGGTCGAGCAGGTCAGAAGATTATGAAGTACTATAAAAATCTCTTTGTCACTGGAAGAATATATATGTAAACACAATATTACTTACATTTTCTTGTCACGAGGGTAGTGAAAGAAATACCGCGCATTCTTCTCTACTTCATAGTTACTGCAGCCAAACACAGCACATACCTTTCCCCTCATGTTGAGAGGAGATATCAAGGAATGACATACGCTACTATTTAATTATGTCAACTCACTGAAAACGCATAAATAACACCAAAAACTTCACACACAAATACACGTGCTCTTATGACAGAATCAGTAGTTCTCAGGTCTACCCACTAGAGAGAGCTCTAATAGCTGTCCCTCTATATCTCGCTGAGTGTCGCGTGTTGTCTCTACTGTATTTGGTCTGTCATTCAGTGTGTAATGTCGACTCTGTAGCATTTCCGTTTTAAGTTGTAGTATTAATGTAAAAAGCGAACAAATACTCCTACTTATGCAGGATTGGACGAACTTATTTGATAATACTGTTGTTACAGTTTTCGTGTTATAACATGTATTTTTGTTTTTCACAGGTTGGATGAACGTCGGCTCAAAATGGCAGACTACTACAGCATTCTAGGAATACCTCAAAATGCCACTGATGCTGACGTCAAGAGAGCGTACAGGAAAATGGCACTGAAATGGCATCCAGACAAGAATCCAAATAATCTAGAGGAAGCTAACAAGAAATTCAAAGAGATTTCGGAAGCATATGAGGTTCTATCCGATGAAAAGAAACGCCGCATCTATGATAAATATGGAAAAGATGGAATTTCATCAACCCCAAGTGGACATCGTCGTCGTTCCCGCAGTTCCAATGATTTCGACTTTATGTTCACATTCAGAGATCCTGAGGAGGTGTTCAAAGAGTTCTTTAGAAGCTCTCCGTTCCAAGATCTATTTTCCGAAATTGCTACCACTAGCAGTCACAATCGCGATCATCACAGAAGCCGAAGCTCACGGGATTTCTCTGGCGGCTCACGTTTGTTTAACCCTTTTAGCTTCGGGTTTGGTATGGATATGGATGATATGCTAAATACTTCCGATGGTTCATGTAATGGAGGAGGGTTTGTATCGTTTACAAATTTTTCCAAATCCGGAGCAGGTCCTAGTGGTAGCTCAGTAAAGCGTACCTCGACCACAACTAAATATATCAACGGCAAGAAGATTACAACCAAAAAGGTGTTCGCTAATGGGAAGGAGACAACCATGACTTACGAAAATGACGTTCTTGTTTCAAAAACTGTGGACGGAGTACCTCAGTCTATTACCTATGACTAACATTGACAAAGATGTTGTCATTTAAATAATATGTAAAATTCGCAGATTTCTACCGGGAGCAGAAAATATAAAAATTGTAGTTTGATCAACACGTCTGTAGATTGATTCTTGTTAAAACTGTTTTGGTTTAAGTTATCTTTAATAGATGTACTACCAGTTTGTATTTTCTCTATCCTTTTTCTTTTGCATGTGAAATGAAGATAGATCAGGTAGGCTCTTAACCTTTATGTGCTAAGTAGTAGTGTTGGCTACTGAGTGTATGATTCGAAGCAACGCATCAGAGTGAATCGATTCACAGGAACGGCGAGCTCATGGCACACGATTCAGTTGACTCGCAGCAGACACTGCGCACCCACGGATTAGTGAGACACAACACACACACGGTTCATTATCGGCACACTGGACATCGGCGGGGAGCCGAACTTCCACTGCGGTCGAGACATACAGAGCCATGGCACACTGAAAGAATCGTACGCAATCACGGATCAGTCAGACACAAAACACACACACACACACATACACACACACACACAGAGACACACACGTACACACACACTGTTCATTACCGGTACACTGGACATTGGCGGGGAGCCTAACTTCCGCTGCAGCAAAACATACAGAGCCATGGCACACTGAACGAATCGTACGCTGTAACGGACTCCCGCTCTCAGCTCATTTGAAAATGGTACACACTTGCATTCAATGTCCTCTTCTTACAGGGAGGTTTAAATAATAGATGGATTTATTTGCAGTGTTAAAAAGGTAGTTAAAACATAATTAAAAAAACTAGCTAGTAAATAGGTAGGCTATTAGGCTATTCTATTTAGGCCTATTCGTTTAATTATTCAATATTATAACATTTGACATTCGACAATTAATTTAACTCAACTCTCTAGCCTACCCTATGACTAGAGCCTTGCACGGATGCAGATATCCGCGAAGTTAGTGTCTTGGCGGATACAAACTGTATGGTAGTGCGGATAATTTTGCTGATTTTTAAATAATGACGGTTATTGATTTTAAGTAAATTATATTCTTATTTTTGCTTATGCTTAGGTGACCCTTGACAGTAATAATGGCGTATGGCCTCCGGAGAGGCCTGGTGCGAGTCTTTTTCTCGTAGATGGCCTATTAGGCGACCTGCAAGTCTGTGAAGATGAGGGCCCTACCTAGGATGATTTCTAATGCTGAATACGCCACACATACCCAGCCCCCGAGCCAATGGATTTAACCAATTAAGGTTAAAATCCCCGGGAATCGAACCCGGGACCCTCTGAACCGAAGGCCAGCACGCTGACCATTCAGCCAACGAGTCGGACACCCTTGACAGTGATATGGGAGAATGGTGATATATAACGATAACGAGATCATAAAGCCATAAATCTGACCTAATCCTAACTGACTCTGCCTGCAGTTAATGGAAGGAACAAAGGTCAATTCGTCGGTAGTTGTCGCAAGAGAAAATCCCTCATAAAACTGTCTGGTGCCAGGTCAATTGTATTATGTTAACAGATCTATCCATTTCAATACCTTGGTTGTAATGTGCTGTACAGTAGTTAAATATTTACAATATCCGCGCATAACCATTTGCGGATGCGGGTGCGGATGCGGAGCGGATACGGACGCGGATGCGGATATCATTTTGTACATCCGCACAGGGCTCTACCTATGACTATAAGTCATGCACATGACAACTCGAAATTGTCTGTTTATTATTGGGAAGAACCGCTCAGTATTTTCTCATTTCATATGCCGCATCATTGCACAAGACTTCAATAATCGAATCACGAAATCGCTATTGGCTTTACGTCGCACCGACACAGATAGGTCTTATGGCGACGATGGGACAGGAAAGGGCTAAGACTGTGAAGGAAGCGGCCGTGGCCTTAATTAAGGTACAGCCCCAGCATTTGTCTGGTGTGAAAATGGGAAACCACGGAAAACCATAATCACGAAATCACCGGTGTATATGGACGGTGGGTAAGTGAACCGAATGACGCAATAACTTAAATAAAAAAGGTGTTGAATCAGAACACCACAGGGCTACTGTACATCTCGGGTAGCCTATACAAAATATGGCGATTTAAAAATATCCTCTGCTGATAGAAAAAGACATATTTTCAAAGATGACCGGGCGAGTTGGCCGTGCGGTTAGGGGGGCGGCTGTGAACTTGCATCCGGGAGATAGTGGGTTCGAATCCCACTGTCGGCAGTCCTGAAGATGGATTTCCGTGGTTTCCCATTTTTACACCAGGCAAATGCTGGGGCTGTGCCTTAATTAAGGCCTCGGACGCTTCCTTCCAACTCCTGGGCCTTTACTATCCCATCGTCGCCGTAAGACCTATCTGTGTCGGTGCGACGAAAAGGCACCAGAAAAAAAAATTAAGAAAAGACTAGGCAAACAACTGATAAGGAATCTTGTGTAAACATATTTATTACTAAAAACTAACAGGGTGTGGGGTAATAAGCTTACTTTTGACAACATACCATATAAGTTCTGGGAAAAGGAGATTGGCGTTCGGTTTCCCCATTAATTTTGAGGTTAAGATATTTTACTGTAAATGAAATAAAACTATGAATTCGTTTGATAGGACAATATATATTCTTTAAATAATATATCAAAAATAGTGAGTCTTGTTGCGATAAAACAGATGAGAATATGAAATTATGGCATTGCAACAGAAAGAAACTAGGCATGAATTTGAATTCTTCTTGACCGGACATTTAACAATTTATACGAAATATTTCCCTCACTGATTCACTTGACTGTACCTTCAACACTTTTAGTGTAATTACGACGTAATCCATTGCTCTGGTGTTTACTGTAGATGTGTCACGCCTAACGTGGTGATACATCCTTGCGACTGCTTCTTCTCCATATCATCTGACTTCTTTGTAAGTCAATATGGTATGACCTCTTGGCAGGTCCAGGGTTGCCCTCTCTGACTCCTTGGTAAGTCTTGCGTCCGCGTCTTCCACTAAGTGACGGACCAACCATTTGGTCTCACTCTCTCAATGACCAATAATGGCTCACTGAGTCTTCACCATCTCTCGTTCACACTGGTTGGCTGACCACTTAAGGCCTCTTGATCTAGTAGACTACTTCACTGTACTGCATCCGTATAAGTAATGACTGACGCTACAATATGGAGCTACCTTATATAGAAGTTGGTTGACACAGCTACGTAATCTCCAGAAATAACAATGACATACTCCCACCTACGCGACAGATATTACACACAGTGGTGAAATAGCCCCGCGGCGACGAGTCCGTGCGCTCATATCTAACTAAATACGATGACGTAGCCATGGAGTGGCGATGACTTGGCAGAATCGCCAGCAATATTGCACAATGCACCAACGTCATACCCAATCTCTGATATATACAACAATTCTCACTGTACAGGTATTGAGTGTTATACTACACATACGTATATATGCATACATCTAAGTGCAATCTTGCAAGCAACAGGCAATTGCAAAATTGAATAAAACGGATAATTACAATAATAGTAACAATATCACAGATAAAATAATAATAATACTGACATAGTAATAATAATAATAATAATAATAATAATAATAATAAAAAAATACAGATAAAATCATACAATAATAAAAATACAGATATCATCTTGTAACGGGATTTGAACCGTTACAATTCGCCTCCCTCATAAATAAATCGAAGAACAAAGAATCGATTGATTTATGAACAAAATTATATATATAACACTGACACAGATAAACACTTTAAATGAGTATACAACAATAATTTTCTTTTTCAGCATCCATACATTTTATAATACATCACATATATGAGAATTCTTCTCGCACATTGCCATCGTAGATAACTGTTCAGTGTCCCATTCTCATACAATTCACAAGAACATAGCCCTTAATTTAACACACACAAATAATTTCAATCAATATACAACATTCTTCTCCTTTTTTTTAACATATCAAAATATTTTGTGAAAATTCACTTATATGAGAACTTTTCTTGCATATTGTTATCGCAGATAACTGTCCAATGTCTTGTTCTCCGTTTTTCTTGTCACACAGTACATGACAATGTAGCACTTATTCTTCCAATACACCAATACGACACTTGGTTCACACGCAAATCGTAGATGTTAGTTTTATTTTGCCAGTTTCTCACAAAATATAATCATCTTACTCTTATTTCAACAAATCTCACGTGAAATACTTCTTTAAGTTCTTAATGTTGTAAGTACCGACAATCTTCCCTTCCTGATCTTTTAAGGAATATGCACACTTCCCGATACGGCTCACAATAGTGAAATACCCCTGATACAAAAAGTAACTTCGAGATATTTCCCGCCTCTGCAGATGATGAAAATGGAATTCTGAGTAGCACTCTGTCACTCAAACGAATCAATTTTGCCCTTATAAACTTACATATCTCAATAAATCACATCCTTCTTGGCAACAACAATTAAAGAATCAATACTATGGCTACAAGATGGTTCAATTATTCCGTAATCCAGCATAATGTTTATTTGTTCTTAGACTTCACTAGCATTTTTAAGTTGAATGGGGTACTTACCTCCCACAAACGATGAATGGTCATATATTACAAATTTATTTTCATATACGTGTTCTTCCTCACTTACCACTAAATACCTCTCGATGCTTACCTAACATCGAACATATTACTCCTGTAATTCACTCAAATTACCTCACGTCACTGCCTCATACCGACTATCCCTCGGATACTGGTCGTACAGGCACGTAACACACCCAACAAAACATTTCCTCTCACTAGGAACAACTTCACTTACCTCCCATATATTTCAAAGAACACACTCACCAACACACTTACCTCAGACCATCATAATTAACACGTACTTCTTTGCTAGATTACTCCCAGAACAAACACACACTACCTAAATTAAAGTCTATTCTACTTCCATGATTTGCAACCAAGTCAGCTCCTAAAACAACTGAATACACAAGTTCTGGTACAACAAGGCATGTCTGAGACTTACAATTATCTTCAATTATGATAGGTACCGCTATCACCTTATTTACTCACTTTGACTTACCCAACGGCTTTTATAATATCTAATAGAACCTTCCCTTACCTTCTTCATCTCACAATTTCCATCATCGGAGTTCCTTTTTTTTTTTTTTGCTATTTGCTTTACGTCGCACCGACACAGATAGGTCTTATGGCGACGATGGGATAGGAAAGACCTAGGAGTTGGAAGGAAGCGGCCGTGGCCTTAAATAAGGTACAGCCCCAGCATTTGCCTGGTGTGAAAATGGGAAACCACGGAAAACCATCTTCAGGGCTGCCGACAGTGGGGCTCGAACCCACGATCTCCCGTATGCAAGCTCACAGCCGCGCGCCTCTACGCGCACGGCCAACTCGCCCGGTCATCGGAGTTACTACCTCACTACTTACATCACATTCTCGGCATTACAAGTACTTACATCACTATAACAGAACACTTCTTACGTCTAACTTACTACTACTATTAATTACTGCATGATCTACGATCACGTCACTACTTAAATATTTCACTTAACATTACTTAGGTCACAATCACACTGTACTCTTAAATCTACTTTCACTAGACAACTACTTATACTACATCCCTGTTCAACTTCTACCTTCAGCCTGTCCACTTAACTTACCCGATTCCCTGTGAATCTGAAATACTCTGGCTTGATAACGACACCTTGATAACATTCATATTGAGACTATCATAGTCTCTCTGATAACTCAAACCCGTACGCCTCCCATCTTCCGATTCTCTCTGATTACTCCCCTGACCTTCTCTCTCATAACTCAGATACATACGCCTCCCATCTTCCGATTCTCTCAAAATTTCTTCTTCCGCTCCTCTCTCATCCTTCTCTTCCTCTATTCTCACGTCTTCCTTCAATTCTTCCTCTCTTTCTCTTACCTGCTGTGATAGCGTTTTCTGTTCGCTTCGTAGTTCAGTGACCTCCACAAGTTTGCTTTCAATCTGCTCGATTCTACTAACCTGTTGCCCCGTATTTTCCCCAACTGCATTGTAACTCTTGTCCAATCTTTTCTCGACTACGTCATGAATTTCTTCCCGATTACTCGAAATTTTATTACTTAACAGTACGATCTTGTTTGTACATGTTCCTTTGACATGCTCAATTTGAGTATGAAGCTCGCTCCGACTCGACTCCATTTCTTCCCTAAGGTCAACACACTTTTCATTTGACTTACTTTCTAACTTAGATGTTTGATTATTTATCTCTAATATCTTAGTATCTATATTACTAATGATCGTATTACAATTTTCTTTATTACTGCCAATTAATTCTTCCATCTGCCTATTCCTATTTTCGATACTACTAATAATCATTTCTTTCATCTCTTTATTATTATTTTCATTCCTACTAATTAATTCTTCCATCTGTTTACTCCTATCTTCACAATAAGTATCAATCATTTCCTTCAACTTGTTCATTTCGGCCTTCAGCAGATTAAACTGTTGTAAATTCATTGCCCCTGAGAATGTCTTTTGAGTTTCAGCGTGCTTCTCAATTTCTGTACTTTCCTGAATTATCTCAGAAGGTTCCATCCTATTCACCTGCTCCCTACTCTGAATTTCACCTTGGATGTCCGCAGAAGCAATGACCTCGTCCTCACATGACTTGTCATTGTGTTCCTTGTCCATCTTTGGTTCACTAGTGATAGTACGCGATCTCAAATTAATTTCCCTCTTCAAATCCCTTGACATATCCCCAAATTACAAATATATATCACAAAATTATACTCTTGACATTTACCGGTAATAATTTCCGTTGGCTTAAATGCGCACACTCTTCCCAAAATGAACCTATGATATGCTGTCATTCAGAACAAATTCTGAATTTATTCGAGTCCCACGTTGCGTCGACACATTGTAAACATATTTATTACTAAAAACTAACAGGGTGTGGGGTAATAAGCTTACTTTTGACAACATACCATATAAGTTCTGGGAAAAGGAGATTGGCGTTCGGTTTCCCCATTAATTTTGAGGTTAAGATATTTTACTGTAAATGAAATAAAACTATGAATTCGTTTGATAGGACAATATATATTCTTTAAATAATATATCAAAAATAGTGAGTCTTGTTGCGATAAAACAGATGAGAATATGAAATTATGACATTGCAACAGAAAGAAACTAGGCATGAATTTGAATTCTTCTTGACCGGACATTTAACAATTTATACGAAATATTTCCCTCACTGATTCACTTGACTGTACCTTCAACACTTTTAGTGTAATTACGACGTAATCCATTGCTCTGGTGTTTACTGTAGATGTGTCACGCCTAACGTGGTGATACATCCTTGCGACTGCTTCTTCTCCATATCATCTGACTTCTTTGTAAGTCAATATGGTATGACCTCTTGGCAGGTCCAGGGTTGCCCTCTCTGACTCCTTGGTAAGTCTTGCGTCCGCGTCTTCCACTAAGTGACGGACCAACCATTTGGTCTCACTCTCTCAATGACCAATAATGGCTCACTGAGTCTTCACCATCTCTCGTTCACACTGGTTGGCTGACCACTTAAGGCCTCTTGATCTAGTAGACTACTTCACTGTACTGCATCCGTATAAGTAATGACTGACGCTACAATATGGAGCTACCTTATATAGAAGTTGGTTGACACAGCTACGTAATCTCCAGAAATAACAATGACATACTCCCACCTACGCGACAGATATTACACACAGTGGTGAAATAGCCCCGCGGCGACGAGTCCGTGCGCTCATATCTAACTAAATACGATGACGTAGCCATGGAGTGGCGATGACTTGGCAGAATCGCCAGCAATATTGCACAATGCACCAACGTCATACCCAATCTCTGATATATACAACAATTCTCACTGTACAGGTATTGAGTGTTATACTACACATACGTATATATGCATACATCTAAGTGCAATCTTGCAAGCAACAGGCAATTGCAAAATTGAATAAAACGGATAATTACAATAATAGTAACAATATCACAGATAAAATAATAATAATACTGACATAGTAATAATAATAATAATAATAATAATAATAATAAAAAAATACAGATAAAATCATACAATAATAAAAATACAGATATCATCTTGTAACGGGATTTGAACCGTTACACTTGTACCTGGGCGACTGCTCTAAATGCAGATCACTGATGTTTGTGTGTACAGATATTTTTTCATCTAATCCTATATACTTATTTAATCTAGTTGTCTCTGTGGAGGAAAGGCTTTGTAACATCAAAATTTGATGCGAAGAGGTGGCTGCCAGAAGAAACCTGAATCCGAAAGCTAGATGACGTGTAGGAAAGCACTTCATAGAATGAAGACCAGATGAGAACAGCAAGCACTGAATGTTGTTGCTGCTGTCTTATCAGTACAAACCACACAGATTCAATAGGAACGGTGACTCTAATATGCCGTGAATCGGATCATTGTATCGATTCAGTAACGAGAAAGGAATCAAATGAATCGATTCAGCAAAAATGAATCGAATATCCCATCACTACTAAGTAGGCCATAAATTAAGTTTACCAAAAATGGACGAACCAATAAATAAGCGTGGAAATCCTCTCGTCTGTTACACTTAGCGTCACAGACTAGGGGTAGCGAGCCTGATTCTTACATGGTGGCCCTGAGTTCGATTCCCGGCCGGGTAAGATATTTTTACCTGGATGAGAGGGCTAGGTTGAGGGCCACGCAGCCTACGTGTCAACGTGTAATCTGCAGGCCTTCGGGTTGAACACTGGTCGCTTTGTAGGCCAGTGTTTTAGCGCCATGGAGTGTTTATGAAGTAAGCTTGATTGGTTATGTGGCTCAATTTTACTTCTCAGCATATCCATAAACTCTTTTCTACAAAGTAACTGGGAAATACTCGCGGTTCTGGCAACCCAATATTTAGTTGCAGTACTAGTTCTAGGTGCAAGAACTGGATTACTTCTACTCCATTTTTAATATCAATTTCACATATTTTAATGACTCTCTTGAATGCTTTGTAGAAACATTCCATGTGTTCATTCAATTTAAAGAACGTCACCTTCTATTACATCGTTCATAGCAACATACCCTGCAGGTTCCTTTGAGAACGTTAGTTAATTTACTCATAATTTTATGAGAATGTCACTAGGAGTGAAATGACACAAATAATTAAATCTTTCTGTTGCCCCTCAACACCAATTTACTCGTGAAAACCAGCAGCAGTAAGTGCCTCCCGAAATCCAACACTGCGAGCATTATCTTGCTGCCAGAAAAAGCATCATGTTGCAGAAAATAGTTTTGCATAGCCTATAAATAAGTAGTATTTCTAGATAAATTCACTGTTGTAACAATTATCTTAAATAAATCCAGTTTATTTATTCTACCAATTTAAATATCATATACCAACACCCGATATAGTCTGTTCTTGTCCCAGACTTTTCCGTGCTTTTGTATCGTCCCAACAAACACAGTTATGCCTCCTCAGTCCACCATTTACCATAAGTCATTTTCATCTGTCTATAAAATAATAATCCGTTAATCTGCACCCGTTCCATTTATTATTGGTTATCATTCACAGTATTCCAAGAAAGGGAGGAAGCTTGTGGTTTTATGCAACGGCTGATGTCGTGAGTATAGCCACGGACGCAAAATTCTATTCACCTGTCAGATACACATCTTCAGGCCGATACCATTATTTTCAGAAAATTTGTCGTGCGTCTTACTCATTCATCTCCACAGAACCTTTAGGCTTTATTGACACCCTCGTCCTTTAGTCACGTGGACTTTCAATTACAGACTACGTCAACTTTGACCAAAATCATTCGTATATTCTTGCACAAAACCTCATACATTAATTTGGTGAATCGGTTTATGACCGACCCTTCAAAAGTATAGATAATCTATAGTTAAAGCACAGTTTTAATAAAGTGACATTAGAATGGATATGAAAGTCGTTTATAGTATCTCATCTTCGTAGCTGAGCCATTAGTTTGCTACAACTTTCGAAGATCGGATCATTGACAATTGCAATTTTGAAAGTAGTTTTATCTCAAACTTATAGGCCATTTCAGGATTATGAAATCCATCCTAATCCTAAGGCCTAATAATTAATGTTCAACTTCGTTAGTAACAACATGGCAATAAGTAATTAACAGCTCTCAGGCATAGGTCAGGACCAAAATGTAAGACTTTGGAACTATGCAATGCACCAGTTGCGGGTCCGAGTAAAGCAATAGCTGTGGATGTTGTGTTATCTTTTAAGTTCCTTTTAATATGTACTGTATCGTCATTGCTTAAAAGAGATGCTAGACATCCTCGTGAATAATACGATTGAAGAAAAGGTAAGTTTCAGTAAGATTTAAGTACATGTGGGAAATGTATCTCTTGGGATATACACTGACTGACAGAGCAAATGCAACACCAAGAAGGAGTGGTCCGAACTTTATGCCAATTGCAGGGTAGACTGACGTCACTGAGGTATGCTCATGATGTGAAATGCGCCGCTGTGCTGCGCACGTAGCGAACGATAAATGGGACACGGCGTTGGCGAATGGCCCACTTCGTACCGTGATTTCTCAGCCGACAGTCATTGTAGAACGTGTTGTCGTGTGCCACAGGACACGTGTATAGCTAAGAATGCCAGGCCGCCGTCAACGGAGGCATTTCCAGCAGACAGACGACTTTACGAGGGGTATGGTGATCGGGCTGAGAAGGGCAGGTTGGTCGCTTCGTCAAATCGCAGCCGATACCCATAGGGATGTGTCCACGGTGCAGCGCCTGTGGCGAAGATGGTTGGCGCAGGGACATGTGGCACGTGCGAGGGGTCCAGGCGCAGCCCGAGTGACGTCAGCACGCGAGGATCGGCGCATCCGCCGCCAAGCGGTGGCAGCCCCGCACGCCACGTCAACCGCCATTCTTCAGCATGTGCAAGACACCCTGGCTGTTCCAATATCGACCAGAACAATTTCCCGTCGATTGGTTGAAGGAGGCCTGCACTCCCGGCGTCCGCTCAGAAGACTACCATTGACTCCACAGCATAGACGTGCACGCGTGGCATGGTGCCGGGCTAGAGCGACTTGGATGAGGGAATGGCGGAACGTCGTGTTCTCCGATGAGTCACGCTTCTGTTCTGTCAGTGATAGTCACCGCAGACAAGTGTGGCGTCGGCGTGGAGAAAGGTCAAATCCGGCAGTAACTGTGGAGCGCCCTACCGCTAGACAACGCGGCATCATGGTTTGGGAGCTATTGCGTATGATTCCACGTCACCTCTAGTGCGTATTCAAGGCACGTTAAATGCCCACCGCTACGTGCAGCATGTGCTGTGGCCGGTGGCACTCCCGTACCTTCAGGGGCTGCCCAATGCTCTGTTTCAGCAGGATAATGCCCGCCCACACACTGCTCGCATCTCCCAACAGGCTCTACGAGGTGTACAGATGCTTCCGTGGCCAGCGTACTCTCCGGATCTCTCACCAATCGAACACGTGTGGGATCTCATTGGACGCCGTTTGCAAACTCTGCCCCAGCCTCGTACGGACGACCAACTGTGGCAAATGGTTGACAGAGAATAGAGAACCATCCCTCACGACACCATCCGCACTCTTATTGACTCTGTACCTCGACGTGTTTCTGCGTGCATCGCCGCTCGCGGTGGTCCTACATCCTACTGCGTCGATGCCGTGCGCAGTGTGTAACCTGCATATCGGTTTGAAATAAACATCAATTATTCGTCCGTGCCGTCTCTGTTTTTTCCCCAACTTTCATTCCTTTCGAACCACTCCTTCTTGGTGCTGCATTTGCTCTGTCAGTCAGTGTAATTATCCTAAATATAAATAATGATTAACACACTTTTTAAACAAAACCATTTTAGCAAAGTAGTCTATTAATATATCGATCTTTATTTTGCGACACAAAATTACATCTCTGCTTCTTTCTTAAACACATGTTTACCAGTTTCTTTCTTCCGTTTCGTCAGCCACTACCGTTATTCATTGAGTGATCAAAACATTTGTCCTTAATTAGACTTCTTCAATGACTGGTGAAAATATGGTTGTTGCCATGGTTGTTTTCAAACATCACCACAATGACCAATATATTTTAGATCCACATAGGATTGGAATTTGGGAGGCTTTGCGATCTTGCTATTTTTCTGCCTTTCCTTTCTTTATCTTATACTTGGTTTTCGAGTGGACAGAGTTCCTCGTCCTTCTCAGCAATGAGAATGGTGCCCCAAGATGTGTGTAGGGCCTACCTCTTAAATTGAATCACGAAAATATTCCCTACAATATGGCCAATCTTTTTTTAGATAAGTTATAAAAGGAGTCAAGATTGAAGATAACGACGTTGGAGATCTGCATGTGTATGTCAAACTGATCATTTTCACTTTAAATGCTATCATTGTACCAAGATGCAAATGTTGAAGAAGTTGAACTAATTCAGAGAAATTAACTTTAATATTTATTATTGTGATAGATGATGAAGTGAAATGGCGTATGGCTTTTAGTGCCGGGAGTGTCCGAAGATATGTTCGGCTCGCCAGGTGCAGGTCTTTGATTTGACACCCGTAGACGACCTGCGCTTCGTGATGAGGATGAAATGATGATGAAGACGACACATATACCCAGTCCCCGTGCCAGTGAAATTAACCAATGATGGTTAAAATTCCCGACCCTGCCGGGAATCGAACCCTGGACCCCTGTGACCAAAGGCCAGAATGCTAATCATTTAGCCATTGAGACGGACATTGATATCAGGGCAGGAAAGCTTCTTATGGAGGGACAAGAATGAACACAATACTATTTGTGACAATATTTTGATTTGGGGAGAGAGGCTTGATTCAGTAAATGAAAAAAAAAAAAATGATAAAAGTGATTGAACGTCCGTGTGGAAAAGAACAGTACAATGTTGATGAAAGCAGGAGGGGATAACGGAATGGATTGTTATAAATCGGAGATAAAAATATTGAAGTTATGGAGAACATTGAGTAGGCCTACCTAGGAAGTGAATTAAAAGATGAGAAGTGAATATGGAAATGAACAGGAGGATACAACTTGGGAGATATAGTATACTATTGAAGACTAAGGAAATAATACAAAATCTACATTACAAATTGTTATGACATACGCAGCCGTGACCAAGCCAGTGATAAAGAAGGAGGAGGAGAATAAAAACAGCTGAAATAAAATTTCTGAGAAGTAGCTTACATTATGAAAGACAAGGAAACACATAGTGAGAAAAGAACAGACATCTAGGAAGAATGCTTCAAAAGTTGAGTGATTAAATAGAGACGGACATTCAAACGAACGAGTCCAAAATCAAATCATACAATTACAAATTGAAGGAAAGAGAATACTTTGTAGTAGCGGTTTAACATAGCACGAAATCTGGTAGGTTATCGGCGATGATAGGATAAGAAAAGGCTAGGATTTGGAAGGAGGTGACCTTATTTAAGTTAAAAAATATATGTATTAGCCCAATGTGATCGTAGGAAACGGTGATAGTGGTGATTATTGTTTTAAGAGAAAATACAACTGGGAAACTATCCTTTATTAACACTAATCAGAGGGAAAACATTGAAGGAGTCCAACACTTTGAAGTATGAACGCATCGGCCATCGCAAGGGCCACAAAGGGCATGTAAATTAACACTCCTTATGCCTTGAGACATATTACCGTCGAGGTCGGAAAATAAGAAGAGTTGACCAAGGGAAGTTGGATAGAATACGTGAAAGTGAGGAGCCTGGCACAAGTGAGTGGAAGCAATGCAGGACGTAGCTATGGACCTCGTGGTCACCAACCAACGTTCCAAAGTTGTGAGTCCCTAGGGTCCCTTTAGTCACCTCTTAAAACAGGCAGGGGCACCGTGTGTGCTATTCTACCGCCTCCCCTCACGGTGGCGGGGGGGGGGGGGAGTGTGTGGAGATCTTACGAAACCACGAAAAGCCATCTTCAGTGCTACTGATGATGGAGTTCTCGAATTCACGCTTACAGCAACACGCGTTGCGAACTCGCTTGGTAACGGAAAGGGAAGCCGGGGAACACTCAGATAGCTCATATTGAAACAGTATAAGATAATGAGACCTGAACTGGAACACGACTGATAATAATAATTTCGTGTGGCTATTTCTAGCCGAGTGCAGCCCTTGTAAGGCAGATCCTCCGATGCGGGTGGGCGGCATCTGCCATGTGTAGGTAACTGTGTGCTATTGTGGTGAAGGATAGTGTTATGTGTGGTGTGTGAGTTGCAGGAATGTTGGGGACAGCACAAACATCCAGCCCCCGGGCCATTGGAATTAACCAATGAAGGTTAAAATTCCCGATCAGGTCGGGAATCGAGCCCGGGACCCTCTGAACCGAAGGCCAGTACGCTTAACATTCAGCCAACGAACCACTGATGATGATATTGGTGGGAAAAAATAGAGTACAAGACGGAGAAGGACCTCATATATCCCAATCCAAATGAATCTGGATAAGAAGAGATTGTGTTTCGGATTGGATAAATATTTATTTATAGACGTGTGATCGTATAATTATAGGTTAGTTTAGCATATCCTCGCTCGGTTAACTAGAGGTTAGATCATCATCGTTAGCTTATGAACTGTGGACTGAGGTCAATTTTCCTGCGAGCCAGAGTGTACAAATTGTGATTGGCCAAGGCCGATGTCAGGGCCTGGCGTGACGTGTACACAATGCTTACTGGAATTAGCGGGAAATTGGCGAGGGACACTTTGCATTCCCCATCCCTTCTCACTTGTACCACCAAACTCCAAATTTCACGCACATTAACCCAATAGCGAGAGAGCGGGCGACCCAGACAGCTTACATCCCCCGCCCGACTCAAGAAGACGAGCGAACACCAGTGTGGGAACTGCACCCTTGAAATACTGTATTGTGAAGCGTGCGAGGAGAAAATCCTATATACGAGAATATACCTATATAGACTACGACACGAGACTGAATTTTCGGTAAATGGATAACTGTTGACTTACAATATGGGAAATATACGTGCGTGCCTGAACTGGTTATGGTATAACCTAGTAGTATCCTAAGATAGTTGGCATCTGATTAGGGCAGTTAGTTTCCTGCGATGTTTCCAGATAAGGTCGATAATAGTTCAGACGTTCACTCATTGGCGAGTTTAACGATTTTCTTCTGAGTGTATGTACGCGGGTTTTTATATAGCTGTAGAGAACCATTCTAGAAACACAAGCACTTTCTCAATGCTGGCACATCAAATATACCGAAGTTTCATGTTCTTCTGTGATGTTCGCATAGTGAACCTAAAATATCGTAATTGGTAGAATATGAAGGTGTTGAAAGAATTGTGACCTATTTAGGGATTCGAACCCGAATGATCCGTTCTTGGAACTTAATTTTTGCCCCCCAGACTACATGTTTACATCGAAGAACTGACTGTGATTCTTCAGTGTATGTACTGTTTGGGTGCAGCCGTCCAGAGAATGAAAGATTCGGGTTTCTGTTTCGAGTTTGGTAACAATTTTGTTCTGCTCTAGATAACGGCTGATATAAGACTTCTTCTTCTTCTTCTTCTTCTTCTTCTTCTTCTTCGTGTGTCATATCCGGTCCCATCGGGACGTCGGCGGTCACTGGCGTAAGATATTCTTTCTTGTGGTAGATGGAAAAGCCGCTGGGTGCTGATCATTCTCGTCCGTTCTTTGATGCCGTCTAGCTAGATTCTTCTCTTGCGACAGCCACCACTTGCCCCCAGTTTTTCCGCTGTAATATTAACTATAGAAGATGGTACTTGCTCCCTCTCATAGTGCGCCCAAAGTGCTTTATAATGCGTTGTTTTATCAAAGACAAAGTTCACGGCCTGCTTTTGCTCGTTTCTCAACCTTTATTATTATTATTATTATTATTATTATTATTATTATTATTATTATTATTATTATTATTATTATTATTATTATTATTATTATTATTATTATTATGTCCGACTCGTTGGCTGAACGGTCAGCGTACTGGCCTTCGGTTCATAGGGTCCCGGGTTCGATTCCTTAACCTTAATTGATTAATTCCAATGGCACGGTGGCTGGGTGTATGTGTTGTCTTCATCATCATTTCATCCTCATCACGACGCGCAGGTCGCCTACGGGTGTCAAATAGAAAGACCTGCACCTGGCGAGCCGAACCCGTCCTGGGATATCCCGGCACTAAAAGCCATACATTTCATTTTTCATTAATATCATTATTATTATTATTATTATTATTATTATTATTATTATTATTATTAACGGATACATCGTAATTGGGAAATATCCCGGTGGCAATGAGCACTTACAGTAGTGTGATAATAAGGCAAAGTTAATTACACAACAACAACAACAACAACAACAACAAAAACAACAACAAGGCAACTACAACAAGAGTAGGCTACAACAAGCAATTCCGTGGAAAGAAAATATTAATAGAAATACCATTACTAGTTTAACATTCTAAATCCAGCCTCATCATACACAAATTCACACACAACTTACGTACGAATTTCCAGTGGGTTTTTTTTCTGCTATTTGTTTTACGTCGCATCGACACAGGTAGGTATTATGGCGACGATGGGACAGGAAAGGCTTAGGAATGGGAAGGAAGCGGCCGTGGCCTTAGTGAAAGTACAGCCTCAGCATTTGCCTGGTGTGAAAATGAGATACTACGGAAAACCATCTTCAGGACTGCCGACAGTAGGGTTCGAACCCACTATCTCCCGGATGCGATCTCACAGCCGAGCGCTCCTAATCGCACGGCCAACTCGCCCGGTTTTCCAGTGTTAACACTACAGCTTACAATACTATAGGTTGAGCTTGCTGCTAGCTTAACATTACAACTCCGTCATATACAAATTCACGCATACCTTAAGTATTTAGAAAAAAATACACTACAGTAGATTGAGCGGCCCAATTACTATTATCTTAACATTGTAGATACAGCACTTTCATATAAAAATTCACACATACCTTATATAATTCAGATGCCTTAATACTACAATTTACAGTGCACTGAAATATGACACCATCGCATAGCAATTTACACACAATTTACAGAATGCTGAAGTCTGTTCTTGAAGCATCTTACATTTTTGGGAAAAGGCTGTAAGACAGCTGCACGTAACGTATTCCAGTCATCAGTTCCCGTACTTACGAACGAATATTTACTATAGTTAGTTTTCTGCGATCTACATTTTACTGTATGCAGATATCTGTGCTGCTTATGTAACAGGGCTTTTCTAGTCGAATGTTCAACTCTCCCCGAGCTGGCTTATTCGTGTAAACGTGTTTGTTTCCTTCTAGTCCCCAATGTCTCCCACCCGAGTTTTTCTATTATACTTGTCACACTACTTCTAAGATTGAAATCATTAAGCATGCATCTTGCAGCCTTTCGCTGTACCATCTCAAGTTCCTTAATGAGTCCTGTTTGGTAGATCCCACATGGCTGCTCCATATTCCAGCACTGGCCTAATGAGTGATAGGCTATATAGCAGTGCGCCTTCGCCTGGGAACTGCTGCCATTTAGTGCCCTCATCACGAAGTGTAAGGACTTGCGCGCTTTTATAATTACACTTCCTACGTGAGTATCCCATTTTAGATCTCTATATTCCTAGGTACTTGCATGAGTCACTCTCAACCAGAGCGTCCGATCCAAGACAATAGTGAAAATCCCCTTGCCTATGTTCCTTTCCCATTCTTATGAGACTGCACTTTCGATAATTTATGTTTGTAATAACCTATTACCGCTAGGATAGTCGTCCGCAAACAATCTGCATTCACTTCGAATTTTGTTCGGCGGATCGTTGATACATGCCGTAAATAGCAGTGGCCCTATAAAAATACCCTGTACTACTTACGACGTTATAGAAACTTCGTCGGAGTATTTACTTCTCACCTTTACCCTCTGCGTGCGGTCTGTCAAAAATTCCCGGATCCACAGAACAACCCTTTTATTAATGATTTTTTCACCAATTTTCTGACCAGAATACCGTGTGGTACTACATCAAATGGTTTAGCAAAATCAATTACAATAGTATCAACTTGCACACCTTTGTCTAATGACTCGCTAATATCTTGAAAGAGCGACAACATCTGGCTCTTGCAGGAGAAATCTTTTCTAAAGCCGTATTGACGGCCATTAATCCAGGCACTTTTCTCCCATTGTTCTCTTAGATATTCTAAAATTAGATGTTCCATTTGTTTGCATACAATGGGCGTAAGGTTAATGGGTCTATAGTTGTCCATTAGTAGCCTGTTGCCTCCTTTAAAATTCGGGACTACAGTTGCTTTCTTCCATTCATCTGGAATTTGCGTATTGTTGAGAGAGACAGTAAATTGTATTTCCAAATAGCGTAGAATAGCTTTATCTCCCAGTTTTAGAACCTCCCCAGCCATATTATCACACCCTGTCGACTTATTTTCCCTTAACAGTAAGTTCTTAATTCTTTCCTGAATTTTTCTACAGCTAATTTGGAAGAGTGTTATCGAAAAACACCCGCCTTAGTCCTAATTTGATTTGCATAAGGTGCTTGCCATAGTTTAGAATAGGTGTTCCATTAGCAGCATATAGAAGGCGCTTGCTATTTCGTTTCCTGTTGTAACGTATAGGTTGTTACAGACCATTCTAACTATTGTATCATATGTAATTAATTTGAATTATTTTGAATTTCTGTATATTCTCGCTATTTGATATAATTTATACTTACTAAGTATATATTTATAGGGTTATTCTCTCATAAAGGTTTCTCACATTCATTCCATTATGCTGTATTATGGTAGTTGATAACAAGAACTGAACAATCAATCAATCAATCAATCAATCAATCAATCAATCAATCAATCAATCAATCAATCAATCAATCAATCAATCAATCAATCAATCCTGATCTGCATTAATATTTCTTAAGGGTAGCATCTTGCGTCACGTAGTCTATGTTTGACTTGAAACTATTTCCCCTAAACTGTTATTGCATCAGGCTGAAGGGCACAAGCACGAACAAGGAAACATTATACGAAATCTGGAGCTCAACGACAATTCCTGAATTCGAGCTTGTTTATTTGAAAGGGTCACCGCCCATCTATTTTAGTTAGCGTCATGATGCACCTAGTGGTAGGAGATTCCACCATATAAGAAAGCGGCTTTCTGAGACTTCTCCATGAAGGTATGAAGATTGAAAAATGGGTGACAGAACTACGGTTTTAGTGGAACATGTGACAGACGACTAAGGGGAAGTGATTTGCACTAATATTTACGAATTACGCCTTCTAGGAAGCCTCAATCCTGAATTATCACTTGTCACTTCTTGACTTCGCACTTCGCAACTACATTCACTTGATCCTGATTAAGTTTCTGCGACTGCTCGCAGTCATAATTCTAGTCCAGAATGGACCGACTTTTAGGTCAAGACTTATAAAGTCTTGTCACAAGTATAGTTAGACTTGGACATATTTTCATTTGATATTCTTAACTTGGAAGAATTCTTATTTACGATTCTCTCCGTAAAACTGGATCCGTGGTGGTTTATATTTTATTAGGGCTGATATTCGAGCTATGAATATTGGTATAACAGGGAGTGATAAGGTTAACTAAGACATCATTCAATTAGTGATTGATGCACTCATGAGGTAGGACTGATATCCTGTTGGCGAGATGAACTACTCTACTGTAGAGGTCCACGAGGAATCCAGATCCACGGAAGGAGCCCAGATCAGAGAATCTACAATTGGCGAGCCTTTGAGTAAATCACCGTGTGATCTATTTCATTTAAAATGGTTAAATATAAATGTTTCATTTATGTAAAATTTTAGTTTTGGGTACAACTTCGTCATTTCATTTTTAAGTTCAACAAACCGGTATTGCTTTTAAATTTAAATCAGATCACACTAATTCTTCTGCTCTGGACTGGCGCCCATTCACCATAGAAAGACGAGTTCATGCTAAATCAGAATGGGAAACCACGAATATTGCCTACATAACACTTATTTTAATTGTCAAATTTAGCGTCCAAATGCGCGTCACACTGTCATGTACAGTTGGAGAAGAAACGGATACATCCTCTCCTGTATGAACTAAAAACCACGTTGCAGATGACCGGTCAGTTACGAATTGATGGTGATAATTGATTTTTTCAAAAATCCCTATGTACCGCCTCTTGTGAGAGACCTATGTGTTTTACGAATCAGTAGGGAATCTAGCGATCTATGAGAAATATGAAAGACATTTCTTTGCCTTCTCTCCAAAAGTACACCTAAAACGATACCATCATAAAGCACCACCCGGTCGATACTGACGATAATGTGACTGAGATCTCGTTCGAGAACGGGTTCTATTTTGCTTTGCAAGTACACTGTTTATAGACATTGTGAGTTGTTCCAGCTGAGACTCTAGGCGAGAAATTCGATCCTTCTGTGATGTAGAAACGTCAGCGGTGACTTGACGGGATTGAATTGCCGATAGAGATTGCATGGGATTTGAAAATTTCAAAATTCCTATCAGCTAATGAATCACTACATGGTAGTGATCGATCGTAAATTAATTGAAAGTCGTTGTACAAATTGTATATTAAATGTCGTCTTTAACCTATGTTCCAGCAAAAGCGCGCATATCTCTTAACAGCTGGCTTGGTTTTTGTCACCCAGTTTTAGCACTGCCAAGAGTTTTGTCCCTTTCCAATCTTCTTATTTCTTCAAGTTCTGCTATTACTTGTGTCATGAGATCAGAAAATAATGTGTTTGAAAGAGTTCTGATTAACAAGTCACTTATAATGTCGGCAATATTGGGTTCAGGTGAACCGACAACGTTGTTGAATGTCATTAACTTTGTTGTAATGCCAGCAGTAGTGAACTGGGCCTCAATTTGTACTAGTCGTATTTTTACATGTTTGCGCCAAATGGATGGTATTTTTATTGACACTCGCCAAACTTCGAGATCATTAGACGATGTAGGCATACCTGGTGGTAGTCCTTGTTCTGTATCCGAGATGATGTGATATTGGCCTATTTATAAACACACCACTACATAATTTATCACTATCGGTAGTCCGACAGTTACGCCGGGGTCATCAATGTTAAGAAGGTGATGTTGCGCACTGTAAGAGGTAATGAACAGTTGCTTTTGATTTTTACTAGGCTTGTATTTTATCTAATGTGACACTGGAGATCCATTGATACTATGTAAAAAACATAAGGCAAGATGCTATGACAGTAAAGTTTTCTAAGCCATCAAAGAAAAGTGAAGATCGAATAACCTTAATGGTGTAATCATTGTCTGTCTGTACTTCGTCCCGACCATGACGTCCAGAAAGTGGAGCCGCAACTCACCTCAGTACCTGATATAGTTCTCTACACGGAGGTATGAGTTTGAAATGTGATATTCAAAGCAAACTTTAGCTTGCTGTCTAGTATATGTAATAACAGAGCATTTGGTTGTGTTGAAATGCAAATGATTTACTCTACTCCATTCTAAAACTCTATCAAGGTCTTCCTGTAACTTTCTACAATCCTGTACTGATTGTATGATTTGGAAATATTTACACCATCGACGAAAAGTAGAACATGAGATTGAGTTATTCACAATGGGAGGTCATTGATCAGCAACAAAAATAACAAACGGCTGAGGTTCGAACCTTGGGGAACACCAGATCGAGTGCAGTAAGTGGAAGTGTTATATCCCATGTAGGAAATATACTAAGGAGATTATGAATATGTTATATACGAACAATTTCAACGTACTTTTAGAAAATCCACAATAGGCTAATTTTCGTACAGTAGATCCTCTGGGCATAAAAGCATACTGAGAGCTGTTTGTGGAAAACTGAACTTGCTGAAAGGTGTGCCGATATATTACTTGCTGATATACCTTCGAAAAAGAACTGATGATTGCAACAGGCCTATAATTACCTGGAACATTTTCCGGGATAGAAGCAGGTTACCCTGTTTCGGCTATGCGAAAACTTAAGAGGCAGAATGATTTCAGTACCTTGTTGTTCATCAAACCCATGGCCAAAACTTTACCTTTCCCGAAATTTAGTAGTGGTTTATTTTTCACATCCTAAGGCTTTGTTTCTAAAAGAGTTTTGCAGGTTTTATGCACTCGTTCGACAACATTTTATAACAGGACACACTTTGGTTTCTGTTCACCTTCATCACCGCACCAAGTAAATCCTAATTCTAAATACGAACTACCTTATTTCCTACTGTATTTTTGTTTTAACTTCTTGCTTCAACTTTTATAGCAGAGTCACATCTCGCCGTAACAATACTCGTTTCACGATTAGAATCTGCATCGCTTGCATTATGTGCTTTTCCTCCCAAAGTCCCTGTTCTAAGCGCTTTTCCATTATTAAAGCTGGACTTTACTCACAACATACAACGTCTAACTATAATTTAACACTTCTGAAGATCTACTGAGCTTGGATTGATAGATTAAATCTAGTAAACAATAAACAGCAACCAGTTAGTTGAATTGTGGATAACACATGTTTACTTCATACAGCAAGGGAAAACAGAATAAATAAAATCCTGGTTTACTTCCTCGCCCATTTGTTAATCATTTGTCATCGGCACGTACAGGTTATTATCAATGCACCCATATGCTCATTTCCAGGAAATACAGTACCAATTGCTTTGTCTGGTCACTGAAATATTTCGAAATTTAAGAATCTATGGAATGCCAGTCATATTCTAAAGTGAAGATACGAACAGTATACTGGACAATTTAGAAAGGTTTTCGAGAAGAGCACTAGCCTCCTTCCCTTGAATGTCATTTAACTTAAGAGACAATAGGTCAGTAACCCTATTGTAAAAATGGAACAATCTAGCTTGTACACGTTTAAGTTGATTAGGTGATGGATCACCCCTTCAAAAAACTAACTACATATGCTAGCTCAGTAGCATTATCAGTAATCGTGGAGAGAGCGTCGTCAATATCTTTCTCCCCCAAGGTGGGGATACTAATCGGCAAATCAAGAGAATATTTAAGCTTAGTGGTATCGGCCGCAACCGTGCCTCCAGATTGAACATTTCTAATAGCTAATTCATAAATTAATTCCTCCTTGCGCAAATAGCCGGGGTGGAGGGCATCGCGAAGGCCGGACATGATAACAAAAGATTGACAAATTTAGAAAATAAGAAAGAAAATTCCAGCGACGGAGAAAATTGTTAGAAATCAAAACAAAAGCGATGTTTAGCCGTCAAAGGGGGCTTAAATGAGACCCATTCAACCATGCTCTGCTACCACTTGTACGGAGTTATCCGTGGAATGCAGAGGTGAAAGAAGGTGCGGGCTGGAATGGGTCTAACTACAAGACCGAAAGATGAATTAAAATTTAAATAAAGGTTATATTTTCAATAGACAACAAGATTTAACAAATTTTCACTAGGTGAAATAACCATAAAAAACACAGGTACAATGATAATTTTACAAGCGAAAACACAAGTTTTAGGTGATCATTACAGGATCTGGGCTACGACCCCCAAGATCAATAATTCCTGAGCTCACCGCTCACAACCACAATTTACCAAAGGGCAGAAAACCCCAAATTACATGGAGCACTTGCTCCCACCTAGTAATGTCAAGCCTCCTAGAGGCACCTTTCAAAATACCAGAAAGAGCTGACCCGCTCTAAATCTTTAAAGCATATTAAAGGCAATACCAGACTTTACAGTAACTTGCCATCGAGGCACAACTTACAAGAATTAAACAGGGGTATCTCGTACCCAGCCTACAGGGCCTTAAAAGAAAATTAATAAGTTAATGAAATGGCCCAAAAATACCAAGAAGAATGGAGGCGTTGCTTGCACTCCTACATGAAACTTTATAAAACCTAAGGGGCACTAGGCCGATGACACAGGGGCTATTCCCAAACTAGGGAGGTGACCCGTATGAGAACACTGTAATACATTAAGAGTAGAAAATCGGTTATGAAAACGTAGTCACCTCAACTCAAAATGAAGGGGAGCTCGAGAGGGTAAAGCACTCTCTATCCCCGATTTACAGTAGAAGTAATAAGAAACTTTTACATAAGCCGGCACTAAGTTACATTTTTCGAAAGGTAGGTTACATTGAAAAAGTTTCGGACCTTCCCCGAGGGCTAAACTGCTGAGCTAGCAAGAAATAAAGATGTTAAAAGGCCATTACCTTGCAGAAGAGCTGCTGGCGGATGAAAGAAGCGCTTCACGACTCCTGCTATACTTCCATACACTAAGCTAGATGTTGTACGAGTGGCCGAGAGACAAGAAAATCAGCAGTTTTTATACTCTCGGGGAAGATTCGAGACCTTTCATGAATAATTAAGACACACCCATATGCGTTTATTGGCTAACTAAAATTTACACATCAAAAATTGGGGAAGAAGGACACCATTGGCTGAAAATTAATGACAGAAATATTTGATCGGCTAACTTCAAAACTGGCGGAAAGAAAAGATTTATATTGCCAACCCACAAATGAAAGAACGAAATTTAGTTATAAGAAAACTTATGAGTATAAAATATCTTCAAGGAAAGTTCCGTCACTTCACACCAGGGTGCATGATCATAGTTTTTGGTAGAGACCTCTGTGAGAGAATGTCCACACTTCTTGACAATAGTAAACAAAAACAATTCGAAATTAACCCAGTGACATCTGCTGATAAACGGTTGAATTAATTCAGTTTTAAAGTTCAGAGTTTGAGCTGTAGTGGAGTACTTTAAGGCAGAAAATTCAAATGTGCGGCGTATAGGTGTACCAACCGGTACAATAATAATAAAAGGAAGTGTCTGTCTGTCTGTCTGTCTGTCTGTCTGTCTGTCTGTCTGTCTGTCTGCCTATGTGCGATGCCCAGCAAAATCTACAGCACCCAGAGATCTGAAATTTTGAACATAGGTAGATGGAAGGGGGTCCAAATGCACCTCGAAGCCGGAATTTTCATTTTCGCTTTCGTTGGTGAGTTATGAACGAAAAACCATCGGGAAACGTGTATTGGGATATGACAATCGAACGTGCTGTCACCAAGATTAAATGCATAGAGTCACTGTCGCTAGGCAACGTACTTAAGATAGGAAGAGAATACAATTCAAGGAGCCATTTTACGACCAGGTCGTAGGAAGCCGTTTTTGGTCTTATAGTCTATGGTGTGATGGTGATTCGTCCGTCGGATCTGGACATAAAGTCTTGAGCTATTCGAGAGGAGTGGAGCTATGTGCCGGCGCCGGGTTTCATCCTCTTCATTCTTACTATCATATATCATGTCATTCATTTCATCTCATTAACTCATCTGATTAGGTTGACGTCATGAAAGTCATCCGGTCGTCAAAACTCGCTACGAAGATTCATCTCACTTCATACCCAAACCCCGTAGACAAATGGGACAAGGGTTGAACACGTATACATTTAGAGGCAACATCTAGCACACAAGATAGACGATAATAATAAAAAAGGAATAATACATCCTATCAGTCAAGATGCCGTTTTAAGTACGCGGAATAGGAAGTCATTTTCCTTCGATCCATGATGTCTGTCTGTCTGTCTGTCTGTCTGTCTGTCTGTCTGTCTGTCTGTCTGTCTGTCTGTCTGTCTGTCTGTCTGTCTGTCTGTCTGTCTGTCTGTTTTCATGTGTGCGATGCCCAGCCAAATCCACGGCAAACAAAGATCTAAAATGTTTGTCATAGGTGGGCACAGGTTTTCACCTAAGACGCATGGCTGTGTCTAAGAGCAATTCTTGCACCAAAACATGAAGCTGTCAACGTCATCAACAAGCAACACTCACAAGAATTATCCGGTTTTCTATAAATTGAAAAGTCTATCGACACGACATGTCATACAGATGAGGCTGTCAACTACACGACAGAGATTTTGAACAATTTGGAGTCACCTGGAGCACCCTCGAACATCTTGGGGTGGACGATTGTGGCACCGATTATCCTTCTCAGGAATATGAATCCTTCCCTCTGCAATGAACACGGCTCTGAAACTGATGACGAATATTATTGAAGCCACCATCATGACTGAGCATGCCGCGGGTGAAGTAATATTCTTCGGACTGTAAGTCCATTGAGTAGGAAGCCATTTTCGGCCCGCGACACGAGGAGCCATCAGCCCGTAATATTCGGAAGTGTTTGTGTGTATGTGTGCGAAGCCCAATCAAATCTACGACACACAGTGATCTGAAATTTTGACATAGGACAATCGCTTAAAGTTGTAGGACTCCATCTTCGAAAACGGTGCTTTTGCCATTGTCAACTGTACGTGGATTGTTCAAGAATTCGAAAGGCAAACACAATACAGTATAACTTACATCTTACCTCCAAATGGGAGGACATTAATGTACTTTATTCCGAAGCTCTATTAGGAAACAATATATTTTGTTTTATATAACATGGTCCTTTACGTGGTTTTAATATCATTTGTACCATCCATCAACCCGGCATCTTAAGCATTGAAGGTAACAATATAATAAGAATAATGTATTTAATGCAATTTACATCAAAACGATGTGAGTTAATAAATATAATGTTTTAATTTGCTTTTAAGTAAATAGTTTTGAAACATCTAACTGTTGAAGTAATAAACGCGGACAAAGCCGCGGGCACATGCTAGTAATAATATACGCGTATCAATCTCGACATTCCGGTTGTACTGCTTGCTATCTAGGAACGAAAACAGAATTGTACTGACGATTCCTGTGATAAAATATTGAAGTTTGTCGGTTGACACAGAGTGCACCTTAAGAGATTTTTAACATAACAATAATGAGATGGACCGCCCTCCAAAAGTCACCTCAGCCGGAATCGAATTCGTGAAGATGGGATAATCCTTCAAGCACTAATCCACCGATACTGCATCGTGGAATGCTATAGATACATGATACATTATACTGGTGCATCAAAATTCAACAGAAATTTATAATATTTCATAAGAAGCATAGTAATTCATCAATTATATTGTTTACGAGTACTAGCTGATGTACCCGCGCTTTGCTTACATAATTCTACATTGTATACAGAACTCTAGGTTAGGTAGTGTACACTTTTTTGGGTATGACTGTATTAAATTGCTTAGCTCTTACCGTTACCCCAGAAACGCGATGGGGAAGTCACCAAACGTCTTTTCTCATGTGAAGACTAGGTTAGGGAATTTTCATTGTAATGGTAGGCCCTCTTGCCTACCATCAGTCACAGTCAAGTTGGGGAGTTTTCATTATAATGGCAGACACTCACTCTCCGCCTGCCTTTTTACATCCTCAAAAAGACTGTCTTAGTGGTTTTCCCAAATGAAATCAACATAGGTCATTACAATGACGTCAGTAGGAATGTCACGCTTAAAAGCAATGCTATCGAATGAAATACGCTATCAAGAGAAAAATCACACATTTCCCCACTTTTTACGAACAGTATGCCTTTGCTGGCAGGACCTAGTTTTTACAGTACACTATGCCTTCTGGTATGGGCTAGAGCAATTTTGTTACTTTCATTGATCTGTCTCTGTCTTATCCTTAGCTTTGACAATAATGAAAGTGACTGAGGTGTGAGCGATGCTAGTAATGCCATTCTTTCTGCAGCCAGTCCCTGCTATGAATGGTGGGAAAATGTTGATCATAGGGTCGGTTGGTGCATGCATTTCAGTGGGTTTGGCAGACTGATATGTAATTGCAACTTCTGGCTCGGTGAGAAAAGCAAAGGGAAACTACTTCGCTCCTCATTTCCCTAGTATGTCTCTTCAGTAATGCCTAGGCCATCTGTGACAGCTGATGGTGGAGCTGTTGAAGATCCAACCAGACTTAGGGCTGAAGACTGAACATACATACACAACGAACAGTACTACGCTGCTACAGCCCAAAGTTCTAGAGCTGGAATAACCAGGCCGCTGACAGCCGTGAGCCGCGAACACTCCTCTGCTATTATTCCGTTAAGTGTGCACATTGCTCATTCAAATCAGTGCGTCCGAGTAGGGATCGAATTGCTGGAGTATTATGATGAACCAGTGTGTTACGTACCACAGTATCAGAAAATGTATGAACCAGAGGAATGACATGCTAAAGAAGGAAGTTGTCTAATACCTCGGCTATTTCCCACCAATATTCAGGAGGCTGTTATATTCGATACGTAGCAGTAATACCATCTATCGGAGATGAGTGACAGCACAAGAGACAAAGAACATTACAACAAACAATGGTCAATGTAATGTTATTTGTTGATCAATTTTATGAGCTTTCGACAATGTAGGCATTCACATGTAGTTTTCTTCCGACTCTGAAATACCACTCTTATCATAGTCGGTACGGTAAAACTAAATAAAACATAAATGATCGGAAATTGTATGCTCTATAAATTTTGTTATGTAATACTTTATGATAGGACTAATAGCACAGGTATTTAAAAATTAAATTTTAAGTACCTTCTGCTAAACTACCATTTTATTCAGGGCGAAGAAAATTATTTATAGCCTGGACTGTAGTTTCTTATTCCCCTACTCTACATACCGATTTTCATTAAATTCTGCTTACCAATTTTTTCGTGGCTTGGCGTTTCTTATTCCCCTACTCTACATACCGATTTTCATTAAAATCTGCTTACCCATTTTTTCGTGGCTTTGCGTTGATATGGACTTAGCAACAAAAATACAAATTATCACAGCCGGTACGGTAAAAAGAGACAAAGAACATCACAATAAACAATTTTATAGGCATTCATATAAGACATAAATGATAGTAAATTTAATTTATGTAACTTGCGCGAGGTATTCAATTTTGCATATTAAATAGGCTCCCTCTGTTGTCTAGATAAAGGGTATTATTATCATTACAATATCTTTGTCAGTTCACTTTTAGCGGGTGAGTTGACCGTGCTGCCGCGCAGCAGTGGAGATAGTGGCTTCGAACTCCACTGTCGGCAGCCCTGAAGATGGTTTTCCGTGGTTTCCCATTTTCACACCAGGCGAATGCTGGGGCTGTACCTTAATTAAGGCCACGGCCGCTTCTTTTCCAATCCTAGGCCTTTCCTATCCTATCGTCGCCATAAGATCTATCTGTGTCGGTGCGACGAAAAAACCAATTGTAAAATAGTTCGCATTCGACTACCATAATTTTACCCAGAGTTCAGCTGTAACTACAAAACAGACTTATTTACAAACATTCAGAATGACAGCAGCTAAGAAAATTAAATAATGCATGCAATTCATTTCAAAGTGATTGCGATCCTTTGCTATCGTTATTGAGGCACCTGTTGTGCCTGCACACCTGCATCGCTCTGCATAGAGCAGTTCCCGGAGCTGCGTGGGAAAATACTTGGGAATAATTGATGGGAGTCAATCTCGTGCACGCTCTCCTAACTCAGCTGCAAACTGCAGCAACTAGGGATCATAAAGTCATTTGCCAAGTGCCTACACTCCTACTTCCCGATTCATTTATCAATCAATGCCAGGGGTACACTTACAGTCTCCGAGCATGATCGCTTTAGAAATACTCCGTTAATTGCTCGATTATTTACACAAGTACACCAGTGGACAATGTGAATAATTACCTCAAGCAAACAGCACGTCAAATCATTTTAAGCCTTAGAAGAATCTGTTTACAAATATTATTATTATTATTATTATTATTATTATTATTATTATTATTATTATTATTATTATTGTCCGACTACTTGGCTGAATGGTCAGCGTTGAGGCCTTCGATTCAGTGGGTCCCGGGTTCGATTCCCGGTCAGGTCGGGGATTTTACCTGCGTCTGATTAATTTTCCTGGCTCGGAGACTGGATGGTTGTGTTTGTCCCAACACTTTCCTAGTCATATTCAGACAACACATTACACTACCAACCACCACAAAAACATGCAATAGTGATTACGTCCCTCCATATAGGATTGGCGTCAGGAAGGGTCAAATATCCATGTGCTACACAGTATGCACCTGCGACCCCACAGGTGTGGGAAAAAGGGTAGAAAATTATTATTATTATTATTATTATTATTATTATTATTATTATTATTATTACTGTTATTAATATTATTATTATTATTAATTGAGGAGATTCTGTTCAAAAGGTGATATTTCCTCTTCAAATGTTTTTTACGTTTTTTAGTATTTCGTCCATATACATTGAAGTCGTATAATGCCATGAATGATAAAGACCAGAACGATGTAATTCCTTAAAAGTAGTGCCATACCCGATCATGGGTACGTTCCATGTGCCTTGTGTTATATGTTTCCTTGTGTTTCTCCACAAATTTCTTAGGGTCGAAATAGCCCCCTTTGAGCAGACACTCCTCATTTAGTTTATATACCAGTCCTCAAACATATACTGCGCATAAAGGGACTAGGAATTACAAGGAAACTGCTGGCACGCCATATGGCCTGTAGGTATTGGAAGAAAACGTGGTCAGCGTAACGACATCATCAGTCGTATTAACTGATTTTTGACCTCATATGCTCTTCAACATTACCAGCTGTCACTCCGACTGATCATTAGAGTCATTATAGGCAGTAATAGGTTAAAATGCGAACTAATTTGACTAGTAATAAATGTCGTCTAGCCTGCCCATCTGTAGTGTAGCAAGAGTAAGTAACCTGTAAGGGTATCTAATAGGCCCGGGCACGAATGTTTATGCAAATCTCGCAGCAGAATTATTGTACGGCCTAGAATATACGTGTTAGTCGCTTCAGAAAGTTTGCATTCTAACCTATAAATACCTAAACATCCAGGACCTACTGATATATTCTCTTTGATGACAACCATCCGCCGTTCCTGTGGTCTTGTTGCCGTGGAGGAGAGATGTTGATTGCGGATTGCAAGCCTGTACTATTAGAGGCGGTTTGTCCAGTATGCGGGCTACACTATATTTTTCTCTAATCTCTGTTGAAAGCGTTTAATACCCTGATAATAGACATGTCATGAAGCCCAGCAGGACATATGTGCAGTTTTCCGCATCATTCTATGAAATATTTGTTTGTAACAGCATTTTATGCCCGGTCCGGGAAACGAACGGCGCTGCGCGACCTCCGCAGCAGAAGATCTAATTACGCGTAAAGAGAGGGAGAGATCTCAGTACAGCGTGGCCTTGGTTTTGCGCTCTCTATTGTGGAAGCGAGCGCGAGATTGAACGCTACGCTTAACTGATGCCTATGTCAGGAGGCAGAGTTAAGTGTACAGGGTTCTAACTTGAGAAGTGAATATTCTCACCGATTTCCCTGCATATTCTTGGATACCAACCCACAAATTTCGCGCGTCAAGTAATAATAATAATAAAAATTCGTTTCAAGTCTCAGAAATTTATAAGTAAGGAATCAATGAACTCAGCATAATTTTTAGTATTTGATAATATACGGAGATGAATATTACTTGTCGAGTGCATTAATGACACACTTTAGACAGACGTGTGGTGATGAAGGCCAGATGGTTTTAGTGCTTATCTCAACACGGATGGGGGAGTCCCCATAACCCCTTCCTTCGCGCGCTAAAATGTAAGATGACGTTTTAGAGATTACCAGTAAACCTGTGATGTGATTCAAACAAAAATAGATCAGTAAGTAGAGGACGTTAAGATATACAAAATGAATATCTATACGACTCTGAGAGACAATTATTAGCGGAGCGATTTTTCCAATGTTGGAGGAGATTCCCTCTCCATGGTCGACGAGCCGTGTCTTTCATATAAGGCACCCCTCGAGAGCCCTCGATACTCAGTACATTCGATCTGTGCCAGACAGAGGCTTACTCTACGTCAATCCGATACGCAATTATAGTGCAGTGTATTTGTGTGAAGTTATAGTTGTGGTGTGTGGATGTGTGAAATACTAATCTCAGTATTCAATAAGGAAATACAGTAGTATTATTGCAGCTAAATGAATATTTTTATAAAGAACGGGTAACACTGCTAAAAATCCTAATGACGTAGTCAGTTACTGAAGATAGAGAAACAGTAGTTATTGTACTGTAATTAACGTATGTGCAGTCGTCAGAGGCAAACAACACAATAAATAAACGTTGTCAGATTAGCCAGGAAGGTGTACCATAAATGAATAGTGACGCTCACGTAGGAACAAGCAAATCAGTTAATATTTCTCTCTATAACGAACGGGAATCGAGTAGTGGTCTTCAGGGACAGTAATAGCTACTTGGGTAGTCCGTTTTCGAGTCTATGAGAGGATATATCAGTGTTATATTATTTAAATTCATATCAACAGTGCTTCAAATAACCGGTTCCTAATTTTGTTCGCATGTATGTGAGTGCTCTTCGAACCCACGATTTACCACGCCAATAACGCCCCTGTGTGTCTGCGAAATTCCTGTTTGAAGACAGCACAGAACGTCTAACAGCTGGAGGTAGCAGACCAAGATATCTTGGGGTCAACACGGAACGAGATGAACCTAGGACTCTCTGTTAGCGAGACGGCAGTTATGGATAACTAATCCATATGGGTACCACCAGATGCAGCAGGTTACATATAAAAATGATAAGTACGTTCCCATGATATCTTAGAATTAAAATCAGCCGTGTCGCATTAAGATGTAAAATTTATCTTTGTAAATAGAATCTAGCAGTATGTATTTTGATCTTTGTAGAACGTGTAGGTGATGCAATATGCGAGTTTCAATGGGGTAAAGTTTCCTTTATTAGTTTTATTTTCTTGTCTTCTGTGAGTATCGGTTAATCACAAAGTTATTCCGTGAATTTTCATGAACTAATGTATAAGGTCTCACCGTTTGAGTGAAGCATTCGTAACGGTGGACTTAGATAATTTGGCGGACTTCATAAGCTTTTCCAATTTCAGTCAGCTGATATGGATCTTCTCAATTTCTCCAACATAGATTGTTCAAATGCTTCCCAACTTGAATGCATGAATGCAGTTACTCTCCCTTTTAGTTTAAGGAAGCTGACGACTGGAGAAAGGAAAGTTGACACGAGGTGAAAACCAATGACCTTAGACAGATACGCGAGTGAGTGTTATGTTTTATGTTAATTCTCTGTCGTTAGGATCATCTCAATGTGTGAATAACGTGGATACTAGGTACAGGTGTGTGAAAAATGGAGGGTAAAACCATGCATGAGAAAATGTGCAAGGCGACAGATTTGATGATAATAATGAGATAAACCAATATTGAAATTGGCTGTGGCATTGAGAAAAATGATATTTGAAGAGTGTCCATAAATGGTCATATGCCCGGAGAACACGAGATAATTGAATTAAGAATTATGTACTTGTGTCCGGATGAAATTGTATGCGTCTACTCAGCTGGTCGGAAACCCTCGAAGCGAGTGATTTATGACCTCAGAAGGAATGACAAGAGAGGGTGTGTGCTAGACCCTTAGCTGCTTGTCCCATTAAATATCTGTCGGCCGCTTGCACAAACGGCATAAAATATTTTTCCCTTTTCACACTGTACTGAATACTCACTTGTCAATAATTTGTTATCATAGCAATGCTGTGTGTTTTCATTGAGCCGATAGATGATGTACTCCTCCAATTTATAGATTTCAATAATATTCTAGTAGGGATTTTCAGGTAGCACCTCGAATTCAAGATAGCGTGGTTCGATACCCGATTGATATCGACGTCTTTGGATCGACATCAGGAGACCTGAAAGGGGTCACAGATTTTCGAAGAGCATTGAAGTGTGTGTATTATATATTGTATTTATGTATATACAGGTATAATACTACATCGGTATATGTGCTTATACTTTGTATTTTGTGTAAGTGTATGTTGACTTCTGTGAAGTTATAGGCTAACCAACGTCGTATGTCCGTTTCGTAAACATTAGAATTAGTTATAACCGCGGAGGAACACGTATATTCGATAATGTGGTGATAATTAATGTGATAATGTAGACATTAGCGACAAGCTGAGACATGATTTTCATGGCTAGATAATTATGCGGGAATGAACTTTTGTCGTTGTGTCAACACAACGACGATGATGTAAGATATTATTGTTTCCTCACGAGAATGCCCTCCTTTCCATATAATTTGTGTTGTTATGTTATAATATAGTTAATACCCACGAGTATCAGTGTTATGGTAAAGGGACAGATCACTGTCGATTAATAATGCGAGTGTATACATGCAGTGTTAATAAGTTGATTTGGGATTGCCAGAATGAGATTCAGGAGGATCAACGAACTGATAAATGCATTTATCAGCATTACTCATATGATAAAGTTCAGTGTAATATGTTTTAAAATGGCCACACAGGCAATAATATGGCATTTCTTGTGCGTGTAAATATTTTCATATGACTCTCTCAGTAATTAAAATTTTGCTTTTGAATTGGGAACAATCCATTCTTATCATTTAGTACATTAGCGTATTCCTCTTCCTATAGTACCCTGCTTTCAATATATTTAGATAAACGCCCATTTTCAATCTAACGAACAGGACCATTGACCCGTATGGTCTCGAGCGTAGCCGTTGTGCTGGTTGAAAGGATGGGATTTCAATGTCCGGGCTTGATTTTCCGAAGTTCCTCATCCATAATATTTTCCATCCGATGATATATATGTGAGGTTAGATTGTATAGTCAGCACTCTGTCGGGCCTGGGACAGGTGAACTATGTTTCTTATGTAGTCAAGTATGGTATGACCTAGTGACCAATATAGCATCCCAATTTCTTCAACATTGACCTTCTGTTCCCTACTTTCTAGCAATGGGCCAACATTCTGTCCTATGCAATAGCACATATCCTATCTCGGTTTTGTAAGTTTGATCCTTAAGATAAACAGACATTTTATGGTTACAGATAGCCTCTTTAACTTGCCACCATTTCAGCCATGGCGCAATGACCCTACATTTGGTGTCCATTAAGGTGCAACAATCAGATGCGTGATATTCAAGACGTTCTGCCCTTTTGATGTTCAGATGCAATCCACAATAATCAAGACGGTCTTTTCACGCCTGGGCTAATTATTAACGTGGACAGTAAGGTGTTACTGCGTGACTGCCTCGTGACAACATTACATAGTGGCGACACGCTTCAGTATAGTAAGTTACATCCCGCTAAGAAGGACAAGGAATTAACCAAGCACCCAGGAGCAAGCCGGAACCCACTATTCCCCGCACCCAGTCTCAATATACTTCTCGTCACGTGGACATTGTAGGTCTTGACTCGGATGCCACAATCACGTTGTCATCGCACCACAAGATCCAGGGTGAACGTGTCCATGCAGAGAATGAAGCGTAACGATGATACGGCAGAACACTGCTTAGCATCCACATGGATTTTCAACGGACGAAGGTTTCTAGTTGCACAGCGAACCGTATAACTTACATTATGGTTGAGAAGCTGAATCAACCTGACATACGCCTCCGGTGTACTATGGAATTTTGATATATATTCCATATGATATCATGAGGCTCTCTATCAAATACATTTTCAAAATCTAGAAATGCTATGTATATCGTTTACTTCTTTTCCTGGTGCAGTTCCTTCAGACATTTCCAGTCTTGAGTAGTTCTATATCACCTACTCTCATTTATCCGTTCTAAGTCACGCCTCTCAACAAAATGCGTCAAACCTTCCTTACTGCTGATGACAAAGTGATGATTCCTTGTGGAATCCGGGATCGTCTGAAACTCAACTGGGCCCACTTGTAGCACATCGCCATCAGTGCCATCAGAGGGTCCTAACCATACTCCGGCATCATCAGAATAGTTCGCAACAATAGTACACAGATGCCTTATTATTTTTTTTCTCCTCCATCATAATATTATTTGTCTTCCTCTTCCTCTTGTACTACTTCTCCATGTACACAATTTATTGCATTTTCTTTCGTATGTGTTAATTAACCCTCATTGAATACATTACCCTGTGTTGATTATACTTCGACGCCGTGGTAGCCTCTACATGGAGGAAGTTTTAATAAGTAAATAAAATAAAGTAGCGTAAGAAATCGAATGAAGGTGATGCAAATATTTTCAATGTATTTGATTATTTTGTAGGAACGATGTGAGTTCTCTGAAGAAATAATCCTGATGGTGCTCCATTTTCAGTCCTATTTAGCTATACGGGGGTAAAAGCTGGGTGGATTTGGGCAGTTTTACATAAGATAGAGGTAATAGACAATGTGCTAGTAGAGACAGATGGGAACAATGAGAGGAGGGTGTAAGTGAGAAAAGATAGAAATAGCATACCAACAACTTAGCGAGTAAACTGGATCCGGTAGTGGGTTAATTTGAGGCGTATTGAGAAGATTCAGACGTACTAGCAAAAAGCAAAATGATCTGGGAAGAGCTGAGGACGAAAATTGATTATGTTACTGAGACTACTGCAGAAAATATACCTAATGCTGGAAGCTCAGCTTAAGCAACCGGAGTTGTTAACAGCAGCGAAATAAATTCGAAAACCGCTAGAGTTAGAGAGCAAATGCTTACTGCATTTTTTTTAAAAATTCAAAGCAAACTTTGTGGGCTCCATTCTTAATAGGACTTTCTCCAACTTGTTCTACATTTTATAGCAACCTACTCGTGATGATCTGGAAGAATTTTATGCATGTGACAATTATCAGAGAGAAATAAGCTTTTTAAAGGTGAAAGGATTACTGAAAACGTTTGAGTGATACTCAATGTTAGCCTGTATAAACAAACTCACACACTTTTCTTTTCATAATATTTGTATACATAGCCTATGTGTTAGTGTGTAAGAATCATAAATTCTGAAAGCTATAACAAGTACATTATATGCATATACATATCTTAACTTCTCTCTGCGGGGGGAGGCGGTAGAATTGATATATGGTATACATCCCTACCTATCGCGAAAGGCGACTGTAAGGCCTTCATGCTTGGAGCATGGTTTGATGACAGCGGATCTCCTGACTGAGTCTGGTATTGCTTCCACTTGTGTCATGTTCCTCATCTTCCGGTATTATGTTTGCGAGGGCTAGGGAGTCTTTCATTTTCACGTCCTTCGTGAACCTTCCCTTTCTTTTGCCGACACCTTTGTTTTGCGATGTAGGTGGTTCAGGTATATAGAGAAAAGCAATCTGATTGGCTTCTGGACGGAAAGTATAAATATGGCGGTCTATCTGTAAAATAATAGGCTTCTTAGTAGGTGAGTGTAGACTAGAAGGTGGGGAATTCCTTCTGTTCGTGGAAGTGATGCCTTTCTATTGGGGACCCTCTATCTTAAGTAATGTTTTAAGTCTTATTACCTGGGGCATTCAAAAGGAAAGAATTAGAGGTACGGACAACGTTCAAAAATACAGATTCACCTTTTCTATCACCTTTTAAAATATCGGTCTCAATGATATTCCTGTTTAACGTTCTTACACTTAGGCGAGTACCGTTGCACAATTTCACTTAACTTAGTTTCATGTAGGCTTACTGGAAGGCCAGGTGCAGAAGTAGAATAGAGAACTCAATTTGTTCACGATTGTGTTTATATTCGCGACCTGAAGTCGAAATAGCTCGTTCACAAAGCCCCGGATTTCGAGGACAATAGATACTGTGAATGTCTTGAAATACACTGTCAGTTAATTTATTCTGATTCTGAATGATGTAAGCCGATACAGGAATAATACCCTGAAATGTTCCATTTCCAGCTGTTTTCATTAATACATTATTGAATTCCTATTCAGCCTGACCGCCAAGTGGCGCACGCATGTTACTTGTGAGAACTATTTCTTCAGAAGGATTTCTTCAGTGAAAATTTCACTTCGTGCACTCTCGTTCCACCTGTTACAACTGCCCGTGGCCATGTCTGACGGAAGTCTCTCGCGTTCCCACCTCGTCCCAGCCAGAGGCTATCCCATTCATCGAGGTAACTTCCCTAGATGGCATGTCATGCACACGTCCGCTCGCAGCCTGTTTCGGGACAGGCAATACATTTAACTGTTGGGACCGATAACTTTTCTACTACAATAAAAATATTACAAAAATTCTAAGGTTAAATTAATATAATCAATGGCAGGGTGTAGGAAATACGTAAATTATCTAAAACCTAAGTGTGCCCTTCATTATTAATCATAAAATCAATGTGTACAGCGCATAAGATCGTAAATTGTATTTCCTACTACTGTTATTATGTAGTATTTATGTATAGCACTGGTAGAGTAGAATAGAACAGAATAGAATAGTGCACTCCCATCGCCTAGTTCCGGAGCACTCTTGTATTACAATTTGTTCAAGTTTGATACATGCATTACATTTTCCTTTTTATGATTAGTTAACTGTTACTATACTAGGTATAATTTGTTTTGTGCTAGACGTTAACAATGCTATATTGACCAGGATAACATGTATCTTTCCTTAATTTATTTACAAATTTAACTGAAGGCAATGAAAGATAATTATCTAACATATGATACAACAGCTCACCTCGCGGTAAACTGACCAATAACACACACTTCTACTTCGCAGCAGAAATAATTTAAACAATTGTGAATACCCACATTTCAGTAGATACTACAACACTATGTCAAACCTTTTCATGTAAAACACAAAAGCGCCTTCACAAGCATTTATAAAACCTTTTCAGATATATCACACCATTCCAATGCATACTTTAGCGTCACAAGTCTTTTGGGAGTATCCTACCCTCTACAATATACCTTACTTAACGGCTGAATAATGAATGTAATATAATGACACGACAAAACAATAATTTAAATATTACTACATTTGGCATAACTTTTTACCTACTCGTAATTTTTTCCATACTGAACCCATCATTCGGAGTCATCAAAAGGGATATCTAAATTTACTAGCAAACCTAGCCGCGAGATATGTTGTTGTGAAAGGAGCATCCATTTTGCAGTATTACTTGATGAGCGCCCTGTTAAGTACTCACGAGACAAGAGCGCTGAAGTTAAATTACAATCTCTTTGGGCAGGAAAGGAATCCAGATTTATAAGATCCTAGGGAAGAACTTCGGATAAATTCGAGCGTACTCGTGGCTAATTTCTAAAATACTGTTCGATAATTATCCAGGGGTAAATTAAAACTTGGACTGGTGCAGTGGAACGTCTAGTAAAATGAAAGGAATTGTCATGTAATCAATTCTCTTCTGGCCAGAAATGGAAAGATAGTGCTAGACCGTGGGAAGATTCGAAGCTACACGTGTATGTCGTCATAGACGGGGAAAAGTATTTATTCAACGCACGCTTCAGCATTTGAGACCACTTAGACGCAAATTAAAATTATAAAATCATGAGATTTATATTCCTCGAATTTCTCTGAACATTAGGGATACCAACACCAGAGATGAGACTCGCGGGATAATGAAATTGTGTATTGTGATACAACCCTCTCACCACTTTTAGCGCGCCAAAAGCCCAGATGTACTAAGGTTGACGAGAGAGCAAGATTCATTCCTTCTTCGGTGATACTGAAGTCCAGGTCTTTGTCGCTCTGGGCTAGTTATTTATGTGCGGTTGATAAATTGAACATTCGAGATCGGTTACTGGTGAGAGTGAAATACCAGTCTATGGTAAGAACTAGTGGAGTGTGAAATAAAATAGTCATATTCGTGTGAATATAAAATTTGCCCGCGTTTGGAGATGAAAAGATAAATAAACGGCATATCTAGGCACGGTGATATTAATACAGGCCTTTGCCTGTTAAATATGTCAGACGGTGTAAATATTGAAATTTGAATCAGAAGTGAATTGGTAATGGTTTATATGTGGTAGATGTACAGTGTTTCATGTATATATTTTATAAAGGTAAAAGTATTAAAAAGGAAACGTGTGAGATTAACTTGAAGATTCACATATATTTGGTAAGTGTGTAGTATGAAAGAAAATGAAATTAAATAATGTGGTTAATTAAGAATCTCTGAGAAGAAATGTGTAAAGTGTGTACAGTTTGTATCGACATGGTGTGTTAAGCGTTAATTAGGCGATCGGCGAATGGAAATGTCTGAGAACATGCCATTGTTCGGTAGAAATCCAGGTGGGTTACATAATTTGTATTCTTTAAAGTTTATTTTGCATCGTTATGTTCTGCGTAAATAAGGGCCAAAGTTTCAGGCCGACAGTTTGTTGTTTTTCTTTGCTTTGGGTTTAAATATTATGTGCTGTGTGGCACAGAGATGTTATGAGAAGTCTGCGCACATTTTATGTTGAAATACTAAAATTTCAGACGATTATGTTAAATCGGATTAAAGAAGCTATCGGATAAAGCTAAGTTTTATGCCAGTCTGTCGTTAAAGAGTTTGTGTGTCAAGACTCCGTGTCAATGCATAATGCAAAATATAGTTGAGTGTTGGAAAATTTTGGTTTTGTGGGAATCGGGTAGAGATATCATAATGTATAAATTAAGTCAAGATCGGCGTGATTTTCCTATCATTTAAAGTTGATACTTGCTAGAAGTTTGTTTCAAGAGTTACGTAATTTCATTACGATGATGAATCCATGAAATAAGCCACGAATTTAAAATGAAAATGTAATATAAAAATGAGATCAAGATAGGCCATACAACATTGTATAAGAAATAAATCTGAGATCACATAGACATCCAATAGCCATGGTGAGAAAGGACGAACCAGCAGAGAGAATCTATCTATCTATATATAAAATAACTTGTCCTGACTGACTGACTGACTGACTGACTGACTGACTGACTGACTGACTGACTGACTGACTGACTGACTGACTGACTGACTGACTGACTGACTGACTGATTCATCATCGCCGGGCCAAAACTACTGGACATAAAGAAATGAAATTTTGGGGATACATTCATATTCCAATGTAGGTGCTCGCTAAGGGGGGATTTTTGGATATTCCGGATATGCCAAAAAACTGAAGATATTACAAACGTGAAAACTGGTATGTGGAATCTCCTTTAAAAATAAAGAAACACGCATCTGGGGTGGGGGAGGGGGGGTGAAAATCAACTTGGTAGGGGGGATGAAAACGGAGATGAACTCCTTTTACGAGGATACATATATCTCAAAAAGTGAAGATGTTACAGTCGTGATAATTGGTATTTGGAAGCTCTTTTAAAGAAACGGGTACTGTTTGTTTTTAGAAAATTCACTTGAGTGGGGAGTGTGAAAGGAAGTAAAAAAAATTAGTTCTTTTTATGGAAAAACTTATATCTCAAATCTGAAGATTACATACGTGGAAATTGCTATTTGGAATCTCCTTTAAAAATAAAGAAACACGCATTTTTGGGTGGGGGAAACCAACTTAGCGGGCGGAGGTGGAGTGAAAAAGGAGTTTAGTTCTTTTCATGAGGATGCTTATATCTCAAAAGCTGAAGATGTTACAGACATGAAAATTTTTATTTGGAATTTTCCTTCAAAGTAAACAAACACGTAATATTTTGTTTTTGGAAAATCCACTTAAGGGGGTTAATTAATTGAAAAATTAGTTGAATTATTTCTATGTGAATACTTATATCTCAAAAACTAAAGATGTTACAGACGTGAAAATTAGTATTCGGAATCTCTTTTAAAAATAAAGAAACACACATTTTGGGGGCGGAGTGGAAATCAATTTGGATTGGGGGCGGTGAAAAGGACTTGAATTCTTTTTATGAGGATACTTATTACTCAAAAACTGAAGATGTTAGAGGCATGAACATTTGTATTTGTAATCTTCTTTCAAAGTAAAGAAACACGTGTTCATTATCTCCGGAAAATCCACTTAAGGGGGGTGAATGAACTGAAAAATTAGTTGAATTCTTTGTATGAGGATACAAAGTACTTGTATCTCAAAAGCTAAAGAAACATGAAACATGAAAATTGGTATTTGGAATCTCCTTTAGTAAAGACACACGCACTTTTGGGGAGGGGAAATCAACTTAACGGGTAGGAAATTTGGGGGGAGGGGTGAAAAAGGAGTTGAATTACTTTTATGAAGATGTTACATACGTGAAAATTAGTATTTGGGATCTCCTTTAAAATAAAGAAACACGCATTTGTTTTTTCGGAAAATCGACGTAAAGGGCGTGGGGTTGAAAATAAGTAAATAAGGGGCTGAAATATGTTTATGAGGATACTTTATCTTAAAAACTGAAGCTGTTACAGACGTGAAAGATGGTATGTTGAATTTCATTTCAAAATAAAGAAACATGCAATTTTTGTTTTCGTAAAGTCCACTTAAGGCGGGAGAGGGGTGGAGAGAAGTGAAGAAGAAGTTGAATTATTCTTATGAGTATACATTTATGTAAAAAACTGAAGGTGTTACAGACGTACAGGCATGAAAACTGGTATTTGGAATCTTCTTTAAAAGTAATGAAACACTATTTTTTTTTGTTTTTGGAAAATCGAGTTAAAGGTCTGAAAATAATTTGAAAAGCGGGTGAACTTTTAAAATGATTAGCGGTATATCTACATTACATGTCAAAACTTAACACGTTAGAGACAAGAAACTTGGTATTTGGAATGTCCTTTAAAAATACAGGAACATGTACCTTTTTGTTTTCGGAAAAGCCACTTAACGGTGGTGAAAAGAAGTGAAAAGTAGTTGAATTATTTTTATGAGGATACTTATATCATCGGTGAGCCTACTTTTGTGTCTAGATTTACAAATCTTCATTAATGAAAACATTTATGTTCACATAAATAAGTTGATCCGAATATACTTACAATATGAGCATTAAATGTGTACACTCTATGAAATCTCTCCCGTGGAAAACGAACGTAAAATTCAGTCAAACTGTTTGTGTTTGAAAACTTAGCTTTCATTTGAGTATCGCACTGCAAGTCAAACAGTTCTAGCTGCAGTTCTGGTCTAACAGTTTTCACATCCACTGAAAAGGGAATACCGAACACCTGCAGATCCTTTTCTAACGCCTGAATATCTTGCAACCTACTCTCATAGTGACATTAAATCTTCTTTATATTCTTCTAATGTTTTTTAATGTGATTCCATATTTTATTACATTTTAACATTTTTCTGTGTTATTTTCTTGAACTATTAAATACTCTTCTTCCCAAGAAGGTTTGATACTTATTGGCGTCGATGGCCTACGCTGTGCTGAAATATGTTCCGTAGTAAATGCAATATTAACCGACTAGTGTTTAACGTTGTGTGGTGTGAGGATAAAGACGGAAACACACTATACCGCTTTTCACGAGAGTTTAATCCTGATGTAAAGAAATAGGCGGAGCGCCTTGCCGGCCGTTGCACGTGGACACAGACGTAGTTGATTGGAGAAGCAACCGTCGCACTCACTCGACTGTATGCGAGTTCGAAGAAAAGTAGTACGTCGCATTCATTTTATTTTAGTCTATTACATTTAGAAAGTTTGGAAGAGTACGTAATCAAATTAAAATATGGTTGTCATATATACCGGTATATACATGTGTATGTGCGTGTGTGTGTGTGTGTGTGCTTTTTTAAATATAGAATAGTGATTAAATAACGAAAAAGGAAGGCACAAGGCGTGGTGTAATACAGGAAGTCTTCTCGTAGTGGGGAAAAGTCCGAAGCTGTACAGTGTGGAGATAAGGTGTTGCATCCTGGAGCAGCAGTCAGTGTCAGTTTTGATAGAGAAATGGAGCAAGAGGTAAGGCCATTGCGAAGCACAAAAGAGGAAAACCGCTCAGAGGTGACCATAGGCAGTGCATTGTGAATGTGTTCAATAAGCTAAGTGAACAGAATCCAGGTTTAGTCGTTTATTCAGAAGTTCAGATCTTCGCACTGTTGTATGCGATGCGCAGCCCTGTACGTCTGAACACGAGACGTTGACGGGGTGGTGGTCGGTACTACACGCTCAGCGAATCACAACTCTTTCTTTGGCGGAGGCGTGGACATGCCATGTTTACATCAGGATTAAACTCTCGTGAAAAGACATATTGTGTCACCTCGCATGAGTTCACGCGTATCGTGTCGCAGTCTAACCTGTCCAGAAAGATGTGCCATACCTTTGCGCCACTGGCCTGCAGTAGGCTTACGTACTACGTCATGCACTTCCCCTACTTGCTCGCTAAGCTGCTCTCTTTCCTCGAAAGCGGGGAGCAAACTGGCACCGAAGGCATTTTGCTCTCGATTGACGATACCTGGTCTAGATTGTAGTGCCTTTTTTCTTGACCTTAAATACCCATTTTAATTAAATTGTGTACAGCCATTTCCTCGTGATGCGTGTGCAAACATACATACATACATACCTACCTACATACATACGTACATACATACATAGCCTACAGACAGACTTGACGGAAATACCATTTTCTTTTCATTCGTGGATATGAGCGACACAAAAATAAATTTCTTTTAAAATTCTGACCAAAGTACGAATAAAACTCTTATTTTATTTACATACTAGATGTATGTAGTCTAAGCCCTACCTCCTTCAGTCCGACTCACTTTCTGAGTGGTCATCGTTGGTCGGCGTCTGGGAAGCCGTTGAAGAGGTGAAGCTCGCTCGCTGGAAGTTGGTGATGGGATCGGACTTCGTCGGGAGAAGGCCCGGTGGTGGAGTAATGGTCGCCTTGTCTACTGTTGAGGTGCTGCTGGTGCTGCCGCTGCTGCTGCCCCTCGTCCTCTTCCCCCCCGTCCGCCGGGACTGACCGGTAACCTCGGAAGAGGTTGGAACTGGAAGCCCTGTGGTAGGAGTGCCACTTCGTCGCCTGTAGCTTGGTCGAGTTGTATGGCTGCTTGCCATCCACGGGAGTGTGCAATGTATAGAAGGTTGGCTCTGTTGAACGCGTATTTGCGTTGTGCGTGATCGAAGTGATCCCATGCTGAGAGGAGCCACAAGGTGGTGGTGGCGTCGTGATGGTCCCGGCCAGCTGGTATCCCCGGTAGAAGACCTTCCAGAGCGGTGGCAATCTGGAAGACTCTGTAGTCCGGCGGCACTTCCAGTCCCTTCGGGTAGTTGTGTGGGCGTAAGCTCCGAAAATTCAGGTCGCCAGCTTCGGACGCCCTCTCGTTGAGGCCGCCGGTTCAGAGGAACCTGGGTTCGATTCCTAGCCGGGCCGGGGATTTTCATCTGGTGTGATTAATTCTTCTTACTCGGGGACTGGGTGTTTGTGTTTTCCCCAACACTCTCCTCTCATATTCAGACAACACACCACACTACCAACGACCACGGAAATACGAAATAGTGTTTACATCCCTCCAAATAGGTTTGGCGTCAGGAAGGGCATTCGGCCGTAGAACAGGGCTAAATCTGTATGTGCGACACAGTTTGCGCCCGCTATCCTACAGGTGTGGGAAAAACAGTAGAAAAGAATATATGCACCTCTTTCACTGACTCTCATAAACTGTCCTGGTCTCTAAACACGATCGAACCGGTGATCTCGAGGCTCTAGTGTCATTGCTGTGGTCGGACAAACATCCGAGTGCGTTCTCTCTCCAGTCCATGCATATGAATAGCGCAAATGACTTCCATAATGCTGGCAATGATGCGGCGTATAATTGCATATTAAATCTGAACCGGAGCTAATGATGCGTTTACCACTCCCTAGATGGCACTGGGGAGCGGGGGAGAATGACGTCATCAAGAGTTAAATTACATTATGACCGCTCGCCGGTTATTACTGTACCGTCAGCTTGTTACACCAATGTTAATGGGGACCGCCGCCATATTCCCGCTGGGATAACTTATACAGATAAAAGTTGACAGTAGGAGATAACGAGAATATCTGATTGCACACTTTATTATGGTGTGTTGTTCGCGCCTCGACTTGTTTTCTCAGAGTGATACTAGACTTCGCTCCGTCTTTGTCAACCTCCATATTTCGAGAAAAGAGAGGTAGGGGCGAGTTGTGACGTAACCCATAACGTAACGTTCATTGGATTTATATGATTCTTCCCTGTCATATAACGTGTATCTACTGTAGAATGGATATGCACAGTATAAATACGATGATCGTTGCTCGGTTATTGTGAGCCACGAGAGGTGTAATATAAGGAATGCTCTTTATTGGGGTAATCACGTTAACGAGGTTGGACTCTCATGTCAATTTATTTCGTATAATTGCACTTCAATCTTCTTCTTCTCCTTTATCTGTTTACCCTCCAAGGTCGGTTTTTCCCTCGGACTCAGCGAAGGATCCAACCTCTACCACCTCAAGTGTCCTGGAGCTTCAGATTCTGGGTTGGGGGATACAACTGGAGAGGGTGACCAGTGCCTCACCCAGGCAGCCTCATCTGCTATGCTGAGCAGGAGCGTTGCGGGGGGATGGGAAGATTGGAAGGGAAAGATAAAGAAGAAGGAAGGAAGTGGCCGTCGCTTTAAGTTAGGTACCATCCCGGTATTTGCCTGGAGGAGAAGTGGGAAACCACGGAAAACCACTTCCAGGATGGCTGAGGTGGGAATCGAACCCACCTCTACCCAGTTGACCTCTCGAGGCTGAGTGGACCCCATTCCAGCCCTCGTACCACTATTCAAATTTCGTGGTTGAGCCGGGAATCGAACCCGGGCCTCCGGGGGTGGCAACTAATCACACTAACCACTACACCACAGAGACGGACTAAAGATATAATTATTAAATATAATGATTGCCCTTTTACATTTGATAACTTTGGTTCTCAAACTATCAGTTCAACTTAGAGGGGTGTCCTCGATAAAGGTGTCTGACTTTTTCTTCACATATCAGTACAGGAGCGCTGTAGATACATACTGAGATGATAAAATTACATAGGAAACACGAGATACTCTCTGCGTCTGACGGGAAGTTGCAGCAGTTTGTAGGTACGGCAGTAGTAACAGATGATTTACTCATTACAAACATTAGTCGTGACAGAAAAAGCAGATCCATGTTCAATAATAAACTGTTCATTATGCAATACTTTTAATTATAGTAAATGTGTAACTAAGGCACAATTCGACTACCTCTTTGAAGCTTCACAACAACAATCCGCAAGAGTCAGTACGGACGGAACAGGTGTTTATTGTCAGGCCTTGAGAACTGAGATAGGTACATGCGTGGCGGCAATGCGCTCCTTACCCCGCAACTACTCGACTTCTCTGACTTGTTTCTTATTCGAATGCCAGGTGGAATGAGGAAGGTACAGTTACAGGGAATACCACCCTCTCAAGTTATTTTTCTAAGTACATTGTGTATTGCGTTCATGACGACTGAACCCTTATCAGATACCCTTAACAGGCAATTTAGCACTTTTAACAGGATAGACTTGATATGATTTTCAGGACTGACCAGCTTCAGTTATAGAGGGGTGTTCAAGATAGAGGAAATGAGGCTCTACCTCAACCCCGTCCTGAAAAATTAAAAAACGATAAGGACAATACATGTTTATGTGGCCTTTAGTGCTATGATTTCAGTGACGTTTCTGCACGAATGGAATCACGGATTTAGGCTAGTGTGGTCTGTGCCAAATACTGTTTCACGAAGTATGTGTGGGAACAGCATGACACCGTGATTGTGTGTGTGGCAAATGTGTTATAAAACAGTATGAAATGTATGATAGTAATGTATCATGCATATGTTAATTTGAATAGTGGGGAACGAAACCGTCGTAATAGGCAAAAATATGATGTCCGAGAAATGGCACACTATGTTTCAGTCATGTCCGGATTTAAGAGTATCTGTTCCAATTATCGGACGTGTTCCATTCATTTTTAAAATATTGTTTTTATGTAAGTATTTAATATTATCTAAATGTTATTAATCTCACTAGTATCATTAAAGCATGTAGTATGAAACTGTATATATTTCAGTGGTAGAAATATTTACAGCTATGTGCTATTTCCAAAAACATCTGTATCGTCCGTATATAGAACTACCTATCCTAAATCTCTGATAAGACCCTATTAAGAGTATGGTTCCAGTGTATGGGACCCACACGAGAACTACTTGATAAGGGAACTGGAAGAAATCAAAATAAAAGCAACAGATTTGTTCGGAGTGATATCCGAGAAAGGAGTAATATTGCGGAAATGTTGAAAACTTTGGACTGGGAAGACTTGGGAGTAAGGAGACGAGATGCTCGACTAAGCGGGATATTCCGTGCTGTCAGTGGAGAGATGGCGTAGAACGACATTAGTAGAGGAATAAGCATGTGTGGAGCTTTTAAAAGTAGGAAAGATCACAATATGAAAATAAAGTTGGAATTCAAGAGGACAAATTGGGGGAAATGTTAATTTATAGGACGAAGAGTAAGAAATTGGAATCATTTATCAAGGGAAATGTTCGATCAATTTCCAAGTTCTTTGGAAAGGTTTAAGAAAGAACTAGATAAACAACGGATAGGGATTGATTGATTGATTGATTGATTGATTGATTGATTGATTGATTGATTGATTGATTGATTGATTGATTGACTGATTGATTGATTGATTGATTGATTGATTGATTGATTGATTGATTGATTGATTGATTGATTGATTGATTGATTGATTGATTGATTGATTGATTGATTGATTGATTGATTAGGCCCTTTCACTAACTGTTCGTCGGTAAACAGGGAGTTCCAGAGGAAAAGGGGAGGAGGGTAGTTGCAAACCCGTGTTGCTGTCTAGTTAAGGTCGAACTAGCGTCTTATGGTTTTCAACGATGGTGGGAAAGGACGGCGTCAGGACTGGGAAGATGGTGGCCTTAGCCTTACTTAATGTGCAGCCTCGTCATATTGACACGTTACAAAACAAAAAATAAACATCGAGCAGTGCGCCTCTGGAGCAAAGCTCTGCATTCGGAAGGTAGTGGGCTGAACCCCACTGTCGTTTGTCCTGTGAATGGTGTTTAATGGCTTCCCATTCTCACCTTCAGGCAACTGAGGGGGCAGTTCCAATTCGCATGACACAGCTGCTCCCTTCTCACCTCTTCTCAAATCACCGACACATGTCTCCAGGCCAGAGAGAGGGCGTCACTCTCTAAGAGGCCCGCCTTACTCCTTCAGGGTAAGAAATGAAAAAGTAACAAAAAATTAAAAGAGAGCATTTGGCACAGGAAGAAAACTTCCAATGAAGCATAAATTAAGTAAATTAAAATACTCAGAATAAAAGTTAACAAACCTCGGATCGTGCCCGATGATTAGTAAACACTATTCTTTACCTCATCCGCACCTCAAAACGTGTTTTGAGGATGAGCAAACTAATTTTGAAACGTAACAAAGGGGCCGGCTGTATACTGAGTAGATCATGGCTTCTTGACAGTGCAGGTCCTGGAATGACTTGCACTTCTAACATGGTCTTTTTGTTATTACGGGGTGACAATTGGCATTGATTGGTTTCATTCTTATTGCTCTGAAGACGATCTTGGAAGCAAGAATGAAACGTGAAAACGGCGTAATATCCCCAAAATACCATAATGAATGAACGATTTACAGACCAAGTATAAACAATGGAAATAATTTATCAAATCTACAGTTTTCATCCATACATAACTTGTTAATATTTTCTTCACAATCTGCTATACGTTGCACCGACGCAGATAGGTCTTATGGTGGCGATGGGATAGGAAAGGGCTAGAAGTGGGAAGTAAGCGACCGTCGCCTTAATTAAGGTACAGCCCGAGCATTTGCCTGGTGTAGAAATAGAAAACCACGGAAAATCATCTTCAGGATTACTGACGGTGAGATTTGAACTCACTATCTCCCGAATGCAAGCTGACAGCTACGTGATAAAAACTGCGCAGCCACTTAGGCCTACTCGGTATATAAAGTCTTATTTCTGTCTGTAATATTTGAATACAAATTTTCCTCACATTTTCCCAATTATTTCTGGGGTCGCTGGAGCCAGCCAGGCTGTTTGGTTTTTGGTTGGAAACCTGATTTTTTTTCTGTCTTACTTTACGGTGCCGAGACTTGGGCCCTAACAGAGAACACTCAAAAAACTTCGATCCTTTGAGATGAGGTGCTACGGCGCCAGCTCAGAATATCATAGGTGACAGAATACGTAACACTGAAGTAATTCAACAGATGAAAAAAGAGCTAGAGCCCATGCACTTACATCAAAAAGAATAAACTTCATTACTTTGACCATATCATTGGAAATTATAAAATGTATACTCCTTCAACTTCTCTTACAAGGTAAAATTGAAGGAAGGAAAAGTAGGGGAAGAAGAAGAATATCTTGGCTACGGAATCGAAGAGAATTGTATGGATTCAGTACACTTTTTCTTTTCCGAGTCGCTGAGAACAAGAACCAGATCGTCCTGATGACAGCCGATATCCAGTAAGGATAACGCCGTTGAAGAAATAAAACCTCGTATGTCACAATGCTCTTCCTATCCATCATTATCCTTAAGAATGGTTAAGCCTCCCAGCTACATAAGGATAAGGAGTCAATCAGACCACTGTTCGTTATGTCAATTTTCCTGTGAGAATGTGTAAAGGAAAATGAACCGAAAATGAACCTTAAATGAATTATACTGAAGGGGTGTCTACATACTGTAGACAACATCATGGAAACATATATTCCTATAGTAAGGTGTTTTTCTATTTGTTTTACGTCGCACCGACACAGATATGTCTTATGGCGACGATGGGATAGGAAAGGCCTAGGAAGTGGAAGTAAGCAGCCGTGACCTTAATTAAGCTACAGTCCCGGCTTGCCGGGTGTGAAAATGGGAAACCACGGTAAACCATTTTCAGGGCTGTCGACAGTGGGGATCGAACCCACTATCTCCCGAATACTGGATACTGACCGCACTTAAGGGACAGCAGCTATCGAGTTCGGTAAACCTTTAGTAAGGTACGGTAAGGTTTATTTTCCTTTACACACATGCATAGGAAAATTAACACAACGAAAATTGTTAATAATAATAATAATAATAATAATAATAATAATAATAATAATAATAATAATAATAATAATAATAATAATAATAATAATAATGTGACTGTTCTTACGTCCAACTAACTATACTCGGTTTAAAGAGACCTCGAGGTGCCGAAATTTTGTTCCGCAAGAGTTCTGTTACGTGCCAGTAAAACAGTAAATCTGCCGACATAAGGCTGACGTTTTTGAGCACCTTCAAATATCACCGGACTGTGCCAGGATTGCACCAGCCAAGTTGGGATCAGAAGGCCAGCACTTCAACTGTCTGAGCCACTCAGACCGGAGAAAATTGTTCTTTTGGACTGCATATACATACGTGGCTGGGAGGCGTGACCAATTTTAATGCAAATAATGGATAGGAAGAGCTTTTCAGATACGAGGTTTCGTTTCTTCAACGACGATATGGTACAAGAAGAAGAGGAAGAATAAGGGTAAGTAATAACCTATGTTGGGTTGAATTTAGCTGTTGTTGTTGTTTGCTGCTTTTGGTGTTATTGATGGTGGGTTTGGCGGCTGTTTTTTTGTTGGTACCTTGAGTTTCCCTGTTGGCCCAGTAATCCTTTATCTGTTACAGGATTACGGGACAATTCCTTGGTCTATTGTCATAAAACGTGGCATTCAGGTTTAACATAAGGGCGATTGGTATCTTAACTAGGCCTATGTGTATGTTGCATGTTGGGTATTCAGCCCGAAGGCTGGTTTGATCCTTTACAGCTCCACCAACAGCTGCCATAGATAGCCTAGGTATCACTGAATAGGCATACTAGGGAAGTGAGGAGTGAGGTAGTTTCCCGTTGTTTTCCCCACTGAGCCAGAAGTTGCTATTGCATATCAGTCTGCCAAGCCCACTGAAATGCATGCACCAACTGACCCTATAAGCGATATTTTCA